>NW_020230011.1:27500-395000 GCF_003227715.2 Harpegnathos saltator
TTTTTTTTTCGCTTCCTCCATGAGAATCTAGTCCAAGGCGGTTGTCTGAAAATCATGATCGTCTGGCGACAGGTCTCGATTGGGGTGGCGTGCGGCGCGAATGGTTCGAACTGATATGCGCCGCTTTGTTCGACTCGGGGAACGGCCTGTTCGCGTCGTTCGGGGAGTCGCAACAGGCACTGGTGCATCCAAACTGCAAGCGACCGTCGCATCTGAAACTGAAGCACTATGAATTCGCCGGGCGTATCGTGGGCAAATGTCTCTACGAGTCGGCGCTCGGCGGCTCCTATCGTCAGCTGGTTCGCGCGCGATTCACCAGGTCCTTCCTCGCGCAGATTATAGGACTCAGGGTGCACTACAAGGTAACGTTTATACTTTCCGTGCCTCCCTCTCCGTACGAAGCGAATTTATCTTTCGTGGGTTACCAGTACTTTGAGCAAGACGATCCGGACCTGTACTTGAGCAAGGTGAAGTACATCCTCGAGAACGACGTCGAGGAAATGGAATTGTACTTTGTCGAGGAGGAATACGACAATGACGGCCAATTGTTGAAGGTAGAGGTTGTTGATGCACTCATGGCAATGTTACATGTACACCATACACACGTTCTCAATGTGAGAACTCACTGTAAACTCTGTTTCTCCAGGTAGCGGAATTAATTCCGGGCGGCAGCAAGCTCCGAGTGACCAACGACACCAAGCTCCGTTACCTGGACGCTTTGGCTCAACATCGGCTGGCCAGTTCCATCCGCAATGAAGTCGATCATTTCTTGCGCGGCCTCAATGAACTGATTCCCGACAACCTCTTGGGGATATTCGACGAGAATGAATTGGAGGTGCGTGAGTTTGTGCATTTGAGTTTGTTCGCTCGCGATCGCTCGATGACCGTTTATTCATTCTATCTATTCTCTTTCTTTCGTTCACAGCTGCTGCTGTGCGGCACTGGTGAATATAGCGTGGCAGATTTGCGCGCGCACCACATAGCCAACGGAAGTTCCCCGGAGTTTCTGCGAGTCCTCGACTGGTTCTGGACGGCGGTGAGCAACTTCACGCAGGAGGAAATGGCGCGACTGCTCCAATTCACTACGGGCTGCTCGCAATTGCCGCCCGGAGGCTTCCAACAGCTGAGCCCGCGTTTCCAAATCACGGCCGCGCCGACGTTCGCTAATTTACCTACGGCACATACTTGGTACGCTCTCATTTGCTCTTTATCGTTATCACTATTTTGTGCTATTCGCATTCAGTTTAACGCCAATGTCTCTTTGCAGCTTCAACCAACTCTGCTTGCCTGATTACGAGTGCTACGATCACTTCGAGCGAGCGTTGCTGTTGGCGATCAGCGAGGGTACCGAAGGTTTCGGCATGATCTAACCGAAGAACGTGCCCAGGATCCACTGAACATCTAGTCGAGTCTAGTTAGAGCGACATTGTTATAATTAAAGTAATTATTTATCCATTCTCCCTCTGATAGTGAAAGAGAAAGAAAGATCATAGTCCTTTCGGAAATAGATCCTGCACGAATCTGACCCGCTGGCGATCACCTGGCCTCCGGCAGGGTCGAGAGAAGCGAAGACGACTCTCTATATATCGCACATTTTGATATATAACCACCGATTAGAACTTTTGGACCTTTACTTTCTTTGTTTACGCCGAAGACTATCAGGAAAAATCCAATCTTCCGACGGTGTGGAGGACGCAGTTTCTACCGAGCCGCGGCGATGTTTTTTATAAAAAGGGGAAAAAAAAAAGAAAAAAAGACAACGGAAGATATCCACACAAGAGCAATGTTACCTCAACATCAAGATTGCTCAATATTATCGTATCGAGACCTAGCGTAGTCGGAACTTATGATAGGTTTAAAAGAAAAGGAAAACAAAACGTGTACGTGAAAATTGCGTTGACGCGTTTCTTCTCGCGCGATGACGCCTGTAGCTGATGTCCGTAATATAATGGCAGCTGTGTAATGTCATAACGATGCAACTACGAATCAAACTACGCATATATATAATTTTCCTTTAACGGTAACTGTTACATACGTAAAGGAGAAATCAACCGCGTCGACTTGTCACGCGACCTAAGAGGGGATCATTCTTGTAGCAGTACTGAACGTATTCCGTTCGTCAGTATTTGTTCGTACATTCGTGTCGCGAAGTAGCCAATATCGCGGCGTATGATTTCCGTAACTTTAGGCGATCAATTTGCGAGAGCTAAGAATATAACGATACTAACGTACACGGCAGCTTTATCGTTTACTCCTCTTTTTCCTCTCTTTTTCTCTCTTTTTCTCTTTCTCTCTCTCTCTGTCTCTTTCTTTCTCCACTCGTGATTACAGCACTTCAACACCGAAGACGGGAGACAATGTGAGCTAATTAGCTTGTACATCCTATACAAAATACGACTGTATCCCGAGGCGCTGTCATCACATCATTGTCTCTCATCGGCGCAAAAATACGTGACGATTAAAAACAAAAAAAAACATACACGTGATCACTTAAAAAGAGTCGTAACGAAATACTGCGCCGTATTTTCGAGGAAATGGCGTATTGTAAACGTCGCATTCTGGTGTATACGTATTTATTTAAGACGCATTGAGAAATATGTACTTATACAATTAAGAGTAGGACTATGTGAAATGTAGTAACCGCGCCATAGCCAGGCAATTCGTTGCAAAATGAAACGAACAGTCGATGGCCGCAAAGTCGTACTACGCCTTGCAGTAGCAAACAAACTGACCGCCTCGCCAGATTGTCCGCCATCGGACGATACTGACGGCAATTTATTTTTATCAGTTCGTCGTGTTACGCGAAGGAGTCTAAGAATATAGATTTAAAAAACGTCATGTAATGCTCAAGTTTATTCGACAGATCGTCCCATCGTAAGTTCCATCCAAGTTACATTCGTCTCCTCATATCCACGACGTAAAAAACGAAGAAAAAAGAATTTACCCTACAAATCAAAGTCACTCGGCGAACGCGATGAAGTCACGCGATCTTGTTCACGACGTTGCGCGCATATAGAAGGAAAAAAAAATCTCTGGTCAAAAGTTAAATATCAGGTCGAAAAAAAAAAGAGAGAAAAAAATGCCTTTAAATATAATATACGAAAAGAAGCCGACACTCGTCGATTTCCGCGCCGCCCCCTGCATCCCCCTACATCTCTCACTCTTCTTGCTCTCTCTCTCTCTCTCTCTCTCTCTCTCTCTCTCTCTCTCTCTCTCTCTCTCTCTCTCTCTCTCTCTCTCTCTCTCTCTCTCTCTCTTCGAGTTCCCCTCGTCGAGAGATTCTTCTCGACAAGAAGACCGAAACCGCTTGTGCGAAACCATCCGGTTCGTCGGAAGCTTTTGCTGGTCGAAATCTTCCGGCTCGTGCTTCCAGAAAGTTGCGGTCACTCGCTTATGTGAGCGCTCGACCTGCGTTCGCTTGTAGCGGTAGCGATTGATGCACGTTAATAATGCATAGTTCAACCGTCAACGTCAGAGCGCAAGCTCACCTCGACGTATTGCAGTCGGTATTCGCAAGCTGTCAGAATATATTCATGTTACTACTTACCTACGGCGGTAGAGCGGCGCTGGACAAGAACGCGAAGGTCCGCAAGATTGACGCGCGCATAAAGCTGCCGGCGAATTGCATTACCCAGTTGCTCCAGCCACCCTCTTGCGATTGTTGCAATAGTCGCTCTTTCAGTTCGCTTAATTCCGTCCTGAAAGAACATCATTGAGAACATGTATAATCTCATGACTTTCGCACATTATCTTCACATAATAATCTTACATATATATATATATATATATATAGTCGTTGCTATTTCCTTTCTGTAACGTCAACAGCGTTAATGCGGCGTGACGTTCTATCGTTTCAAGCTCTCTCATCTTTGCTTGAATTTTTTAATTCTACCAAGGGAATGCTGTACTTGAAAACTTTATCGCAGACAAAAAGTAAGAACAACACGTGTGGAGTCTGCGGAAAAAATTCCCCAAAGAAATCGCGATAACAAATATATTAATAAACAGATTTTTCTTACACTTGCGAGTTGTATTCCGATTCGAGGCGACGCAACGCGACTTCTCGATCAGCCAGCTGACTCTCCAGAGAGGTCGCGCGCAAGCTCAAAGCCCTGCCGTTGCTCTCGCTGGTCTTTAAACGTTTCTCTAATCGCTGCCTCTCCATCTCCGTGGTCTGCAACTCTCTGATTGCGCGAAAGCGTGCTTACACACTATTCAGAACACCTCATGTGTCATGTAAGTAGAGTTTAAAGTACTTTTCAATTGCGGACTGGACAGTTTTGCTCGTAATTCGCTTAGAATTAGTTCCCTTAAAGTTAGAAGCGAAATAAAACTCCGGCATACTTGGAGGTGCGTTGCAGCTTCTCCTGGGCGGAATCCACGAGGGCCATCTGCGTCGCTAAACGTATCTGAAGCTCCTCGAGGGCGGATTCCGCTTTCTCCGCTCGCGCACCACGATCTGCTGCTAACACCTCGCTGACGGATATCTACGTGTTTGTTTGTAAAAATATATATTTAGTATTAATATCAATAATAATATTAATTATTAACAAAGTCGATATTACTGAAATAATATTAGTTTCCTTTGTTATCGTCAGACAACGAATTTCACGCGAAGGGAAATCGCTGTCGGCGATTCTGCCAGTCAGTCGATTAGATCAATCAAGGCTTGAAGAAAGTCGCCCTGAATGATTCGACGGCGCGATACGACGCGCATGATTTATGCGGGACGAAATGTTCCTTTAATCTGTGACAAGTGGCATTTGATTTGCAGATCGCGCGGCGAGAACACGCGAGGATATCAGTGATATATCCTCGCGATCTTACGAACGAACGTTTCGCGTAATCGCCGAGCAACGACGCGATCCGCAGGTACGTACGAGTACTGACTACCATTACCCGCGATAATCCGCGATCCTGCAACGAATAAAAGTTAATAGGGCAAGTGGTATTGATCCTTCTTCCCGGTATGGAAGGAGTATTACGTGATATTGAGTCACCGGCGAAACGCGAAAGGTGTGACTCACCCGCAAGCTATATTTCTGCCGTGCGTTGACCCGACGCTCGGCTCGCGGGTGAATTCTAAGAGATCTTCGAAGAAGCAATGGGTGTCGTGGTCGCACGTGACGCTATTCAGCATAATGCTGCATCGATCTCGCGAAACACGTGCGGACGGCCTGCCATCATCTCGCATTCGTCGCGGCGAAGGTAAACTCGAGCTTTGAGAGCTTTGTCAAGCTCGAATGAGCAGAGGGGTTGCTTCACGCGCAACTTTTACCCCCAAAGAATACATCGAATGTCTTAAGAACCAACTGGTAAAAAATTTTATAAAAATTCAATCTCTGCGGTGTGTAAGTTAAAATTGAGGTTTCTCGACCAATAGTTTCGAGAAAAGAAATTCGTGTGACATTTTTCAAATGTCACCGCATCACACTACTTTTGTCTACACAAGAATCAGAATATCTCGAAGTTTGGATTCATGAGAATATATATAATTTAATCCAGGAACCAAATTATCCTACCGCATGAAATTGAACTATTCATGCTGAACTAATTCAACGGTCTGAGCCAATGACAATGTTGGCGAAGGGTTGTCTCGACGAGCTTATGCAATTTTAATAGACCGCACAGACCTCGCTGACGGCCATTGTGAGAAAGCGGAAATAGGTCACCGGAAGATGTCGGACGAAGAGCCGATGTTACTTGACTTGGACGTTGTCAGAGCCGTCTAACTTCTCTGAAGGGCGAAAGGGGTAAGAGAAGAACAAGGAGAGACGGAGAAAGATAGAGAGAGGGAGAATGAGTCACCCGGTTCGTAGAACACGAAGGGAGTTCGCGTACAAACGCGTGGGAGAGTTCACCCCCCAGGAGGAGATGGAGGAGGTAAGGTGGTGGTGGTGGTGGTGGTGGTGGTGATGGTGGTGGTGGTGGTAGTAGTAGTAGTAGTAGTAGTAGTAGTAGTAGTAGAATAGTGGCGGTAGGAAGGGGAAGAGGAGGAGGAGGAAAAGGTGGTAAAGTAGTAATAGGAAGAGGAGGAGACCGCGCAGCCTCGCGTCTCGCGGCGACCATAACAATGAGTCACCAAAGCGGATCAATTTTTCCACCACCAGCGCGCAATTGCGCGGGTGCTACGACACAACGCGGTTCGTGGAAATCGCGAGATTCGTCGGCTCACGCGACATTACTCATACAGCAGACCGATTCGTCTTTTCGGCACAACGGTCTGAACGGAGGAAGAGATGGGAACACGTGGGAAACCTTTTCCAGAAGAATTCTCTTGTCCTCGCGCAGCTTCAGAAGTTTCTCTCGATCCCTCGTCATTTGCACGTCGAGCGTCTTCAGCTGATCCTGCGCGGTCACCAGCTCGTTCCTCAGGTTCCCCATGGTGACCGACCGCTCTTGAGAGACCTCTTCGGCGCGCCTCAGCTCGTCCTTCAGCTTCTGCTTCTCCTACGGCAGAACATCGCACGTGTATGCGAATGTATGCGCGCGATCGATGGACGACCTGGTGCAGCCGATGATGAATTCCGCGCGCGGTTCTACCGGCTTTAGCTCGTGATGTATCTCCTCTGCGTTCCGGAGACCGCGCGGAACGAATGGTAATTAGAACGGTGGCGCATCGGAATTAGATCGTATTCGCTACACCTCGAGTCGCGGATATACAGGAGTTGGCGGATTATAGCGCGCGCGGAATGCAAATGTTTCTTCCGTCGCAACGCGCTATCGTCGGTCTCTGTCGCGGCTACGCGAGTCGCGCATTCTCGCAATAACGTCATCCCCGTAGTTAGAAGCACGTCACTGAACTCCCGTGTTCGTCGTGCGAACGGGGACGACGTACTCGTTGGATCCGCTTGTCGCTGCATCATCGTTGCATACGACGAGGCGGCCCGAAAAGGGCCATCCGATTTTACAATTAACTCATCAATATTTTATAAATTCAATTTACGCGGAATTTACACATTTATTTCGCAGATATATTGAAAGAAAAAAATGTCTGCAGAATTAAATTAAAAATATTCGTTCGGTGGGTAGTAATAACATATTTACCTTAGTCCAATTCTTTCGTTTAAATAAGATGAACAATTCATTCACATGAAAAACTACGTATTTAAAAAAAAAAAAACATATTTTATCATTCGTAAAAAATTATTTTCCCTCAATACAAAAAAATATATATATATATATTAGTATGTTAGTGTGTTATTATTATCCACAGAATAAATATCCTCTCGACATTTTTTTCCCAATGCATCTCACAATTTCAATTATATCTGATTCTTGATGGAGCTCTCCAGGAGTTTTGAAAGCTGCAGCAGGTTTAAACGAATCGAGATTAGACAGAAGCAGATAAAGAGTTCAGCAAAATGTAGCGCGTATTATCGATCAGTCGATCGTACCGATTTGATGCTGTCGCGCTCCAATATCGTCTCCTCCAGCTGCGACTTCTCGCGATGCAGTTCGCCGTTCAACCTGCCGACCCGCTCGTTCTCGGCGAGCAACAATCGGCGCAGGAACTCGATCTGGAGGTGCAGGTGCTCCACCTGTTGCTCCAGCTGTGCGATCTCGGTGCGTCTACGTCTCCAGGCGTTCAGCAACAGCACGCGACACACCACATTCGCTGCCCTGGCCGTCGGATCTTCCGCCGGACCGACTTCGCCTTGCTCAGATTCCGACGAAGGCGTAACATCCGTCCACGACCTGCCGCTGTAGTAGGCGCTCCCGCTGCTCGCCAAGAGATCTTTGGACTTGTCGTTAGCTTCATCGGTGGAGCCACTCTCCGACCTAGACGATACACATCTCCATTTGGATCATGCTGCTTGTAACCGGCGATCTTCAATATTAGCAAGACGATACACACAGGATGCCTTACAACTTGTGGAGAAAGGAATGATTTTTCCAAGGTGATTCCGAAATAAGAATTTGTCACGAAAGAAAAATCAAAAAGCAAGAAGATAAAGGACAGTAAGAACTCTCACTGTCCTTTACTGTCGTATTTTTGACTTTAACCAAACTTAAACTTGCGTTAAAATTTAATATCCTATTTTGTAACTTTGAAAAGGTAAGAAGATGCGGACAAATTTCCAATTCGGAAACGAAATCCCCGTATAAATAGTAATTTCCTCACGAAGAATTAGAACCGTTGTTCAATTATATTGTGCCAGATTCAGTCTCAGGACATTCATTTTTGATATTCTCACTAAGCGAATTTGATAACCTGATGTTTGAGTGATCGAAAATATCTCGCCGATCATACCTATATCGGCTCGCAAGTATTATTGGCTTATGTTTAAGCGTCGCGTGCGATTATTCAAATGTCCTAGAAACGACGACACCGCGGAAGACTATCAATGGTGAAGCGTGACAACGGCAACGTAGGTCGCGCGGGTTTATATTTAGCCCCTTACCGCCGATTTGGCAACGATTCTCTCATTTGTCGCGAGGAAATCTCGACTGATCAGCGACCGAGAGCCGCGCTGCCTTATTGCGCGCAACAAAGGCCGGCTCGGGACGAAAATTCAATGCACCAGCATTATTCCCATTATTAATTCCTAACGACAACTATAACACGTACGAACTCTATGCTACAATGTTTCAATCAGCCATCGTGTTCCACCCTAACTACAATGGGTCCTCAGCGTCTGCAAAGCGGATGAAATTGATCATCGAAGATCATCAATCCCGATGCAAACACGCGATTCTTATAATTACTAAAGTAAACAATTGAATTCCCCATTACGGGAAGGAGACGGTAATCGCGCTGGTCAAGCGCGATCGATATCGCGTGCTCACGATGTCGCTTCATCGCGCAACATTGCAGCACTACGTGCTACGTGCTACGTGCTACGTGCTCGCGATGAAGACTCGCGAGCCTTCCTTTCACGAGCGAGAAATCGGCTCACTTGAGGTCACCGATGTCGCCCTCGACGACGGGCAGCGACAAATCCGTCATGGACAGGCTCTTCTTCTTGTAGCGTGGTGTGCCGATAGCCAAGAAGCTAGCAGGGCTGCGGTCGGCGCGATCCTTGGCGGTGGCGACCGGTGTCGGTGGTTTGCCGGTCTGACTAGTCACCGACAATCCGACCGCCAATCGGTAGGGCCTCTTGAGCACGCGTTGGTCGGCACATCGGTACGGGCTCGGTCGCGGGTGGCATTTTACGGGCGCCTGGACGCAGGGCAGCTTACGTTGCACGCATCTGGGCAACTTGGTGGCGGCCACGACGGCGGTGGCGAGTCGTTGGCTCGGATTCCGTTTCGACAAGATAGACGTTTCTGGCATATCGCTCGCCTTTAGCGCTGATAAGACCGTCCTCGAGCGCGATCGAGGATTGTTTGTGCGGCTCCTCGTCATGGGGACGGGACGGCACGCGAGCGCACATGTGGATGCTGACCGGAACAAATGATTGCGCCAGCGATAGCAATTGAAGCGATACGCGAATCGCGAATGGACGCTCGACCTTGTTTATCTTCGGCCACACATTACCGTTCGTGTAGTTTGAAGCTACGGCAATGAAAAAATTGTGCTTATAGAGAAGGGTCCACCGATATTCGACCCGAAGATAAAAAGGGTGAAGAGCCCTCGAGAACTTGTATGGTTTTTACAGAGTAATATCAAGTTTACAGCGTAATCAATATACGTTAATATACGTTAATACGTTTCACTTCTGATTGTGAGGAAATCAAACATCAACATGTTTTGTTTGATTTGATTACATTCTCAAATCTGTGTATAGATTCTTTCCTCGCTTGCTGTACAACAACTAAAGAATGAAAGAACTTCCATGTCAATATCACTCGAAAAGTCTAAATTTTCTCGATATTATATTAAAAATTATGAAGCGATAGAGAACATTGTATGTGCGCAAAATGCATTGTATTGTATGTGTGTAAAACGCACAATTTGCATTTCCGCCCCCTGTAAAAATATTTTATCTAGAAAAGTCCGAAATTTATTGATCCGAGTTTATTTAAATCAAGTTACGAATATCGCGCGATCTGATAGTGATTCGTAATTCCTCGTGCGACACGTCGTATGACGTCGAGCGTGCAATGATTGTATGTCGTTTTTTCTTTTCCGTTGTCTGCAAAGTTCCATCTCTCGTGTTCGTCTCATCTTTCAGCACGCGGCACCTCGACGTGACGTATGCATACAGACTCTCGTGTGTGCCCAAGCCAGTCGGTGATAGAAATTCTCGGAAAATCCATTCGACGATTTCGTGGAGTAAAACGCGATTGATGCAATCGACTACTGGCCAGCTCTCGTTGTTACGCATCGCAGACGAAGATGCTAGACGACGGCGAGCGGAAAATCCAGTTGACAAATTCCCTCCGCGGGCACGCATGTCGCGCCACTGTAAACAATCGACTAATGATTGATGAATTGTGATCGATGATAATCATCCGTTGTAATAAGTTTACACTTACCCGCTTGAAGAAAGAAGAATGAATGTGATCAGGTTTTCATCATGCTCCTTCGATCGTGCTCTCATTATCTCTTGTCACTCTTCATTATCGCCTGACGTAATCAGAACGTGGTCAAAAATTGTATTGCTTACATCAATATGTTATGGTCAGCTCGTGTATTCACAACAAGATCTTGCGACATACTGTCGGATCCGCCGCGATTTCTTTTACTCTCAAAAATAATAGAACAATTGAATTGCGCTATTTCTCGTGGAAGCGTACATAATCCGACATAATCCGCATCTTCGGACTGCCATTAGCATCAAAATGTCCTGCTAAATTTTTTCGATTAATATGAAGCGATGGAAAACATTGCATATAAAATGCATAATCTGCATTTCTGACTTGTAAAAGTATTTTATCTAGAGAAGACAAATTTATTTGACCCGAGTTTGTTCGAATCAAGTTATAAGCATAGCGCGATCTGATAATGACACGGAATTCCTCGTGCAACGTCGAGCGTTATTAAATGTGGTTTTTTCTTTCCCGTTGTCTGCAGAAGTTCCATCTCTCGCGACATCTCAGCGCGACACTTTGACGTGATGTATGCGTGCAGACAGACTCGCGCGTTCGTATATTGAAAGAAAACCTGATCCCGAAGAGACCGACTCTTGTCACAAGCAGAGACAAAACTCCGCACTCCGTCCGCTTATCTCAAATCAATCACACACTTTTGCTGACCCTAATCTTTATTTATACTAAACCCTAATCTTTATCTATACTATAACATATACCCAGCGGTAGCGTTAGATATCACGGAGAACAATGCGACACCTGAATGCCGCCGGTTAGCATAAAGTGTACGCTCGATATTGTCGCGCATAACAATTAAAATGTTACTTAATCGTTCGTGCCCGTTGACCAAGTAAATGTCGATGCAAGTGACCTTGTACGCGCAAACTTCTAGGAAAAAGATCGACAGAGAAATCAAACGCGTATTTATCGTTGCGTCGCGCCATTAGATGGCGCATGCGCGCTGTCAGCGACGTTCGGACGGCTGCTTCGAAGCCGCGCGCGCGACATGTAGCAGTTCGACAGCGGTTATTTATAAAGATAAACTTATAATTTTGCCGAATTACCGGATCACACGGGAGCCAAAAGTCACCTGGCGTTCCGAGAAACTCGCGCAATCGTGATCTCGACGGTTCAATTCAAGGCGACGATCTTTCAGTCTCTTGCCCGCTAAACAAAAACGCCGTCAGCTGATCTTTCAAAAAGAACCCGAAACGATAGATCGTTTCAGAGCAAGCCGAGATAACGGCTAGCCGCATTGATCTCTCTCTTTCTCTCTCTCTCTCTCTCTCTCTCTCTCTCGTCTCGTGCTTATCCGCAAGCACGAGGAATAATGGCAAGAAAAGACCCCACCGACGCGAGTAACAAAGAAAATTTTTGCAGAGAACAAAGAGCAGGATGAAAGGTGAATAACCTTAAAATCAAGTCGGAGAAAACATGGCGGTGCACGGCGCGCGATGTACAGCAAGTAAGGCGAAAGCGTGAGACACCCCACGTATCGGATAGAGAGATATTATTTATTGAAGAGAAAACACGAAAAACGAACAAGAAGACATCGACTTCGTACGACTAGCGGTCGACTAACTTCGAAGTGCGCACGCTCGCACTCGACCCTGCGCCTTCGGTCGGTCAGTCAGTCGGCCAACCAGCCAGCTAGCTAGGCAACCAGGCAACTCGGCTTGAGTCAGTCAGTCAGTCAGTCTCGATAGAATCGCCTCTCTGGTGATGCGCGCTCGTGGCACGCTCTTGAGCTAAGCGCACAGCGCAGTAGTACGCGCTGTATAACGCGCGGACGGGCATAACGACGGACGGGTGCGCGCGCGCGCGCGCGCGTGTGTGTGCGGCCTCGATCGCGCGTAATTCCGCGTAGTGGTGTGCCTCCGGCTATTTTTTCCTACTTGCCTGGCCGACCGCTTGCTCTCCCGCGTCCTACGTCGCGAGGGAAAACGAGATTTTTCCCCGTAGAACCGCCACGGAAGAAAAGGATCTTGCACGAGAGAAGCTGCTGACTCGTCTAATTTGTCTCGTTGTCGCGATTCACGTATTATGAACGCAACGCGCAGTGCTGGACCCGAGAGCGCATTACCATGTTGATTTGTGCAGCAGGCAAGTGTATCTCTCTCTCTCTCTCTCTCTCTCTCTCTTTCTCTTTCTTTCTCTTTCCTCCTATCTTCTCTCTCTCTCTCTATCTCTGTGAGTCTTTCCTTCTTTTTTCTTTGTCTCTCTCTCTCTCTCTCTCTCTCTCTCTCTCGCTCTCTCGCTCTCTCGCTCTCTCTCGCTTTCTCTCTCCCATACTCTGTTTCTGCTTCCATCTCGCTTCTCCTGTCTCTTTCCCGTCACATTGTCCTACGATAGTTTAATTATAGCCACGCGGCCTGTACGAGCCTAGGCTCTCCCAAAATAATGATTGGATCAGCGTTGCATCCCTCCTCGCGCTTCTCTTCTCCCCCGGGACACTTGCCTGCAGTGTTTCTGGACGTGCCCTCACGTATGAACAGCTGTCGTTCTGGGATTCGCAGGCTGTGTCCGCGGAAATTGCTTTTCAACGCAAATGTTGAATCGGCACATCGTTCCTCCAGTTGTCGCTGTAGCACAACGATGTGTATAACTGCAGTGTGCATTGATGTATAAATTCAACTGTCCATCGAGAGAGAAGCATTGAATATAGCATATTATGAAATATCTTGACTTCTCTGAGAAAATCCACTAAGAATATATGAGAGATACAAGGTTTCTCTTTTGTTTTTGTAGATTAACATTATAGATCAATCCATATCTATTCTCTACTTCCTAGCAACATGAATATGTTGTAAATTCTAAATACTTGAATTGTTTGCATCATACTGTACAAGTTAGTTAGACCAATAATTATATTTCAGATGGCTGAAGCTTGTTTTGTTGAACATTGACAGTCATGGAACAGTTTAATAACATGACTAGTGAAAATATCAATATAAGTGATATCTGTAAGTATTGAAAAAATATATATATTTACGTGTATTTGAGATTAATAATGCAGTGTAGCCTACTTAATCAATTATATTTATTAGTGGAGGTCATCCAAACCACTGATCCTGGTTCTATGGCTACAATAGCCATGGATAACGAACAACCATATGTTAAAATCATGGAACAGCCAGCCAGTAAAGCACTCAGATTTCGTTATGAGTGCGAAGGCAGATCTGCTGGCAGCATACCTGGTGCCAACAGTACACCAGAGAACAAAACTTTCCCCAGTATACGAGTAAGTGACAATTATTTGATAGCTCTCTGTTATTTTTTTATACTTATATACTTTTTATAGATTATAGGTTACAAAGGTCGCGCTATGGTGGTTGTGTCATGTGTGACGAAAGATGCACCGTACAGGCCTCACCCTCACAACCTTGTTGGCAAGGAAGTATGTAAGCAGGGTGTTTGTACAGTGGAAGTTCCAGCAGGAAATATGATTGTCACCTTTTCAAATCTGGGTATTCAGTGCGTAAAGAAGAAGGACATTGAAGAAGCACTCAAAGTGCGCGAGGACTTACGTGTAGACCCGTTTCGAAGTATGCAACCATTCCTTTATTCTTTGTTGAATTGTACAAACCGACACTTAAAATTTTCTTGATCACAGCTGGCTTCGAACATAAGAAACAACCGACTAACATAGATCTCAATGCAGTGAGATTGTGTTTTCAAGTTTTCCTAGAAGGTTCGCGGAAAGGAAAATTCACCAGGCCTCTAACGCCTATTGTTTCCGACCCTATTTACGACAAAAGTATGTAACGTTTTCTTTTATCGCGTATCTCAATTTACGATCAAACTTCTGCTTACGGTATACGTATGCGCGTTTCAGAAGCGATGTCGGATCTTGTGATTTGTAAACTGAGCCACTGTAGCGCATCGGTAGCCGGTGGTATGGAAATGATTTTACTGTGCGAGAAAGTCGCGAAGGAGGACATACAAGTGAGATTTTTCGAGGAGGATGACGGGCAACTACTCTGGGAGGGTTTCGGTGACTTCCAACCGACGCATGTACATAAACAAGTACGTAAACGATCGCTTGATCATGTAATCACACACAATTAAACCCTCTGCTTCCTCACCACACCCATCTTGATTTTTGACGTCAGAAGCAACGTCAGAATTTCCGTAAAATCATCCGTAAAATACGTTGGAATAAACAAATATATTCATAATTTAACGCTTGCAATCGATTAAGCAGATCTATAAAATTAACATGAGATTTCTGAGAAAGGGCAGATTAGAAAGGTAGGTTAGAGCAAAAGAAAATTGTTCGGACTCTTTCTACAGATTTGCTCGATCGATCGCAAATATTCTTATTTTGACGTATTTTACAAAAACCCTTAACGCGTGTTTTGTTACTTTTGACGTCATTAATCAAGAGCTCCGCGGTCAGCCTTAATTTCGACAGAGTTTGCAACACCTTGAATACGAAGCGTCTATATCATAACGATTGTGCGATCATCGTGCTTCCTTGCAGACGGCAATCGCGTTCAGGACGCCTACCTATCGTATGCAGCAAGTGGAGCAGCCGGTGCAAGTGCACATTCAGCTGAAGAGGCCGTCGGACGGCGCCACGAGCGAGCCGCTGCCCTTCCAGATGCTACCGCTGGGTACAGGTAGGCCCGCTTTCTGGTCTTTGCGGAAAGCATTCGCCAGGAAGAAGGCGGATTACAGCACCTTCAGTAAAATTCTGGCTACAGAGACCGCTCTGCTGTCCAATGTTTCCGCGCCCAAATTCCCTCGTAATATCGACGAGTTCAATAACAACGATCTTGACGCGAAGAGATCGAACGGTAAAATCTCGGCGTTGCGCGCCTTAAACGACCTGTACAACGTGAGAAATCACATAGACGCTTGTAACGGCGATTTGAAGGCGATAATCAATTCCGCACAAAACGATCAGATCGCGAAGAGCACTGTGTTGGATTACGAGAACAATGAAGTGACAGTAATTCCCGAGAATTATCGCGACGCGGACAATAACAAGGATGTTACCAAATTGTATACGCTTGGCAACAATCATAATCTAGAGAACGACACGTTTATCACCGATTATAACAAAGAGGGCACCATCGGAGTGGTTCCTCATGTGAAGTCCGACATGCAGAACGACAGCGCATTCGCATCGAAAGATCAGATGAAGATTGGCAACTCGAGGGAGAGGTCCGACTGGTTCGACTATTCAGAAATCGGAAAATGGGTGCAGAAGGGGCAAGCGTGCCTGAAGGAGAAGAACGACGAGACAGAATTGAAGAGTGAAACCGAAAGTGGCAATAAATCCTTCAACGAGTTCTTATCGCAGGTGGCTGAGCTCGACCAGATCTATGCCGACACGCACACCAAGCTGGTGCAGGCGGCCTTGGAACCGAACGCTCATCCACAATTGATGGACGTGGACGTTTGCGACAATCAGACATACACCAGCCTGCAAATGGCCATGAAGAATCCAATTGAACTGTTCGACATTACCGACGAACGGAAATACGAGGACATAGCCACACCGAAGCAAGACGCTGAAGTGCCCGTGTCGCCTCCAACGTTGGCGGCCAAGAGAGACGTGACGCGCGAAGCCGAGGAACGATTGCCACCCTTGCCGCCGAAACGAATACGCAAGATGCCGTCGATGCCGCTCCTACCGCGTCCGATATCCTCCCAAACGCTCGCCGACTCTTCCACTTCCGAGGCACCGAACAAGAATTTACCGTCTTTACCCGACACCTTGCCCAAGCATTCAAAGCAAGGGCTCTTCTCGAAATTGTTCGCCAAGAAGACCAAGAAGGACAAGTGCTCGGTACCGAATCTAAGCATGGACAGCGACTCTTCGCTTAACACCTCGTATTCGCTGAAGAACTCCATACAAGACGCCTCGCAGTTGCAACTGCCGCGTCCTAGTATGACAAGCGTTACGAGTGTCAAGTCTCTGAGACTGGATGACGACGATGACGACATAACACCGCCCTATGGCGCGGATTTGACCGAGGCCGAGCATTACGCCCTGTACACCACTATGGCACCGCACGCGACCGCCTCAGAGTTCGACGACATGTCGTTCTATTACAGTCTGGTCGAAGGTGGCAAGATATTGACGGAAGCTAAAGAGACCTAGAGCCAGGCTTGAACTGATCGCTCATTGATATCGTTTTGTTTGCATACTGCCAAGAGTCAAAAGTATAACGCTCGTACGCGAGAGAGCTTTCTCTCCGATTCTGACTTCACAATACCTCCGTGAGAGGTATTGTGTTGTGTTGCAGTTAACTCTTGATTGATATTACTGTCACTTCTTGTTGTTGCAACGAGTCTCCATGGCTCTCGACGCGACTCACGTTTCAACGATACATCTATATACCAAAGATTTCTCCAAGGGAAGCGAAAATCAAGAACTGCGTACTGTGTTTGAGAAGCACGTTTCCCCATTTAGAATATTCAATTCATATTGATATATTAATTCTTTTGTTACGGTTATTTCTTTCGACGCATTTACTTGAGTGTGCAGAAACCTAATCTAGTCGATTTATTAGTACCTTTCACTTATAGTATGTTTTCTTTTTTTTTTTCTATGGTTTTTACAAGTGAGATATTAATTCGCGAAGAGAGATCGCGTTATATATAGGTATATTTATTATCAAGCAATCAGTTGTTCACCTTCTCTTCTCTTTTCTAGTCGAGCCCAATGCTGTTACATTTTCGTATACTTTTGATATACGTTGCTTTACTACTTGTATCATGTTGTTAAGTTTTGTACGGTACTTACGAGTTTTTACGCAATTGTCTCGCTCCACTCGCGTTTGTTACGGACTACTGACTTTCTCACGTTCTCAACGATACTTAACTGTACGCAGGCTCAAATTGTCCAGAATGAATATTATCTCTTTGTAACGTAATTTTATATGCGTCACGGCCAAAGTCCGAAATATCGCGAGTCGGTTTCTTGGCGATTTTGGCAATTTTTTCTTTCCCGGCACGCTACGTGATCATTGTACTTGTTGGATAATCGGTCAACTCGGTCAGCTAAACAAATAATTGAATATCTTGGATATTTCACGGGTTACCTGCTATCTCGGATTTTGGCCGTAACACGTGCATTCAGGAGAGATCTCTCTGTAAGGTTCAAATATACGAGGCCTTTTACTATTTAGGACGATTAAAACTCAATGTTATACGAGTCACAGTGAACCCTTGTTAATGTACAATCATTTATAGATGATATGGATTCGTTAAGGCGAAAGAGACAAAAATTTAGTAACAGCCCAAGCGCGCTAGTTTTCAAGCATGTAGCGGAAACCGAGAAGCGTGAGTATATATATGCATATTTGCAAAATTGTTCTTTTTTTTATAGTCCTACAATCCCTCTCCCGGGATTGGGTGGCGGAATTGTATCGGACGACATCGCTGATGTCACATTGCATTGTGTCATGGCGAGATGCGTCCAAATTTGTAAAAAAAGCCCGTCTATACGAACGCTGTCTATCTCTCAGCATCTGTCTATCTATTTACATCACGTTTCTCATTGAGGGAATGAGTGCCAAGCTAATTTCCCACTTTGACACACATACATAGTCCTTCGCGACACTCCTCCTTTGTCTATGCTATATATAATCGATTTTACCACTGGTATCTCCTTGCGTATTCCTCGCGGAGAGGAATTATGTACGCTTTTATATATGCATATGCGCAACTAGAGGCCTTTTACCGTGGTTTTTCGGCGGACTTTTTTGTACATTTTGTACGACTTTAACCGGCCTATTTGGTACACTTGTTAATTGTTACGATGAATGTGGCGAATTTGTTGAGAATGTTTTTCACGTTGGGATAACAAAGTTGAAAAACAATTGCGGTACTTGTGCGAACACGACTGTACAGTTTTTTTTTTTTTCTTTTTTAAAGGTCGATGTTTAATCATCCTCGAATCTCATCATGATACTAACCGCCCGATTATGCCGACTTGCCCCTCTGCCACACTGTGAAAATATGCTCTGTAATATGATATAAATTTTACGCGTTTTACATATGTATAGCATGTGTCTTTGCTCGGCCGACATTTTCAGTCGGATTCGTAAAAATTGTTGACGAGCTATTTTTACAGTGCGACGGGGAGAATACGCTCTCGTTGAATATAAAAAAGCTTCAACATTACATTTAAGAACGCTACACATATTTTCACATGTCCACGAAGGATCTTGTTTTGTACTTTTTTAAAGATGTATTTTATATAGAGATTTGTGGAGTTTGTATTTGAAAGATTTCAGGGAGCAGTGTGAGCTTGTAAATTTTTTGAAATATGATAATATTTTTCTATTCTACAAATGTACACACATAACTACACACACACACACACACACACACACACACACACACACACATGCACGATAATGACAGCGAAGAGCACAAGCACACGATGTGTTTTATGCTCTTAGAAAACAGCGGCTCGCTTTCAGCGTGAACCCGAGGGTCATTATTCGTAACAATAAATACTTCTAAGCATACGTCTTTCTCGTAGCTCAAACTTTTAATTGCGCGCAATTAAACGCTGTTCCTCGCGCAATGACATTATACTCTTGAAAAAAGAAGAAACCGCAAAATACACGTATTATATAGCAATTGTAATATAGTACAATCAAACGATGTGCAATATTTGTATCCTAATATACTTTTTATAAGCCGCTTCTTTCAGAGACAGATATATATGTATATTTACATATTATTGTATTGAATTACATGCGACATAATATATCTGTATATACATATACATATTACGTGTGTATAGTTACTTGGCGGTATAAAAGAAGTGATGCCCGTTTATTCTCTGCTTTCATGCATACGATCAATTTCAGATAAATGTTCACTTCAGATAGCGGAATCAGGTACGACGTTGATCATGTTGGAGTGCAGTTTGCAGATTATTTCGTTAACAATGTATATCATACTCGTGATGGAGTGTAGATTATGTATGACGAAGCATTTGTGTAGAGTTCAGCTTTCGAAACTTGTAGTGAAAATATGTAAATTTTGCATGCATGATGTGCGTATGAGGAAATCTTGATTATACATTAAGAACTGAATTCCGATGCTTGTATCACCAGCGTTACCAGTGGTATTGAGACACCAAGAGCTTTTCAACATTTCATTTCCTATTAACAAATTCTCTTTTGCTGTAATACTGACTAATTGCGATGCACGCTTGCATGCTGTACGCTATACAATATTATCCTACTGTACTGGTATAAACTCTAGCATGTAACATAATGAGTTTGGTATTGTCGATATTGAAACCTTATTCCTTCGTAGACAAGCTAGTTACATGTATTGTGCATACACGTATGTAGCATACATGTCACTGTATCACGTTCCAGGCGCTAGAAATCAGGCTTTTACTTTCAATATCGTCAAAGCCGAGCCAACCGATCAAATGTCGCAATTCGGAGCATCAAGTACAAGCGCAACGTGCGGTTTCACCCTGCAATCTGTAACGAAGAAGGAGTCTAACATCTTGCAGAATCCAAGGTAACGTGCGACGGCACGATGGAGATGAAATCAGTATGAATAAGAATAAAGGGTTTACGAGAGCCAAAGAGATTTCTGATTTATACTGAAATATACTCGTTCGTTTCAGGATCAAAGTATCTCCAGGCCGAACGCCGTCGCCGATGGAGTGTAGCAATACTCCTTACAGTCCGCCGCAGCATTCGCCGCAATATCAACCAAATATACAACCGACAGTACAAAATGAACCAGCCGACCGTCTATCGCCATTCGGAGGCGCGGCTGCGGCAGGATTTTATACTCTGCCCTTGTCTGTAATGAATCACCAGCAGAAGATCATGCCGGGCAATCTGAGGTAGAGTGACAGTTCGTTCAGTCAAGGAAGAGAATCGACCCGAATAGGATTAAGAACTCGTGAAATATAAAAGACCCACGTGTAAGTATCTACATTTATCTATACCGTTCCAGAACTCAAGTATCTCCAGGACGAACACCGTCCCCTATGGAATACAATGTCGCATATAGCCCTCCTATCGTGCAGCAACAGCAGCAGCAATCGCCGCAGTATCAACCAAATATTTCACCCATGATGCAAATGCCATCACCGTCAACAAATCCTAATCTATATTCGTTCGCACCGGAACAAGCTCGATTGCAGCAAGCGGAACCAAATTTATATGCGTTGGAAAAGACTCCGGAGGGTATGAATCAAGCAACAGAAAGTCAGGGATTGCAGCCGATAGAAGTGAACAATCCCAGTAAATATTCCTTAATATTCCGAAGCTCTTCATGGCGTTTTAAAGGTTTTTTTAGTTGATTATTTTTATACTTGCTTATAATACCGTGTGAATCTTTCAGATACTACAACAATTCCTGATGTAACTAGACTGTTGGACATGGACACTCAACAACTGAATTTCGATTGGAATCCGCTGGATTCTAATGATTTCGCAGACTTTGGATCATTATCCGCAAATCTGTCGAGTGGATTATCTCTCACTGACGGTATACAGGTAAATATTGGCACTGCACATGTGTCATATACATATTTTTTACTACTCAAAGTAAACAAATATGAATTCCTGTCGACTTTAGCCTACGACAAGCAACGCCGAGGAAAGCAATCATCAATCGACAAATAGCATGACAGAGGAAACTAATCGAATCATCTGGATAAAACAAGAGCTCTCCACTCTAAATAATATATTCAAGCCTAATCGACGAAATGACGACGGAGGACTTACTTAAAATCATTTGTTAATCGGCAATGTGTGATGTTTGATTAAGTCAATGCTGGCATTGACTGTAAACGAGCTGCAGCAGAGGGCTTCATGCCTTCACTGCCACCAAAAAGAGTGCAATTAAATCAATATTTTGTAAGAAAGTAAATTGTAAAAAAATAAATAGATTTTTACTTCTCGAGAATATGTATAGAATATATAATAATGCTCCCTATATTTTGCACTTGTGACATTCTTTTTCTCAATCTCTTCTACATTATAGACAATTCAATTATTTTGTATTTGATTTGATTTAAATTTAATTAATTATTTAATAATGTCATTAAATTTAATTACTCGACTACTTTATATTTCATTTAAATTCAATTAATTAAATTTAATTTATTCAATAAGACAATGACACACATAATCGCAAGTAAGTCAAGTTGAATGCTGCTTGCAGCATTTTCATCGACTTCTGCTTTATCGGTATATACTGACTCTTCCTTCGACAAATCGGCAACGTAAAACCAGAAGGAAACTTGAAAACGACCATACCGCCGTTTCTGTGCGAGTTCTAATTGTTATTAAAACATTGTGTATTCTTATCAGGAACATTTGTAATATGGAAAATTAGTAAACAATATCTGTCACTGATGTGATGTGAACTTACCCTCAGCAGAAATCCTTTCGCTGGCTTGAAAGGCGTAAACTGCAGCGAGATAACTCCTAACCTCCACAACACGAACGCGCGAAACTGCAGTCGACACTGCCGACGTCTCGTTCTGTGAGACACGCACTTATCAGGCGATACTTTGCTACGACACACGCACGGAACTTGCTCTCGGCACTCCCGACGATGATGCGCGCGCGAGATCCACGTTCGACGAAATCACGAAAAATAAGGGAGCGACTTCTTTACGAATCTCGTGCCGTTAGTCATTTTCGAACTGAACATAGACATGATTGCGACGGTTGCGATTCTCGAAGTACCGATGCTGCACGCTATATTGACTCGACGTAACGAATGCCGGAATAATGAGTTCCTTCATTACCGGTGATATGTCTGTTTTCAAGGACCGCGCAATCCGAAGTAATTCGCAAGATTTAACTTTGATTCACGGAGAGATACTCGCCTGTTTCATTGCGTCAAATGTAAAATGTACGAAACTTGCTACCGTCGATCATTCGCACAGCGAACTCTCCTTCGAGTTTCGAACTAGCGCGAGATTTTGCTCGACCTGACGATGATCTGTTTCGCGAGATATTCACCTTTAACGGTGGCATTTCGACGCAACAATCGCGCGAAACTTACTTTCGATACCTTTGATGATTATATGAACGTGAAACTCACTCTCGAATGTGTTGAAATCTCGAAGAATACGGAGAGAATTCTCGACCCGTCCCGCCATGTCGCGATCCCTTTCGGAAAAGAACGAGGCGACGCTTCAGTTCCACGAAGTTAGTCCCATCAATTTTAATAACATCGAACAATATCGATACGCTCGACGCTCCTGACGTTGCATACTTCATACAATTTAAAGCGGCCATCTTGGCTCGCGGCAATTTCGCGACGTTCCGCGATGCTTCGTACTCGAATCGCGATCCTTTCGTGTTTGTTATGTATTTTCACACGTTGGGAGGCGAGTTTCGCGCCTAACATCGAAAGAATGAAGTCACGCAACAGGCAATCATTTTAACAATCGCGGTGTGCGCGAGTGTGTTTAAACGCGATGTCATTTGTAACTCGTAACTTTCGTACTACATATCGCGTCGCGTCGAAAATGATGAAACGTAGATGTGTGAGTGATGAAATAAAGCTGACGATGAACGTTCGCTTTTGTTGGACCAAACAGACGCTTCAAGACTTGTCATCGATCATCTTTCAGTGAGTTTATGTTGTTTGATTGTACCTGGTGCGTGCTTACCTATGTGACTTGATTGATATAGCTTAAATAGTTTGGTGATTCGCAAGTGACAAACAGCATTGACATTAATCTATTTCAATTATCTGATGTGAGCTTCTGGACAGTTAGTTTATACAATACAACTCAGTTTGCAATTTATCATTTCCTCTCCTTGCTTGCAAAACTAGGAACAGAGAGAAGAAGGAGAGAGGTCACGGGTCACTTTTAGCCACCTCTCTCCTTCTCTCTGCTAGGAACATGATGTCGGTAACGTTAAAGTACCTACTTATCGACACTTGCATTTGTAATATTGTTTCTCATAAAACTTATTCTCATCATTTGTGTGGAAAATTGGAGAATTGTAGGTAATCTTAATGTTGGAAACGTGGTAGTCTTATTTATATTTCTATAATAGGTCAATAATATAAATACACGATATATTAAAAAATTTCTTGAGGCGCTTCTAGTTGAAGTCATTCGCCCTAGATGGCAGCACAAATCGTGTAAATATCACATAGCTCCGCCTGCACAATCTTTGCCAGGTCCATTTATATTTTGTAACAATATATTTCAGCGCGCAAGTGTTTTCTTTATTATAAAGATAAACACGATTATAATTCTAATCATATAGTATCACATATTTTGGATACTCTTAGCTTTTAATTTCCTTCGATTTAAACATTTTTTGCATATTATTTAATTTAAATCCTGCTTTATTGCAAATAACTAAAATTGAACTCTTGATTTTTATTATATATTTATTGCTTTCGCAAATAAGCCGTCGCTTCTATATATCCTTTTGAATTTAATTAATTCATAATTATTGTTTAAATTCATACATATATGCATTGAATATATTAACATATATTTACTATGATTTTCGAGAGAAGAGTTCTATGTTTCATCTCATTAAAAAGATAACAAAAGCTCTAATAATTAAATTTCCTCAAGTATATCAACACAGGATTTACTTACAACCATATTTGTAGCATATCATGCAAGATAATTTATATGCAATATTAAAATTCATAATCATTAGATATTATATTTATGTGTTATGAATGTTTATGAGATATAACGTCTATTGTTTTAAATTTTTAATATTATGTACAAAATTACTTTTATTCTCGTGATTAACATAAAATTTATTTTCTCCAATGTTTTGCCATTACATCAAACATTGGATCTTCTTCATTGTTTATTTGTAGTAGTTAGTTATAAGCATGCGGAAAAATGGTAATAAATACCACAAGCTGTTCCGACAAGGAACAGATTTATTGCTGGATGATATAAACGTACCGTTTTATAAAGGTTGCATTGCTGTAACCTGTAATTTCCACACATAATTATGGTGTGCAAATAAACATACTTGTCGGATGATTTATCGGGCTATTTAATTGTTAGATATTGCCCATCAGTATCACGATATACATGTTTAATCTATTTCTTTAATCATATTCAGCACGGAGCGAAATTATCCTTACTGAGCACAGTAATTTTATTTGAATATATTTACCAGTTGCGACGTGGTGCGCCATAAATTTATAGTTTTAGAAATGACGCGGCTATGTAAATTCGCATTCACCATCGATTGCAATATTTTTTTTATGTCGTCCGAAATTGTCCGAGCGGGACACGAGAAGCACTCTTAATAATAATAATAATTATAAATTATATTATTGATGATATAAGCAAGTCGTCGTTTTACATTAAGTTTCACGTTATAAATAACATTAAAATTACATTACATTGGAATACATTAAATGAAATTCACAAATAATCTTTACATTCTATCTCCATCTAATCTAATAAACAAATCATCAGATAGAAACACTCTTTATACACATGAAATTTTTGGCAAGTATGTAAAGTTATTATTCGAACACTTTCAAATCGCGAGAGAAATTGCGACGAGACGAATGATGGGTCGACAGGAGCTTTTCGGGCATCGATTGCCGCAAAGTCCGCAAGCTAGAGTTAGTTGGCATTAAGTTGGCATCGATCTGGCACGTTCGTCGAAGAAATTGAACCTGACCTTATTATGGAAGCAAAGTGTCGACGTACGGCCGATTCGATCGAATGAATAGATCGAATCAAGACGAACAAGCCGAGTCAGCCACTCCTTTGGTTTAGCCGCGGGCGATCGATGTATCTGTCACTCGGACGCGTCAACAAATGCCAGAAACTTTCTTTTCGTGCCACAAGTACGATCTCGATGTGGCGCCTAGCCGAATATTTATTTACTCTGTTGCGCGCAAACCAATTGCGGCACGTTACAAACCGAGGCGCGAAATCCACTTGAGTTCCGTTCGAACGGGCTGTTAATTTGATTGAACATCAATTACAAGTGTATTTGTAATTTTATGAAGGCGGGACGCTGTCAGTAACTGTCATTTTACTCGTGTCATTTTCAGGAGTAATATATATTAAAATTTTAGCTGAGCTTACCCTAATCGGAAAGAAATTACTTTTTTCCAGCGGACTTAATTTCTACTAGAGGATTAATATTTCTGAGAGGAAATAGTCCAACGAGAATCAGAAATTAGGAAAAAAGATACAAAAAAGTGTCATTTCGTGTAACTGAGTAAAAAGCTCCCGCAGGAATCTTTCTGTTCCTATTTAACTAAATTTTCGTCTAATCATCACATAATAATAGAAACTTACTTATACTTTACAGTTCGAAAATACAGCTAAAAATAGCAGTTTCTTCTGAAATGTTTAGAAATAACATTGTGGGAAACATTTGGAAATGCTACAATTTCAATAGCAATCTCTTCTTCTCATCTCGTCTACAATTTTTTCTAAAAAGACTCGAGGGAAACGATTATTGTTGACTTGTACAAACTGTATCCACCCCTCGAGTAAAAAGATTTAAGATGAATACGAGGAAATGTCTCTTCAAGACGACTCTTAAAAGTTCTTCCAGCAATCCTGTTCATCCTTTCTTGTTGGCTCGCACACACATTAGTGTGGAATTTCAAGGATAATAATTTCAATCCCGAAAGAATGAGCTCTCTGTTCGCTGCAGCGGGATCGAGAAAGCTTCCCGTAGATCGTTGCAATTTATGGCCTTTGCGGCGACAGTCACGAGACACGATCTCTTGCAGCATTAAAGGAACACACACGGACACACACGAAGGATGCAGATTATCTCGGAGCTTGTTTCTTCGTGTTTGTCCTTTTCATACTCCACCCGAAAGAATCCTCATAAGGAAATAAATATACGATTGTGTCCTTGTGCGTCGATTTTTCGGGACTGAGGAGGTGCGTGAAATCCCGGCGCGGTCCTCAGCCGCGCGATGAGCACCAGTCGTGTACGAGCAAAATGAAGGGAGACCGGGATCGTTTCGGGATTTTCACGGCCGCCGAGGCACGGGAGCCGACTTTCCTCGTGGCAAAACACGGTGGCAAAACGAAGCGCGCGAACGCGATAGGGCACGGTCGTGCAGAATAGAGGGCCAGCAGCAGGGTGCCGCGACATTCTTACCCACAGCACAGAATGCTGTAGGAGTCCGTGTCTTTACTTTCACTGCTCGTGGTCTGATCTCAGACGCGTTGTCCCCCGTCGTAATCTTCTAGCATCGTAAAAACATTAACGTTACGATCCGACGTGCTCGCGAATCGGAGCAAACGAAGAGCAACACCGAGCAGTGCGCGAATGTCGCGCGAGCGGCCGCGATCGCGCATCCCTCTCGATCCCGATCGATTTGCTCCTGCCACCGGTCAGGACAATACCTTTGCCGTTCCCTCCTCGGCAAGACCGTTGGAATTTGAATTTACATCGCGCTGGGCGAAGACGAGTCGCGGATATTCCAGCGTGGCATAAATTTCACGAAACGTGTGTGTATGGCGCGGACAGTCGAGACTGCGAGAACGAAAGAGAGGGACCGCGGCTTCGAGAAAACGGTGGGGTATACGCGGCGCCAATCGTCTCCTAAACTACAAACGAAAGGGAAAGGAAGAGTTACACGAGAGGAGAGCTGTGTTTGTCCCCGTCCACGTCGCGACTCGATCGAAGATGACAGAGAGAGAGAGAGAGAGAGAGAGAGAGAGAGAGAGAGAGAGAGAGAAGGTGGGAGGGAGAGGCAGGGTAAGAGAAAGAAAGAAACGGCGATTGAGAGACCCGATGATTCGTTTCCTCAGATGGATTTCGCGCGGTACACATACCGGTCCTAGAGAATCACGTGACTATTTAATTATTTAACAGTGTTATGCAAAGAACGATTAGTCCGCATAACGTTTCCGGATAGAACGCTTCGAAAAATCAAGCGGAGGACTTTCAACGTCACCGACGCTGAGAACAGATTGCTAAAACAACGGACGCGTCGGAATGGCGTTTTCTTCCTTTTCTTTTCGGACGAGATAAAAAAGGAAATCGCCCGTCCGCCGACGGGCGCTCGAAAGAGTGACGTTATTCCTCCCCCTGAGAGCGAGAGAAACTGTCATTAGTTATTCACTTGCAAAATATTTATTCGGTAGCCCACGCTGTACGTTGCGCGTGTTTGCGAAACGAAGTGTTATGTCCAAAAATATCGTCGCGTCTATTTACCGGGCGATGTGTATCGCCGTCGTCGGCGTATATATGGGAAATATTCGTAATCGATGCAAAGAGCTGCCTAATTATCCAACACCGTCGGCTCTTCTCCAAATCGTGACATTTAACACCGTTCGCGAATTTCAGATGCATCCCAACCTAAAATTCCGATTTCGCAAAACTGTCCGCGTCCACTTTCTCAATTTTTTCAGCTCGACTTTTAACCACCGTAGAACGATCGCATTGTCGTGTTAATTGCCAATTAACGATATCCTAGGTAGATAAAAATATAAGACAAAATTATCTTGAGAAATTCGTAAGAAATTCGTACTAAACTAAAAACATACTTCACGTGTGCAAATGAATCTCCCGGGGAACGGGGAGTTTGTTTCGCTCCACGATTTACATTCTACCTCGTCCACGTCTTCCATCTCCTATTATTCCTAGAGACAAACGACTGGAGCGCAGACGAGCAAGCGCGTCGATTCGCTAAATTACAAGAATTCGCGTGTCTCTCCTTCTCTGACTGTCGCCGACTAACGGATGTTAGCCGTCACAAACATGCATAAACTCCTCTTAATTACTATTAATAGATCCTATGGCGGCGGAAAAAACGCGTAAGCAGGTAACTCGCAGCTTGATTCGCCTCCCCGCCGGCTTGGCGTAAGCCGGGCGTAAGTCCGCGCATTCGCGACAGTATTGCGAGCGGAGGGTGAGTGTGCGCGTATCATTAAGGATATATCGGAGTCACACGTACGCTATCGCCGACGGCTCGTGCACAGGTGGTTGCTGGTAGAGTGAGAGTGCCATATATATAGAGAGAAGGGGAAACTCGACTCGGCACTCCAAAGTACACAGCCTCCGCGATTGCAGTGGTGTGCTTTCTTACGGTTCCTGCCACCGTCGCCGCCTGATATCCATTCCTCGCCGCGGCCTCGCGCCCAGTGGTTAACAGTCGGCCACAGATCGGTGCTTTCCACACGTCGCAGCCGCAGAAGGGCACGACATCCGCAGGGCCAGCCAGAATCCACGGGCCGTCGGCATCATGAAACTTACGTTGTTCACGTGAGTAACCGCACGAGTCGCGGCAGTCTGTGATCCGCAAGGTCCACTTTTAGACCACGGCGCTGCCAAAGCGGTCCTTATAAACCTCCGAACTCGTCTCGCTCACGCGTTGAGCTCTCCTCGATCTCTTTCCCTCTTTTCTGGCGACGTTTCTCCCCTTTGAGATCAGCTCTTCATGAGCCGCGTGGGTAGAATTAGAATTCAGCGAGTGACTTCTTCCTCTAGAATTCAGCGGACTTCTTGACAGTGATCCCCGGGTGATTATCGTATCCTGTACATGACTCGCTCTACTGATACGCTCGAATTGTCGCTTCTCGTTCCTTTTTCCATAAATACCGAGGAGGCTGTCTTACCGCTTCATTCATTTCCACGCGAGCTTCGTCGTAAATACAGGGTAATGTTATATGGGAAAGCACTCGGGAGAGAGCGATCTGTTCGGATGTTTAGAGAGATACAAAAGACGTCTGGCGAGCTCTTGTCTAATTTTTTATTATTATAATTATCAGGCGATTATACCTGGGAAGAATGGAAAATCTACTTATATAAATGCTTTCATCGCAGCCGTCGCATGAAACGGTACATTTGAACGTAACATATTGTTCAGCTGTTCATTACGCGCTCTCCAATGGTTAAGAATATCGAAAGAGCACGATGTTAACAAGAAACAACCGCAGAAGAAAAAAAAATTAGTGACGTTTAACGGTACGGCGCTTAACGGTACGATCGTTTACTCGCGTGCATTGTTACTCCGGTCAATTGCGATCGCGCAGATTATCCACAGATCGCCTTTGCTGGCTAAGTCGGAGTTACTCCAAGGCCGATAGTACATTCGCGATCGAAAGGTGTATCTACTCTGCCTATGCGTCGTTTTCAGGCTTCGGTATCTGTCATTCGTTGCCTGCAATCAAAATCACCCAACACCTGCGGAAATCGCCGCCGCCGCCGCCGATAACTTTCGATCGCGACAACGCCGATCGATTTAGCCGGTGGCTAATGACCAATATATATGCGCCGAATTGTTTAAGATAATGTTCCTGAGCACATAGAAGATAATGTATGCACGTAGCAAGTCGTCAAACACGTGCACCGACTTTTCAACAGGTTATTCAATCGTCGCGTTTTATTAAAGCGTCGCCCATTGATTACTTCACGTTACGCCCGCGTTCTACGGTAATTTCGATCAGATTCGGTCATATTCGATTCGCGAACGCAGTTATGAGCAAAGTATTTATCAATCACGGAATGCAGAGAGGCGCGTTATGCAAACGGCCGCAGTGACTGCTCGAGCTATCCTTTCCTGGTCCTGACCAGGAAATCGATTAGAAAAGTCGCGGCGAGAGAGCGAGAGCGCATAACGGCGATTATTATTGAAATCGATTAGCACGCTTTTTCTTGACAAACGAGAAATTCGTATAAACAGCGCGGGCATTGCCGTTGCTTCTCCTTGACATTATTCTAACGAGATGTGCGTTATGAAGTGTCTTCGTAAACCTCCTATCGTAAACCGGCAGAGAATGAAAAAGAAGAGGCATTTATTCGTGTCGAGGCGAGCCTCCTTAAGCGCGCAATAAAATTACATCAAATTTATCATGCAGAATTATAATTAAATAAGCGAGAAGGTGGAAAGGAATAAAGAGAAAACGATCGAGGGAGGAATAAAAATAGTAGAAAAAAATTCAGAGGAAAGGAGAAAGAAAAAATAATGAAATTTTGTTGGAGGAAGAAGAGAAGGATAGAGAAAAGGGAGGAAATTAGACGCAAGTAGAACTCGGAAGGGGAGGAAGATCTACGTCTAAGGAATATGTCCTTGTATAAAGAAGCAAAAAAATAAAAAGAATGGGAGAAAAAGAAAAGAGATGAAAGGCACAAAGACGAGGAAAAAGATTTCTAATGAACCTGCGCAGGTAGCTAATAACATCCTGCGGGCAGATTAATGTGAACGTAATCGTTTCCTTCCAAGGCGAAGATCCAGCAAGTTCAATGATCTCGCGTCACGACGTAGTCGAGAGCGGACGATGAATTACCTCGTTGGCGAATAGTGGATCAAAATTATTGCGAATGAATGCTAACGCGAAACTGTAGTCCTCAATCGGGCCGTCTCGTAGCCCGGCGGCCGGCCAGGATTACGCTTATTGATTAAGTTTGGTGACTATTCTCATTTACCGGTGAACCGGTTCGCCGATGAAAGAAGAGGTACGTCGCGAATTCCACAAATGAGCAAATCAATCGCGCGTACGCCGCTTCCTTCGCGTTTCATTTTAACTTTCCACTAGGATTTCTAAATTAATTACGGTGACTTGGGAATACACGCGCGTCCGCACACACGTACACAGCCCAAAAGAGAGATGCATCGGAGCATCTTTTCACGAATTCTCGCGGAGCAAATTCAGACACCTGCTGTGTAATATATTTCGAAGTAACATTGAATCTATTGAAAATTGTGGATAACGATAACGACGCCGACGATCCCCGTCCTCAAGCCATCTAATTATTTCGTATCAATGCATGGCTACGGAATACGAGCAACGTGTAAACATCTTGCGAAAGAAAAAATTACAAATTCGAAGTCTCTTCGCGTACAACTTGCGTGTACATTTTTCTCAACAGCGGAACGGGCCATTACGCGCATGCCACGTGCGCTAATAGCGATCTAATAGCGCGCACCGACGATGCGTTAATGAAAGCGCAGGTAAAAGGAGTGAATTAATCTCGAGTGCGAATCGACCTTGCTGCTCAAGCATAAGCTTCCGGCGCCGTATGTAAAAGTCGCAAAAAACTTCATGAAACTCTAACCGCAAGTAAATTTCTAAAAAAAAAAATTTGATTCGCGCTGCTTCTGTCTCGTTCTTATTTATGTAGAATGTTGGAATAATTACATTTAGGTATTTCGGAGCATATATATATATATATTTATTTATTTATTTATTTATTTAGAAGCCGGTTTGTCGTTATTTGTATATATTTAAATCCACCGACATAAAACACACAGCAACGAAGTGTTCAGTAACACAAAAATAATCAATGTCATTCGACAAGTTCCAAGTATGACGGAACGTCATGGTCGTTCTCGTTTCGCGAGAGAGGCACCGAATTCGCGATTCTTTTCGTAATCGCCCGGCGCCGGGTATTCCCGCGGCGATCTATCGATCGAGATCGCCCGACCGACCCGGCGTCCCCTGCGGATCCCTCGAAATTTCTCCCCCTTTCTTTCCCTCGGCACACCCGGGGCCCCGAGTTCGGCTGGTTTTCTTGACATTTGTGAGCCGCCTCACGTATGAATGTCCCGTCGTAACGGCGCAGCCAATCCCGAGCGTCGCGGCGCGCGAGTTGCACGAGAGCCGAGCAGAGAAAGTGAGTCCCGTGTACGTGAATGTCACAGGTCAAAATCCACCTGGTGTACGCGGATCTACCACGAGCGAACGCGAACGCGAACGCGAACGCGAACGAGCGCGCGAGCGGCAACGAGCGAGCACGCCGAGCCGAGCCGAGTCGAGCGTGCGCAATAATCGCTGCAGCGCACGTCACGAGTAGGATCTCTCGTCCTCGGATTCCTTTTTCGATCCTGGCGAAAGTTGCGGCACCGGGCACCGTCCTGCGCGCGTCCTGCGCGAGATCCGCGAGCCACCGCCACGGAAAAGAAACTTTCGGCCCGACTCCTCCACTCCCCCGCGAGAAACGCAAGGACGCGAATCCAAACAGAGATAAATAATCCTCTTTAAGGGGAAGCAAAGCTACGAAGCTACAGAGAGAGAGAGAGAGAGGATCAGAGAGACCATTGATATAAATTTTACTTTCGATACGAATTGAAACGAAAAGAATTTCTTTTCGGGCTTAAATTGGCGCCGTGGCTCGATGTGGGGTAAATCAAATTAGTCCGCAAACCATCAGTTGTATTATATTTCAATCATACTTTACATTATAACAACATACTCTGTGTCTCCTTACATTCATATCTAGATCTATCTTCACTATGTTATTTGTGCTGTGCTAACAAGAGAAGAGTTTTTCAATGACAATAGAACGCAAACAGGTGATTTATGCAGGACGTGACGTTAGAAGCACATAATTTACAAGAGAAATGTCTGTTGCTCTTAAATTTCTCAAGCGACACAATCATGTATTCATGTAGTCAGCTTCCAAGTTTTCAAATAGTCTGACTTGCGTATTCCGCTGTTTCCTAAGTGCAACCTGTCAATTTAGCCGCCGTAAACTTGTTTCGCGACGGCGTTACGCCGTAACTTAAATTACGTTCTTTTTTTTTTCGAGCGTGAGTACGCCCGTGAGCGAAGGCACAGATTCTCGGTGGTTTCCATGCGATCCTTCAGCTTGTCGCCTTCCTCTTTCTCGGCCAGGAAAATCATTTTCTAATCTCTCAGTACGTGCTCTGCATACGTGTGCTGTAACCCGCAGCTGTCGCTCGTCTGGTCAAACCGCACGGTTCTTCCGTAATCCCTGCAATGCCGTAGTCCGTAAGCAATGCAAAATGTAAACGAAAACAGCAATTTACTGTAACCGTTACGTCACATTATATAAACACCGTTAAGTTATTTCGTTGCCCGCGCTATTTTGGAATTTCGTGCACAACAAAATTCGCAAATTGCATATTTTTCTCTGACGATAATGTTATTTCGCAAATTCCTTGAGAAAATGTTATTTTCGCCGCGTATTATCCTTTAGAGCTGTCACTTGAAGATGATTCTGTGGAAACAGGTTCGCACATAGCGATCGTAAAATAATTATTATATTCTGCGAATGGTGAAGCGAGTCGCAAGAACATAATACATGAAGATTGCAATGTGCGTAACGTGTTGTTTGCAGAATATTAGCCCTCTGTATAATAGCCGTCAGCAGATCAGCCGAAGAAGAATATGATTACGAGGAAGAGGCGGCAGCAGCGCCGGTGACGCCGGCGCCAACGAAGCCAGCAGGTGGTCGGCTGGGAGGCCTTCTTTCCTCGAGAGGACGTGTCAATGTAGCAAATGTAGGAAAGAAAAGAGCGCCAGCGGTGAGTTGAACTTTCTTTTTCGCGCTAATTCTTCACGTGACGCGCTCGTAAAAGATTTTATCGTTGTTGAAAATCCGACTCTTTTTCTCTTATGTATCTGGAGAACAAAATTTATGAAACAATTTCCGTAGGCTCAGTCGACGACGTCGAAGCCGGTGCCGGAACAAGCGGCCGAAGAAGACATAGTCGAAGACGAAGACGTGCTTGAAGAGAGCGAAGAACACGAAGCTCCTACGACTACGACCGAAGCTGCGAAGAAACTTCGGAACGGTGGCGTCCGGCCCTTCAGGTATCCATAGAATTCATAAAATTGCCGCTTTACATCGAGTATTTTTTAGAAGAAATGACAAAAAGTGCGCGATTGCAATATAATTTAGATCAAACGAGGATCTTCTGGCTGCCTTGAAGAGGAGAAGAGCCCAGACCGGACCCAGTAGTCATCCACGAGAAACCGCCGCTACGCATTCCGCAGTAGAATACACCACAGCTAAGTCAAAGTAATGCAATATTCATATTCCTGTTGAATTTTATAAACCACTCGAGACACTGTAACGCATGTTTGCTCTAACAGTAAAGGTCGATTACTTTTTTATACTCGAGTTCTCTCGGTAAACCGCTGCTGACTAGCAATAATTGCGTTTCAGAGCTACCACAAACAACCGTGCCAAGGCCAGCACAGGTGGCGAGGCTAGATCGTCAGGACGGGGCAGGTTCGGAGGAAGAGGAAGTAAGACTGTTCAGGAGGAGGTCGAAGAGACCCAACGGGAGGAAATTCAAGTGAAACCCAAAAGCAACTCTTACCGCAGAGGTGGTCGATCATAAGTTGATCACTAAGCCGTAATGAGATTTGCCCAAACTCTCGTTGACTTCTTAGAAACACAAATTGTTGGAATGCACGACACTTTACCTGCGGCCAGAAACCGTCGTCTCTTTCTTCTCTTTTTCTTTCTCACTGTAAAGCATCAAAAGTCTTCTTCAAACGACATCGTCGAGTTCTCGGCGCGGATCAAAGTCTCAATTTCCGCGCGTATCGAGACTTCCGATAATACACAATTAACGTTAAACAAAGGATCGTGATGTACCTCTGGCACGAGTCATACCGAGGCATCTCGTCTTTCCTCGAAGAACGGCAGCTTCGTTCGCGTGTTATAAAAATATATATCAAGAGGTAATTGTAACCAAGTGATTGTAACGATTGTCATAAGAGGTGTTAATCAGAAGGAACGAAATAGTCGTGTCGTTTTTCCCTTCGTTGCCGAGTCTTCGTCAGACGCGCGCGCCGATCGAAGAGATCGATAAAAAAGTGATGTGTACATAGCAAAGTACTGCCGCCCGTCAAATACCTAAATCACTTAATGTATAAATGTAAATTAATGTGACAATTAATTAATGTGAACAATAAAGTTTTTTTCTGGAAAGCGACTCTGTTCCGGCGTACGTACTCTATGCTGATCTTTCGATCGTTTTCGCGATATGAAACATTGTCATTGATTGATTAAAATGACATCTCGTTACTCAATGAAACAACTTATTCGAATGAGAAAAAACCGGAGCAAAAGTTTCATTAGAAATGCGAGTTTGTAAGACTCGAACGCACTTGTACGCGCGTGTACATGTGTAATCTTTTTTCACAAAATATTCCTATTCCTATTCGCTTCTTCACCTTGATAAAATACGTGTCTGTTAATTGTTATTTGTTCCCCTAGATAGAATTTTTATCACTCTACAATAGAATCGATTGAACATTGTGTATATGCCAATATAATAGAAACGCGAAGCCACTATTTTTAGCTATGACAAGCAATGCTGAAAAAAGACGAATTAATTATCAGTCAACTACGTCCACTGAGCTTCATCAATTAATATAGATAGAATATCATCACACATGATTCATTCCGAGGTATGTTTCAATGCGATTTTACAATATAGAAAAAACACGATGTCCCATTGTTCGCCAGAACAAAAGACCAGACGAATCAAAGGCGAATGAACTCTGCCGCGAGCTACGTTGCCAGTCAACCATAACATCTTGCATCTACGTGACAAAAGTTACAAAACGATTCTTCGTGTTTTTTGCATAAAATACAAAAACACATGCGCGTGCAGCAGAGAATGAATATCAATTTCGCCTGGCTCGTTCTTCAAAAGCGGATTTTCCAAGTCACAAATTGCTCAGCATTGCTACATGAAAAACAATACAAAGTCCGAAGTCCAAAGGTAGAAAATGATAGAGACAAATGCAAAATCCAAGATTCAAAATTATTAAAAAATGCGACACAACAACACACTGTTTATACAAACGGACGCTTTCAATTTACGACGAAAGAAAATAATATCCACGTGTAATCTCTGAAAACTGTACAAACTTATTATTTTCTTCGCTTCTGTGCGTGTATATGTGCGATCATTCTGCTACTCTATTCCTTCGAGCCTCGGAAAGTAGAAACGCGGGTATTGTCCGCTTTAAATTTTCAAAAGCATCCTCGACGAGCATATTCAATTTCTAATTTACCCTATCGGCGCCGTTGATCGCGCCGTAACATTCCCCGTTATCGCCTCGTCATACCTCGCGGGTACTCGAGCTGTGAAAAAATAATGATGCACACCTCGCGGAATGTGCACGCGGGAGAAACTCCCGAAGCTCGGAATGTCGGAGGCGTTCGGCGCGTGCACTCCCGCATTCTTACGTCTCGCATTATGCGATTGCGGCACGAGGAGTCGCGTATGTTACCTACCACTCCCGAAACTCCGAAAGTTTGGCGCGACCGACTTCGCGGCCCACTTTATCGCCGATAAATAATTCAATCACGACCTCTCAGCGAGCATTTAATTCCTTTCACCCCCGTCGGAATGTCCGCTGCGCTTCCGAAATTGCGGCGTGCGAAAAAGTCCGGCAGTGAACAGTGAAGCCGAGCAAGAGAAACGCGCTCACGCTTCGAATATTTGCTTAGATGAGTTCGATCGAAAACAAATGGGAAATTTAAAGGGAATTTGCAAAGAATAATATCAAAGACTGTATTCTGTATTAAAATATTAAAATATTCTCTCCGTGTCTCTTCTGTTCTCGTCCCACGCATCGTTGATACTTTAGAAATCTGTAGCAAAGAAAGCACAGAACAATCGATATTGTTCGATGTTGCGAATCTCAATTTATTACACTTTCCGAGAGACTCGAGACGCGGCGCGCATTAGCATAACGAGAGTTTCGGACAGGAATCATTCGAAAGCAGGAAATTACGGTCTGACGGGTAATTGCGATACGGATCGCTGACTCGTCAAAACTTAATCGACTCGTCAGCGTTTAGAAGGCGCGACCTATGTACGAGCGTAATTCGTCCGCGAGCGCGAGAGCGCTGAACTTTAAAGTTCATCACCGACTGGATTTTACCGGGCGAGGTGTTTATAGAGAGGACTCGCAGTTTCGGCTGTCGTCCCGCGGCTTGCAACCTTGGGTCGATTGCAGCTGCGAGATCGGAGGACTACGAAGAACCGCCGAAGAATCCGCCGAGGAGAGTACGGATAGAATGCTAGAAAACAAGAAGAAACGAGGGAGAGAGAGAAAGGTGGTCGGGCGACCGGGCCCGTAAGAGCAGAGGTGTGCGATAGGCAGGAAAGTGAGAGGAGGTGGCACCTGGTCGGCCTTGAGGCCTTTACAAGGAACATTTCACTCACAAAGAATATCCAAGCCGCGTCATGACATCGGGACGTCGCGTTTTGGCGACGAACGACGAAAGGGAAGGTGACGAGAAGAAGCAAAAAAGAAACGAAGAAGACGCGCGCGAACGCGCACGCACACACACACACATCGACATAATTCGACACTCGATGCGACGTCGAATTTTTTGAAAGTCCGGCAGAAGAAATGTTACACGTTTAGCTGTGAGACGCGTCACGCCGTTAAATCGTGGAAACATCTATATTATAATGAACCGTGACCGAAAATTAGCTGTGTTCCAAATTTAAAGTTACCGACATCGGTTCGCACTTCAACGAGAACGAGTTTTGCAGCTCCCAGCAGAATTTTGTCCGATTTCTCAATAGAGAATCTCATAGAGATATCGTATTAGCATTTTTTACACGGAAAAGTCGCGGGGGAATACTTTCGACGAGGACAACTCGGCGGTCATGAGCACATCCGCGATGGCGTTCGCGCGCGCAACAATTTTCCGTGTGTGTGTGTGTGTGTGTGTGTGTGTGTGTGTGTGCGCGAGAACTCCTACGCGAGATTCTAATCGCGAGTCAGAACTGATCTCGTCCCGTTCAGCAGTCATCCTTGATCGCGGCGGCATTCCATCGGGAATTTCCCGTTTCTCTCGACCTCCGACCGGTTAGTGCAAACCGTTGACAGTGTCAACCGCCACCCCTAGTCGCTGCGAAATCGTTATCGCTAGCTGGTTCGATGGGAGGAAAGTAACAAACGCCCTATTCGCATCTATGAAACGCACAACGCAGAAAAACAAATAACGGACAGTGAAAGGAGAGAAATTTTGACGTTCGCCTTGTGATTTCTCAGGTTGCATGCACGCGAGCACTGAATTGTTCACCAGCACCAGACTTATTATCGCCGCTATTATGGCAAAGGTTAAACATGATTTCTTCCAGCAATTTACGCGTTCTTTTCTCCTGATGTAGCGCAGATTCCCTTTGCCTGCGAGTTCTCCGGCGAATTTTAAGGTCACTCTTTCTTCATAAAAATCTCATGAGGTCAGTCGCTTTCGACTACGACTTTTCCAACCGTGAAACGCAACGGTTGTTAAAATTCGAGATGTAACATTGATTTAAAATTTATTCCGAGTTATAAAAGATCATACCTGAAACGTGATGAACGATAGTAATAACGGCGAAATATGGTAAAATAATCATCTACAATTATGCGCGTTATTAAGGTCCTATTACATTGTCGCTGTGTATTGTACAATGTACAATTACATAACTAAACACGGTTGCGTGAGGTGGCCATAATGTACGACTTTTAAGTGTGAAGGTGAATATATCCCTGGGTAATGCAACAAGTTACATGTTGACCTTTCGATAATGTCGTTGGAGAGGTTGCAAGAGTAATCGCGCCTCGATGCGTCGCGTTTTTCGCTCATCGAGCGCTGATCGAGCTCGACGTAAACCACAGCATATTTCGTAAAATCAGCGGTCAGCGTGCAAAGTATTTACTCCAATACCACTTCGTGTCATGAATATTTTCGAAAGAAAGTCGCGATTAGTTCTCAACTACTCGCAGTGAGATCTCGTCACGATCGCATCGCGATTTGCCGTTTCTCTCGTTCAGACTGTACTCGCTAAAATGGGATAATATGTTCTGTTCGCGGAAATCGGACTTAGGAAGGAAGCTACTCAATTATTGCACCTTCGTGCGATTTCGTGCGTAAAATCAGAGGTCATTTTGCACATCGAGGAAAGCTACACGTTCGCACCACGGAGACGAAAGCTCGAGAAACCTCCTACGGTGCGTCAATCAGGACGATCGCTCAATTTATGCTACACGTAAAGAAAGATAACCTCACCTTCGTAATCGGACGAAACTAGAACATGCAGGAATACGAGCGGTAAAATTATGCTCATTATGAATTATGCAAGTATGAAAAACACGAGTCATGAAGCTACTGTTTATCTACGAGCGACAAGCGCTATCTGATAGACTGACGAGCCATCTCGACTCGAACATTACTCTATAATTACAGGAATGTGTGCATCTCGGCGAATTGCAATTGCGTTCACTGTCGCCGGCGAAACGTCATTGCGACACGAGGAAACGATTACACACCGCGATACGATGTGCATTATAATAATAACGCCCGAGGCGTTGCACAAACTGTAACAGCGCATGTCCTCCGCAAGAGCAAATAAGTATGTTTGCCGATTGCGCGCGTACTACGGCAGCTCATAATTGCACTTCATTTGCGCGAGTAGAGAAGAATATTGCGTTGGAAGGAGACACTCTGATTTATCGTTACTCAAGAGTCCATGTCCGGGCAGCATGCGCACACGTTTGTTTCAGGATGGAGTGACGAATGCAGATAAATACAATTGCTGTGCACTGCCGACTTATCGATCGTCGCGATCATGGACGAGAGATCTTATTTATTAACAGTCTTCCTTCCTCCGTCGAGAATGCGCCAACGAGAAAACATACGCGACCGGACTCTGAGCGTTCGTTGACGTTTTACGGCGCCGGCGGTAGCGCGAGCAGGATGAGGAGGTCCGTCGAGCGGTTATATCCTGATCGGCGAAATCAATGAGCGATAATAACACGGACTCGGCGGTGAAGTAAAATAAAATATCGCGAGAGAGAGAGAGAGAGAGAGAGGGAGGGAGGGGGGAGGTAGAGGGAGGAAGAGGGAAGGACTTTCTCTCTCAGGCGGAGATCCTTATTCGCTTTCCCTGATACCGCGCTCGTCAGCGTGCGTCGAGTGTGCGGAGGACCGCGTAAGGACAACGTCTCGCGACGGCGAGAGAGATGAGCGTTCGTCGATAAAGCACAAAATACAGCAGGATCGCAGTTAATTTATAGCACGAGGTACAATTGCGAGGTACACTTGCAGCGGGATCCAGACGAGAATCCAGACGTAATCTCGCGCGACTAGCGTGTTATTAGAAATCCCGAGAAACCCGAGAAATTGTACGGGGCCGTTCGAAGGCGTCGGGATTGCCGTTGCGAATTCGTAATTGTTCAGACCGGCCGGTTGCCCAACAATGGCGATAATGACGAGTTGTCCTCACGGGGGGGGGGGAGGGTTGTCTATAAGCCTATTTGACTTTTTAGCCGGCGCTCCTTGCGAAACCCTTTATATTTGTGCGCTCGGTTGCGTAATCCGCGTGGTGAGCGACGTGCCGTGGTGAGAATCCGCGCGCGCGCGCGTTCTTCATGCATTCATGCAGTCGAATGAACGCATCAACGTGCGAACAAAAACGAAGAAAGATTACACGCGCGAGTGATGGTATAATTATAACACTTATGATTCAATGCTCGCTCGCTCGCAGCGATTGATATTGGACGCCCACACGACACGTGCGTGCGTCAGCCAATGTTAAGGTCACTTTGTCCGCAAGGTTCTGCCAGAATTAGCGCGAAGAGCTCGACGGTGCACCTGACGGGGATCTGTCGCGTCGTCCTGTAACTTCGTCTCCTTGGCAATCCTTGGTCTCTGTTCGCGCTCACGAGAAGCGAGAAACACCGACGAGGCGATGTCCACGCAAACGACTCGCTCTCTTTCTCTCTCTCGAGAGAGAGAGACCGCTCTCGCTCTTCATTAGTCCCGCGGCGCTCCTCCGAGCGATAGTTCTGCCGCAAGGCGCGCGTACACGCGCGAAATGTAGAACTTCGCGATCGTCATTCGCGCTGCCAAGTGGGTCAAGTTGATATCCGGTTTCGCGAAACCGGAATGCCCGGCCACGCGCGAAATCTTTCTCTACGAGAAATGCCCCGAGCTCCTTCGCGCGGCGCCGCGGCGCCGCGGCGCCGCGCCGGGATGCACTTCGCGAAGCTTACGCGCGTTAGACGCGCGCGACACGCGCGCATGCGCCTCGCCTGCGACGTCCGAGAGGCAGAAGGGCGCGTGTCCACGCGCAACTCGTTTACCTCCTCCGGAAGATAACCGCGAGCGCGCAGAGATTCGGAGATGACTCACCGGCGAAGCTCACGGAACGTTCCGCTGGGGAAAAGTCCAGTTTCCCCGGTGATGATTCATCGTCATGATTTCAGGATCGTACTGACTGACGATTGACATCATCATCATCATCGCAGTGAGATCCGTCGTCTACGTTCGGCGTCTCGATTGGCGCACAGCTTGCGTGCTCATCACGACACTCACTCGCTACCGCAGCGAGCCGTAGGTCGAATTGATGAAGATGAAGATGTCATCTCGCGCCTCTTTAACTCCCAAGCTCTCGCGAGCGACGATGACAGCCCTCTCGCTCTTTGTTCGTTTCTACCGCGTTAGCCTCCCTCACGGAGGAGTAACGGCACCGTTAGGCGTTATGTAACGGTGAACGGACGTAACGGTAAGCGTTTCGTGCTAGTGCAAGAGAGACAAAGGTATGCGTGGATGCTTTCGCGCGTGCTCATCCGCCGGTGACGAACGTCACGCGTCTCTCCTATAAGCTTGTAATAAATGCGCGCTTCTCCGCGAACGCGGGAAACGCGGGCTTTGTTATTTCCGAGTGTGACGCGTTCGTCGGAGGACGCGCGAGAGCTAACGCTAACGGGAGAGGAGGCTCGGAGGGAGGCTGCGGGAGGAAGGAAAATGCCTGGACCGGTCGATCTCGCATGGAGATGCGAGTGGGAGGCACTTTCCATGAAATTCCTCCAGGCGCCTCGGCTGGTTTCGTCATCGCGCGTCGACGCGAGATCGAAGTCTCTTTATTATCGCCACCCGCGCGCGCGCGCATTCGCCGTCGATTTATGGCGGCGCCAGGATTCGCCCTCGATTCGCGACCTTGTGAGGAAGAAAAAAAGTCTCTCGCGCCGGCCGCCTCGCGCGGGAGGACTCCCGCGATTGTTTTCGTCGACGTCGACGATGTTCGCGCGCGCCTTAGGAATTCCGGCTGCTCGTTGTCCTTAACATTGAGTTGAGTCGTGTTCGATTTTAGACACGGAGATAAGGAGAAAGAGAGACGGATATTTCGCAACGTCCGGATTTCACTCTCGCCTCGTCGCATACCTGGCGAGCTTATTACGAACTCTGCGCTGCGTGGATGGAAAGAAAATTCACAAGAGCGTAAATTGCGAGCCGATCGACACGCTTCGTCACGCGAGAACGCACAAATGACATTAATGTAACGTTGGACATTACCATTTCGTTTCGTTTGCTCACAAACGTTGTGTACAAATTATCGCGTCAAAGCGTCCGACAATGTGTTCGTCGGCGGACAAGACTTCGAATAAATACACGAAAAATACACGAAACTCGACGAGACGCGAGAGATTTTGAGGGAAAATAAAAGATATCGCGCTTGCGAGGTAAAATTGAGGGTTACACTTGTTCTTGTTGAGAGACGCCGGTGAAACTCGAACTCGTACTTTACCCCGTTCGATAATAGAAGCGGCAAACACGACTGACGCTCAGAGAAAGCGAACTTCGTAAGAGTGAATCCGAATTGGAAACGGCACGCACTGTACCTCCTCGTTGGCTACTCGCCACTTCTTGGGCGACGCTTTTACATTTAATATGTTTCGTTTGATGTCCAGCCACAAAGCGCGCGGCTGCTTAAGATGCAGGATTCCCTGGCGAGTCGCCACGCCACGCGATGTGGCTTTACACGAGTTCTCATCACGTTCGCCGACAAATTGCACGGGATCGTCCGGGGAGTATGGACTTTCTACTTATGGCTCGGAGCGTTTCGCGTTTCGCGAGATGCCGTGGCTTGATTTTGCAAAACAATAGACGCGCACTTTTCTTATTCCGATGCAAAAATATACGATACGTCGGATATGCGATCGTCAAAGCAATCGCGAGGCCGCGATCGGCGAGGCGGATACTTTAATCCCGTATATTCCGTGAATGCCAAATCGCTTTCCTCCGCAGAGAGCGAGACGCTCTCAGGTAAAACTATCACGTGAAAAACGGCGCTATTAATAGAAGCATCAGTGTCATCAAAAGGCGATATCGCCCCGCGCGCCGCGCGGCGGCCGCTTCACATCGGAGTCACGTCGGGATTATGAAACATACGCACGTACGGCGGAGTCCGCCTTGAATTTAGAAAGAAGCGGAGGAATATGCGCGTAAAAATCGTGTAGATTCCCGGCCGATACGGGAGAAACGTGCGTAACGCCCGCGTGATTTACGCGCGGCGATTTTCATTCCGCCGACAGATCGCCGTCGACGTCGACGCGCGGGCGAGACTTCCTAGTGAAAGATGCGGGCAAAAAGTGTCCGTCGCAAAAGTGGAGCAATATCTGTCAGCCGCGAATCCCCCGGCTGAGTCTGCGCTTTCCAATAGACGAGCGACAGGCGACGAGATGAAGCGCGGGATAAAGGAAGAATGAGAGCCGCCGCCTCCGCCGTGCGCGGCGCTGTCATGTCGGTTCCCGGCCGTTCGGCGGCTCCCTCGAGCTGCTCGTTGTTGCTAATTGTTTAATTATCGCCAACTATCGGCGAGCGGCTGATAATTGGGCCTAAAAGGTCCAACGCGAGATTGCGACAATCTCACTTACTTCCTGAGAAAGTGCTTTCACATTATCCACCGCGCGTTATATCCCCGCAGTTACGATATTACCAGCGAGATCTTCCGCCAGCGCGCTCTTTTTCTCTCTCTCTCCTGAAATTTCATTAGCAGCTTTACCTCAGTTCCGGCCGCGTCGAACGTGATGTCACGTGATCCCCCGCGCCCGGTCACGAATTTCGGCGACGAAGGAAATCGGCACGGCGCTTCATAGAAAACACCGACCGCCTTTCTACCACCGTCCGAGTTCCGCGAGACACCTTGCGCGCGTGCACTCGATAGGGTAGGGCACGCACACTCGCGCGATGGCACTCGAGGAGAGTGCTACGTATATCCCGGAGAAAGTCAAATTTAAATCTGGACTATGTGGGTGCTGAAGGAGCGACGCAAAACGGGCGCGAAGTAGGCGCGAGAGGCGCGTTTTTAACGCCGAATTGGCGAGCGACATTTCGATCCGTCGCCACGATAACGCGCCTTCGACGCGCGGATCCGCACGCACAACGTGTCGACAATTTAATTTGCATTACATCACGTCGCATAGATCACAAGGCGCACAAGAGGGAGCAACGCAATGCGGGAATACGCTTCGGAAATGGGGCTTCGCCCAAGAGGCGATCGGCTGAATCGATACGAAAGAAGAAATCTGTCACGTAGAAACTGCGAATTACCTCGGACTGCTCGCCGACTTTCGAAAGTCGGTGGCGCTCGCGCGCGAGCATTCGCGTATTAAAAATGTCTTTTTACACTCGGCTACGCCGAGGATTCCAGTCAGGTATTATACGTACGAGCTCGCGAGCGATAGCCGCTCGTCGAAAGTACTCGGGAAAACGGCTGGTCCTTTAAAGGTCGATTGGGATGCGGCGCGAGTTCCGCGAAAGTGCAGTCAAGGTTCTCTGTTTACCGCGCTGTATACGCGTTGCGCACCGTCTACCGGCGCGCGCTCTCCGTTAAAGTGCACACACGTATGTGTACCAACGACCTCGGCTCTCGAAGAGACACGCGATCGAGATCGAGATCGAGATCGAGAAGCATCCCGACGCGGCGCCGGCGAAAACGCCGGACGGCAGTCCGTCGCGATCGATCGAGAAGAAGAGCGCTCGCGGATCGAAGCGCGAGATACCGCAAGCCGGATCCTTCCCTCGCGTTGATCCTCGCGTCGATACTCCTGAGGCTAGGCGAGGCGAGGCGAGGCGAGGCGAGACTCGTCTCGTCCAAACGCGACTCCGCCCTTGGACTCGCGACGATGAAACGAGACAAGCAGCAGACGGGAACCTCGGGAGAGACCTTCTGCGGTTCTTTTTTCCTCCGCTCGTCTACGTCTCGAGCGAGCGAGCGATCTCGATCTCTGAGTGATCGTTCGCGAGCGATCGTTATTATTCGACAAGGCCGTTGGACAACGGCAATTCTCCGTTCGCACGTTCCGCCAGAAGCGGCTCGCAGTCAATGGCCAGGCCTCTGTATTTAGCCTTCGACTCGTACACAGCCGTTCAGCGCCGTTGCAGCGGATGTAGTACGCGACGTGTTGAATGGCAATCGACTCTGAGAGTTGAAACATTCCGTATATACAAAGCGTGATGCGTTAAGCGTCATCGATACGTTCCCGTTAGCGAACCGCGTGGAGCGCGTCTTCCCCGAGGAGCGCCTTGCGCATCTGGCTGTTCATAAATCAAAAGCGCTCGCTGGCAGCGAAGTAGACGGACGAGCTAGACGAATGAAAGAAAGATAGAAAGGGGAAACATCGCGAGTCGGCCGGAAAGTTCAGCCGCCTTCCTCGACGGCGAGCAGAATGAATGATCGTAGACAACGTTGCACAGCTTGACGAGTCCTGTCGCGTCCTGTCGGATGCACCAACTTTAGTCTTGACTCCAGAATCGCGAAGCGTCTTCGACTGGGCTCTGGACGGAGGAATTCCGGACTCAGGTCCTCAGAAAACTTCTTACCGATTCTTGTTGGTCACAATTTTAGGAATTTCTATGATTGACAACTAATGTGTGTGTGTGTGTGTATACAATATATAACTCGAACCATAAAATACATCTCTTGAGCCATTCGACTGTCCTTTTTTATTTTTTTACTGGTTTCAAAAGTTTGCTTCAGGTCATGAGAGCCCCGAGGATGTACCCCGTTCTGGAAGAGCACTTTCTTTAACCCTTTAACGCCCGACTTTTTTATAAGTGTTTTAAGAATAAAATTTGAGTCTTTTTGAACTGAGACTATATAAGTAGTGATAACCAAAAAGATATCAGAATTTTATATTTACGAAAAACTACCTTTCCAAGCGGAAACTACTCCCAGAAGCGAAAAATACGCCTGATCGGTTAAATTCTTTTTTTTTAGTTTCAATAATTTTATATCATACCTGGTTGGAGAAATTCCTCGAAACATAAAACTCACATTCAGAACTTGATCTTTATTTACCCGGAATGGAATTGCATAAAGCATCGAGAGATACAGAGGGGAATTTTACAGGTTTTGCAGATTATTTTTGTCCTGCTTTGCTTCCCTTTTGAGCTGCACTTGACAACGTTCTTTACTGTTTTCCTTAACAGGCATGTGCTTGCTGTAACACTTCCTGATGTCTTCGGTCATCTTCAGTTTCTTGTTGTCAAAGTGAACTTGCCGCCCCACGTTACCATTAAAACTGAGCTAAAAACAGACTAAACCGAATCTACATACAACCTATATACCATTTTTTCGAAGAAGAATTCACCTTTACAACAGTGCAAAGGAAACGAAAATATCTCCTTTTCTGACCAAGTTATTAGATGCGTTTCTGGTAACTATAGTTACCACAACGTCAATCGAGACGAGTTCGAAATCGACCTGCTGCTGCGAACTTGCTGCCGCATTTGACGTTAGCAAGATTGCATTTGATGTAATTCTTCCGTAATTTTTCACTTAGAAAACGGCATGGACCTTCTTGGCCAGCTAATATTCACCGTTTCGCAGCTTTCGTCAGATAACTCGGCGCGTTCGTTGCGCGTTCCTCTACGAATATTATATCATGGACTTTCAGCGGCGTTCCGCTGGATGCGCAGCGGGATATTCGAACGTTACGTTCGCCTACGCGGCGACGACGAGCTTGTTGCAACTGCACCGAACCTCTCGCGTTATGTCACCCCATTCGCGGTGTAACAGCCCGGCAAAAAAGACATTGTTCTCCGGCGTTTCGCGCGCTTGTCTACCCGAGGGGCGCGAGCACGGGTGCTCTCCTTGCGGCAGAGAAAGTCTCGTAGATTCGTATACGAACGCGCACGTACACACAGCCGCGGCGGTCGTTACAAGTGTACACAGCACACCTACAGAAAATCAGCGCGCGAGCTTCGTCTCTCCTCGTGTCGCGAAAACCGATGGACTTCGCGGACCTCCTCTCTCCTTCCGCTCTCCGCCGTCCGCCGTACGCGGCGATACGATCGTCGCTTCAGCAGCTAACGAAACAGACCGAGTCGCGTCTGTGCGACGAGATTCGCGACGGCGACGACGGAACTGCATGCGCAAGGATCCTGAAGTCAGACCGCGACATCGACGCGCTCCGCGAGCGCGCTCGACAAAGTGAACGCTGCCGTTTGCTCCAGCCTTGATCCAAAGTTCAAATTGTCACGGATAAGGTTGCGCCTGCGAGAGCTGGCCGCGCGTCCACTCTGCCTGACATTGCCTGCCCGCTCGCTTTCACGTCTCGCCGTTATCCTTGCGACGACATTATCCTTTCGCCATTAGGATTGTCAATTGGGCTAACGAGTCGGGCGTAATTGCGCGGCAAGCGCCGCGGAGAAACCGACTCGCGAAGGCCGGGCCGGAAAACTGGAGAATTCGGGATTCTCCGCGCGTGTCTAAAGTCACGCTTCGTATCGCGGTATATATCCGCCAATAAATGCGCCATTTTTATTCTTCGCTCCTCGCGACGGCCGCGGCTCCCTTCGAGCGTGTCCCCGGTCCCGTCGTCCTACGATTTCTAGCCCGGCTAGAAAGAAGACGAACCGTGTTGCGGCGTGCGGTCGTTCGTTCGATACTCCCAGCACTCGCAGCGCTCGCAGATTATCGTGGCCTGGCCTGGTCCTAATGGATCGACATTCTTCTTGCGCAACGAGAGACGCAAAGACCTTTAACGCCGCAGCTGCCTTCTGCTTCTCGACGAGACGCTCCGGGCTGGATAGTTTATACGGCTGTCGGTTTCTCCGGGCCTTGACACCTACGGCGACGATCTCGACGTGCGCCATCTTCGTCGGCTTCTTCCCCTCAACTCTGACTCAAACATGAACCGTGTTCGTGTGTAGTTTTCAATAACGTTGATTGCATCGTGACATTTTCGCCCACTGCCCGTCCTTCGGACGGCACGGCACCTGGTTTGACATTCCGATGTCAACCAGAACGAAGATGTATTTGAATGGGAATTATTCCAGGATGCGACGACGAAGCGTTATCTGACGTAATTCTGCTTCGTGATTGTGCGTATAACGATGCAACGGAATAGAGAAGTATTGTGCACTCTCGAGGGAGAGAGAGAGAGAGAGAGAGAGAGAGGGGGGGGGGGGAGTGGAAGAGAGATAAAGAGGGAATATTTTATATTAAATAATAGTCACGATCTCTCTTCTCTCCACTCTCGTTGGCGCTGATAAAAAATTCGCAGATTTTTACGTGAATGATCGCGAGGTTTTACTGCTCGGCGAAAATAGAAACCCGAAGAGATATCTCCTCGCTGAGTGTAGGAGGAAGTGAAGATGCTGCAGGCCTTATGCAATGCCCCCAATAAAGATTATCGATCCTTTCAGGCACGTCTCGCGCTCGGTGCCCATGGCGGAATCGCGCTTCGCTAGTTATCGCCGCGAGGAAAAACTTATCGAAGAGCGATTCCACGTTTTACGCTCCCGTGCTCCCTTCCTCATCTCGTCACCGTTCCACGAGGTATCGCTCCGACGCGACCGACTCTGCATTCCAAATGTTGGGACCGCCTTTTTGGTGTACTTTGCGTGATTCAGACGAAACTGCATATTGTGAAAGCACCCGCGCTGATCGGGACGCACTTCGAAATCTTCGTGAAATCCTTCCACGCGTAAGTTGGTCCTTGAAAAGTCGGAGAAGAAATTGTAAGAGGAGGGGAGGGAGGAAGGTCGCGGGTGAGATTGTTGTGTCATTGGGGTAAAACTGCTTTCGTTGCGGTGAGGAGAGGTTTCAGGTCGTGCAGTAGTTGACCCTGAAGAACAGCAATCGGTATCTCTCAATGGCACCCATTAGTTATTTTGTTAAATAAAATATATTTAGGTGCAACTTGACCAAAGATCACGGAGAACGACGCTGATTGTGTGCCTGAAACTGCGAGGAGGAATAATTTATTCTACCGAACCGGACATTTTGACGGTCCCAATATGCAACAACTTTGAATACTCGTTAGATTAGTTGGACCGTAATGACGTAACGCGACTCCACATTCGACGTAACAAGTATAGGACGGCTTTGAAATCCGGTATAATTCCGCGGTATCGTTGACACGGGCAAATTTCCAGTCGTCGCGAACAATCGAACAGAGTCCTTTGTGCCGTGCGCGTAAGTTGATCTAGATTAGACTCGACCCGCAGTCCAGGCCCACGCGAGAAGGAGAGAGTTCGCGCTACTTGCTACACTTCGCAGAAACGATGCTTCGCAAGGTTGGGTCAAACATCGAAGGAAGTTAGACACTCGCACGAGCTGAGTCGAGCCGGGCGAAGCGTTCAGCCAGCCAGCCAGCCAGCCAGGATCTCTCGGGTCCCCGTTGGTCCCCGGTGTGCAGATCGAGTGTACCGAGCCGAGTCGAGTCGAGTTCGACTACATGGTGTCCAGTTTTCATAGGCTGGTGGGGTGCTCTCCAGGTGGCCGTGGTGGGTGGCGGTATAAGTAGAGGCCTGCATTCGCCACCGTTCTCATACCCTCACCACGTCCTTCGGCTACCTCTTACTTTTACTCAGTGCCCCTTTTTCCACTTTTTTTCTCTCTCTCTCTCTCTCTCTCTCTCTCTCTCTCTCCTCTCTCTCTCTCTCTCTCTCTCTCTCTCCTCTCTCTCTCTCTCTCTCTCTCTCTCTCTCTCTTTCCGTTTCTCTGTCGTGCAGTCACACTCTCACTGGATCTGTCTTTCTCTCCGGCCGCCCCGGCGCGTTCGTTCGCCTCGCCGTCCGCTCGGCCGCTCGCTCGTTCGTTCGTCTCATCGTTGGTTTTGCACCTCATCGGCGAAGTCGCGTCACGAAAGTGGCCGCTGACCAGAGGTCACGTCGACCAGGTCGCACGTACACGCCACGTACAGCGGAGACTCGACCCTACCTGGTGAACGCTCCACGGCTAGACACCTCTGCGCGCAGCCGGAGGACGAGTGTCGGTCGCGATCGCGAGAGAAGAGAGCAGAGATGGTCGCGAGTGTCCGGTGACGATACGTATCTCTATATATATACATATAATAGCAAACGTCGGTAGTACATTCGCGCGCAGAGAGTCGACATTGTCGAGAGTGCCGGGGAGAATTTCGTTCGTCCGGAGCAGCCAGCTGTTCGCGTTCCACGGCGGAAGCAGCACGAGGAGAGGCGAACAGGACGACGGAAAGGACTATGTGCAGTGCAGACATGTGGCTGAAAAGCGTGCTACTGTGAGTACAATCGACTCCTCCTCCGCTGATGAGAGAGAAATCTCAGTGATGGGCGCGTGTGGGAATTAAATGCCCGTGAAATGAGAAATCTCGTTAATGTAGTAGTAAATATCAATTAGCACTTCCCCACGAGATTATTTCTGAGAATTCAGGAAGATAGATAGAGAGAGAGAGAGAGAGAGAGAGGGGGGAGGAAGTTGGAAGAACTTAATTGTCGAGGATCGCTGATTGACGAATGATTAGACGCTCGGATCTGACACGGCTTGTTCGCTCGTTCGAGCCGTGATTCGCATCGAAGCTCCTTTCTACATTCGCCAGAAATGGTAATCGAGTTAGTCAATAGCTCTTGCGCGTATCTTAGCTGCGATCTACGCGCTACGCATCGCGCTCCTCCGCAACACACACACAGTTCCTGTTTACATACTTCCTATATAGATACTGCTTAACGTTTAATTCTGCATTCGCTCTCTTTGTCGCGCGCTGATTCTACTCTGCGTTATAATTTCATTATGATATTCTTCTACGACGTGAGAGTAAGTTCGCTCACTCCTTCGGGCCTCCGGATGTTCCTGTCGACGAGCACGGAGTCGTTTTATCTTCGACTCTGTTATATTTTTTCTTAACTTTCCATTTCTCGTCGTCCGTTCGGTTTTTAATCTGCTTTGCTACTCTACACCCGAACTACGAGGATCGATACACAGTCGTGTCTAACAGGCGAGTGCGACGTCTGAAGTTTCTTCCCGTTTTAAGTAATCGCCAGACGCACATGTTCATGTAACACCTTCGATTGCTATCGAGATCGTAACAAAGTAGGTCGTCACAACATGCTTTTTTACGGTATACGCAAGCAGAACGCACTTTACGACTAGTTCCGCCTCGCGAGAAGCGATGACAATGAAGTAAAATTGATGCGTCGTGCAATTCCGGTCATCCTCTCGGCTTCCATCTTTTACCTTGACGATCTTTCGAAAGCACGATAATCGCCGCGCGGGATTATGATATATCGAGAGAAGAGTGGCCTCGATACTTTTATAATTGCAGTTAATTTATGCCGGCACTGCCGCGCGATTCTCGCGCGAACAGTGAAAACGATGCCCCCCCTCCCCCCTCCACCTCTCGTACGGGATCACCGTAAAAGATTATAAATGACTGTCGATGAGAAAGAAAGCATCTGTCTCATTTTCTCAAGAGACTTCGCGCGCTCCTGAAACACGTAGCGAACGGCGCGCGCAATCTGCTATACTCATTCGCATTCTTAGATGCGCGGTTTCGTTGAGGAAGATCTACGTTTACGACGTTTATTTGAGAGAAACTTGCGTAGACATTGTCCTCGATTGAAAGATGTCGAGATCGAAACTAGAAGTCGGTGCAACTGGCTCCCAACTCGGGACAATCCGATGCTTAAGATGCATGAAATGCATAACGAGTGAATATCTCCGGTAAATGTATACAACAAAATATTGCGTAAAAAATGTGAGATAACAATTGAGATAGAAATATCTACGAAATCTTCGAGACCGTTATTTCGAGCCGCTGAAACGAGGATATCGCTAGGTGAAATACAAGCGCTTGACAAACGGAGCGCTAACAACGTGCTCTCCGGATGTGCTCGTTACTTTCAAGTTCGGCGAGAGCGTCGCAAATATACGAATTTGCAGCGCTTCTCTCGGTTAAACACATCATTAGATGCACCTCGATTTCGCGGCAGCGTCTGCAATAATCCCACGAAGAAAGCCACGTATTTACGTCAAATGCACGGTAACGAAGACGTACTCCGAAGACGACATGCATTTCGCTGCACACAATTACGCGCTTCTCGAACGACTAAAATATCTCATGCTTTTACATAATGAATATCTTATTACGGGCCGTACAAATTATCAAGCGAGACGACCAGACGCGGTAGAAAGTTCAATCGGTAGTCGGCTATCGAGTCTCCCTTCGTTGTTCGCGCTTCGAAATCTTGCAACATCATAAAATCGCGATAACGCGGACGTCACACTCGGCTTCAGGAAAACCTGAGGCGCGGGGAAAGCGTCGGGTCGCTGAGTAACAAAAAGGTATACCGCTCGCATTCTTATACAATTGCAAATGCAACAAACTTCGATCGAGCGAGCGGATAAGAGCGGGCTCGACCGGTGATAAGATATCTCGAGCTTGCCGAACTGCTGACGAGCTGCTCGCTCCTCCTCGGCGAGCTTCCCGCAGACTGAAGCCCCCGCCTCTTTCGTGAGGCGGCGTGAAAAAATATTTACGGCCCGGTAATAGGCTTTTGCGGCGATGTGTTGTGACTTACGTAATGCCAGTGTCTCGTGCCACTGGAGATACCTACGTACGCGGTACGCTTATGCAGATACGCCTGTAAGCGAGACCGCTTTCTCCATATGGTTTCACGATAAATTCCAGCATTAAGCGTACGTTTGCCGTCTAAGATTGAGTTACGGGATGCGCCGTTACGCCGCGCTCTCGAAATTTAACGACCGCTCTTCGCACCTTCCTCCGGCCGGCACTCGTGAAATTCTCCGCCGGTGTTGCGTCTCGCAACGGAAAGTCCGGTGACTTGAAAATTCGGCAAGATTTGACACAACTCGCGAACACGATGACCACTGCTTCTCTCTTTCCGCTGTCTCCGCAGTCAAGCTGCTCGAGAGAAAATTAAGTGTGAGACGAGGATGTGCAAAATTATAATATAAAAAAGAAAAGAAGGAAAAGGTAAACGTGTCCTTAAGTTACGTATGCTCCTCGACATTCTCGTTGGGAAAAAAAAGTCGATTTCGCGCCGCTCAAAAGGAATCCACGGGTGAAAGGTCCGCATGTATCAATAAGTACGTTTCTCAATTTGCGTTTCTCTCGCGATCTCACGGAGGAAGAGCTGAGATTTTCAGATAGTCGTGGTGTGAGGAGTTTTTCAGCGAGCTAACAGCAACGAACATCGCGAGCGGTGAAAAGTGCCGTAAACGAGCTTAAACACCAGTCGAGTACAGACATTCACTATTCCTATATTTGACTCGGTCGCGAGCGCTGCGCACGAGGGAAGGAAAGAACGTGTCTTATGATTCGTTCTACTTTATTTGCAAATGTATTCCGGTTATAGTAAGTTATTCCTGCACCGGAAGACCGCTCGAACGGAACGGTCTGTCGGTGCGCGTTCCTCGGCGGTTTCCCGCAAATGTCGCGCGGCGCGGCGCGGCGGACCCGTTCCCCTTTCATCGTTGTGGCGAATTAATATCGGAATATCGAATTCGTCCGGCGTAGTCGAGGCGTCTTCCACGATCGAGGGATAAAGAGACCGATTACGGTGAGAAGGAAAAAGCCGGCAGTCACGCACGATGAAAAAGACGCGATATCGTCGATCGGTGCGCAAACTTTCATGCGATTTTCGAAAGAACCAGCTCTCGAGAACCGAGCGGGCGTTTTTCCAACAGGCGAAAAACAACGATGATGATAACGTAACGAAGCGAGTTACGCAAGATCGATGACGTAAAAGTCGCGCTAAAAATAGGATCGGCGAAACGAATATTCTAACAGTGACGCGTCGAAAATATACATTTGGCATTTCGTCTCCGAGAGCGATCGCTTTCCGAAATGTCAGTCCCGCGATCACGCAATGCCCTTGCCGGTTGCATCTCGGCGAGAAAAAAAGAAGCCCTGGATCCGCGTTCGTATCCATTTCAGAAGCGGCTCTCCTTCGTCCACCGGGGAAATTGGTCGTAACCGATCGTCCTTGCGGACGCAACGCCACGCACTCGAGCACTCGTCGTTGTCTCCGAGCGACTCTTTCTTCGAAACTGGTTGAAATACTTTTATATTAAACAACAGATGCGTCACAGGAGCGTTATCAGTATTACGTGTCGCGATAACCGAAGGCGGAATATTAACGCATTAAAGCGTCATCAACTTGGAAGGTACGAGTCTCTTCGCAAAAGTTACCAATTCCCGACAACCTTGAGAAAAAGGGGAACGAGGTCGCGCGCTGGTATGCGTTGATGGACGGCCTTGGCATTTTTTTCCAAATTTAATTACATTGATAAATTAATTTCTAGTGCCAAATATATATATATATATATAACCACTTCTATCCACTCTTGTAAATTATTACGCATTGAATTATCCTTCGTTTCGTCCGCAAGGGAGTAGAATGAAAATTAAACTTCGTCTACTGACAAGATGGTCACATCTCACGGATCGTGAAGAGCAACACTAATCCCTATTGAACTATTTTCGGTATCCTTATCTCGACATTTCAGGCAATTATAGTCCCTTCCAGCCACGTTCTCGTTCCTGAATAGATAAGTTTCACTCTTTCGAATCGTTTGCTTCCCGTCTGCAAAGTGGAAAGTGGTTGCAGATAATTAATTGCAAGCCATTCCACACTACCGAGTAAAATGAAAAATTTCTCGAATTCACGCATTCCCGCAACCTCTTGCGGTGATGGTTGACACGTGAATTTCACGTCGTTGCGGGCGAACTTCAATTTTCGCACGATGGGTGTGAAGAATCGAGTGCGGTCCAGTCCGGAGAACCGGGCGAGTCGGATGCAGCCTGCCCGGACTCGACGACCAGATGTGAACTTTCACCACGTCAGGACTTGCATTAGCTGTACACGCGTTCTGCCGTCGTTTACACCTCGCCTCCTTGCATCTCGCAGGCGCCTTTATCACTTTCGCTGATGCGCCGTTATGTCGCGCGATGACTCGATAATTCTTTCGCTCTCTTTTTCTCTCTTTTTTTTTCTCTCTATCACCCTTTCCTGGCCGCGTGTGTTTGCACAATACGTGCGTCAGCCGTTTATACATACTCGGGCAACATGAAAGTGCAAGCCCTTAATTATTCTAAAAAAAAATGCGCCTGGAGTTTCAATGATAATTAAACAGTTACTAGTTCATCTTTAGTGAAATTTCGCGATTACATTCGGTTTCGCGGATGAGTTTCAATTTACGCGACATAGTAATAGATCAGAATTACTTTTCTAGGAAGAAAAAAAGAATTGCCACCTCGTGCAAAGCTCTTCCTTTTTACGACGTTAGTCGTAGAGAGTATTACGCGATGTTTCGGCAGGTAACAGGTATTGTTGCGTTATATTTTACAGAATATGTGGTGTCATTGCATGCGCGTTGGCTGACAGCTCGTCGGATATCGCGCAGATATCCGGCGACAAATTGGCTCGAGCGAAAAATGTAGCAGTCACGACGTACCAACCACCTCGAGCCATCCCGATCGAAGGTATATTCGTTCGCATATTAATCTAAACAAAAATATAAATTAGTAAATTAATCGACAACTTCGGTCAAGCGTGAAGTGAATTAATTTAACGTTCAAGAACTCGCGCAGGAGCTCATGAATTTTTATAAATTTCAAGAATCTGTGACAATCAACTGAGAGTCCTTGAATTTTGACGAGTTTTCAAAGTTCTTCGACCTTCAGTCGAAGGTGGAGCTATGAGTTTCAGTAAACTTTTGGAATCCGCGACAATAAAACGAGAGACCTTGCATTTTAAGAGGTTTACAAAATTTTGGCCAAGCTCGAGCGAGGAGAGAGGAGGAGCCGTGAATCTTGATGAATTTCTAGAATTCGTCACGTCGCACAAACTGCCGGAAAACGTGGCGAGACCATCGGAGGACGATGATTACGATGACTACATCGAAGAGAAGAAAGTCGCGCTTAAGGACAACAAGCACTCCAAAAAAGTCATCCCAAAGTTCGAGAACGTCGACAAGAAGCTGGCTGTCCTCGAGCCTGTCAGGCGTTTAGACTCAGCCTCAGAGGAGGACGACGTGGAGAGTCTCACCGCTAAAAGACAAGCGCGAGTAGAGCTCGAGAATTTTAGCGACACTGGAAAGGTCTTGCAAGAGGAAAGGACAAGAAGAGTCGACTCTAGGAGACCGCGTCCGACTGAACAGGACGAGGTTATTCCGGGAGTCTACGTCAGGTAAAACACTCGTCGAGACAGGATCGTTCGCAGGAAAATTCGTAAATAGAAAGCGTACAAGTTGAGACATTTCCAGACGATTCATCGACGAACGATTAGCTGACGCAACGCTTGACTTGTATCTTTATTCCCGCCACTTCTTCGAGGATGCAGTTTATACAAACGTTCTCAATCGGTTGAATCTTAACAAAGGAAATAAAGCTATTTTTTCCACAAGACACACACGCGCGAATATAATTGTACAATTAATACAAAAAAGTTGTACAAGTTCTTCACTCGGATAACAATATCTGTGACGTTTGCGTGTCTGCAGCGCTGAATATCCAACAACGATGCTACCGATCCTGACTACTCCGCGCGAAGCACGCGGCAAGGACAGCTCTTACGATTTCGTTCCCGTGAACATCATTCGCGAAGATAACAAGGATGCCTTCGCGCGTTTCTCCGACGCGAATTTCGGCGACTTGAGCGATGTGAGCTTGGTGCCGGCCGGTACAAATTCTCGTATTCAGGTAGGTTGAACGTCGCGAATAACTATCGTTGCGCATTCAAAAGTCCAGAGCTATCTAATATATCGCTCTTAATCCTCATGCCCGACAGGTGAAGAAGGGGCCGAACGGCAAGGACTACGAATACGAGTATGTTTATTATTACTACGACGAGGAGGATGAGAGTAAAGCGGGTACAGCGGGCTCGGCTGTGACGAATTCTTACGACATTCCTTCCAGAACGACCTCCGCGCCCAGGCGAGGCGGCACCGCCGGCAACAGAAGCAAGTACAACAGCGTGGAGAGGTCGAGCACCGTGGAGCCCAGCAACAACGAGGTCATACCGAACCGAAACGGTAACAGAGGTAGGCAACTCGCCGAGACCGAGGATGTCTCCGAGGAGAGACTGCCAGCGAACACTCGCTTCCCACCGAGGTAAATCTTGATCGTAGCGTGAAGCCGTACGATGTATCCGCTCTACGCGAGAGATTCACTTAACAATGCGGCTATCCTCTGAACAGATCGCGGTCGAATCACAACACAGGCACCACGGAACCCTCGCGAGCGCGAGGCAATCGGCCACGGCCGAGCCTGGACCTGGTCGACTCCAGCAGCTTCCGAACTCATCAGGAAGGTCCCGAGTTCCCGCCAACCTTGCCGAAAGGCCCGGTCAGATTTCTCGGTGTTACCCCTAACGAGGATAACGAGGAGAAACCGCTGATCAGAAGCCGTGGTAGACCGCAGCGGGTTCAAGAGCCGGCACCCGTCGAGGAAGCGCTGGACGACACACCGGCGCCTGCTAATAGAAGACGTCCGACCTCCACCGCAGCGCCCGAGGTAACCCTGCTCGTTAAAGAACAAACTGCACTGAAGGAGGGAGTAGTCGTAAACCGTGGGGGGGGGGGGTCATTAACGTTCAAGATATGTCTGTAACTCGACATACATACATAACGAAAATGTTAATTCGGTTAAAAGGTATCTTTCTGTTGATATTCAATTAATTTTGCGTTTCCTTTTACGACCAATTACGACGACCCTAAACGACCTAGAAAAATCGTACGTTGTATATAAAATGCGTGAAAACGAATATTCAGGCTGGAGTAGAGCTGAGCAGAGGTCAGCCGGTTCGCTCCAACGAAGAAGAGCAAGAGGAAGAAGAAATGGAGGAAGACGAAGAGAAGGAGATCGCCGCGCCGGAGAAGCCCGGCGTGAAGCGCGTGTCCTTCGAAGACAAGACGCAGGATTCCGGCGAGACTGAGGCCACGCCAATCTCCTCCAGCACCGCCGTCGACACCACGGACAATCCGACGACGGAATATCCGTCGGCCATGGACAAGGTCGCCCTAGACCTGTACGCTTTCCTGCAGCAGGGACAGAGCAACCTGATAGACGCGGCCAGCAGCGAAGCAGGAGAGACAGGAGACAGCACGACGCTTCTCGACGACGAGCTTACGACCGACGACGCCGCGACGACGACGACGACGACGACGACGGATTTCGCCGCGACTACGATCGCTACAGAATCCGCGAGCACCACGACCACCACGACCACCACCACTACCACCACGACTGAGCCGACAACCACAACTACCACGACCACGGAAGCACCGACCACCACGACTCAAGCTCCCGCCGGAAGAGGGAAATTCCGACGACCCGGCATAGGCGGCCCGGCTGTCTCGAGGAATCGGTAAGTTCCGCTGAACCTAATCTTCCGTATAACCGGACGGCAGCTAAGAAGAATCGTCGCTTTCTTGCTCTTAGCTTCAAGTCCAACGGTGCCAGCACGACTAGCACCGAGGCGCCTGCTTCGGAACCAACTCAGAGAAGTCGAACGCGTTTCCCTGGTAACGGTTCGAACGGCGGCGGTGGCTTCAAGCGACCTCGACCAGCCGGCAACCACAAGCCCGTTGAGGAGGATACCGTGCAGAAGGAGACGTCCAACACAGCGAACGCGGAGAAGCCGTCCGCCGTTCGCAACAGATTCCGCGCACCCGCTGGAGGCCGAAGCGCCGCTTCCAGCACGGCGTCGCCGCCGTCGCCGCCGAGCGGCGCTTCGGCGACGTCGAACGGCGCCGGTGGAGCGGCCCGACCGACCTTCAACAAGCTGAACATCAACCGCAGACGCGGACGACCCACCACAGCCGCGCCGGCGGGCGAAGAGACCCAGGAAGCTACACACTCCGAAAGCGGCCAGACTGTCGCCCAGGTCGCGCCGGAAACCGCCACCACTTCCGCTCCAAAGACCGCCGTACGGGCGAGACTTCCCGGCGCCGGTCCTGCCATCAGACCCGCGATCAGACCGGGCGGCAGGGTGAACCTGAGGCAGAAACCGGGACAGACCACGACCACGACGACGCTCGCGCCGGAAGCTGCCGACGCATCCGTCGAGGAGCCGGCCGGAGAGGGAACCGAGGAGGAGACTCACGAGGTTCGTGCGAAGCGCTCGCTTGACCGTGTTGAGTTTCATCACAGTTTGTTCAACAAGAAAGTGTTGGTGATAATCTGAAAAGAATAAAAGATAAAGTCAAGTTGTTTTCTTCAAAGGAAAATAGAAGATTTTTCGTAACGCGCAATTATCTAATATTTGATCCAGTTGCTTCTATTATCAATTATTGCTTGGCACCATTTTCGCATATTTGCGACCAGATTTTCCGCGTATTCTGGTAAAGAACGCCATATTGCTTTTATTTTTATGCACAATTGCTGAAATGTAAAGGCACGCTTTCCTTTAAGTTTCATCTTAAGGTATGACCACATATTTTCGATCGGGATTTGCGTCTGGAGAGAATGCCGGCCAATCCATCATAGTTATGCCATTTTCGAGCTTTTCTGACAGCGGCGGTTTTGTCACGGTGAATCGAAACGTGGTGATACCACGTTATTTTCATGCAGGCGGCTTTTGATGATATTAAGCGAGATATGTTGACCTTTTCGGCGGAAGTTTTACTCGGGCCTAACGCAGGGTAAGACCGGGATTCGTCTGAAAGAGACACAAGATCGCTTTGTCCTGCTTCGGAGTCGTTGCATGAGACAGCCCTCTTTCTGGCAGATCGTCAACATTTCCAGCGGTTTTAAATCTACTCACTTTCTTACGAAAGCCTCTGACTTTTTAATTGCTCCAGCAGTTGCTGCGATTGTTAATTTTGATCCTTTGGAATGGTTAATAAGAAACACCGCCTCCTAGCGCTTCAAATATTTTACACTCATTTTTAAAAACAATGTTTACTTTTAACGACTACTCAACGCAACTTTCTGATGTACACTGCGCAAAAGAAGTTAGTTTCAAGATTCAAACGGTATAAGGTAGATAAGGTGCTACTATGATTTTCCACAAAAATATCACTCACACTTTCTTGTCGAACAGGACTGTTCCTCATTTCTCAGTCTTCGTCTTCTTTCGAAGGTGGGGTTGCGAAGGGACATCTTTCAATGGTTTGTAAATTTCTCGGAGTGTGAGCGAAGCAATGTGTATAATTGAATTGTAATGCGGACTGTGACGTTAATTATTGTCGTAGCTATTCTATTATTATATAAATATAGAGATGTCTATCGATTGTATCGCAATGCTTCTCGCCGGGAGATAACCGATGCACATCGTAACACGTTACCCTACACGATATTTATCCCCCCGGAACATAATAGAACTTTCTATTATGCTAACGCCACGAACATTGAAAATGCCGGCGATCCAATTCGGCCGACCGCCGAACAATTTTAACTTTCCCCTGCAAATGGCGCGCCGCGGAATTCAATTGTTCCAGGTTGAATCGGTTATTATCATTCGTCGCGTGTGTGCATTCCGGCCGAGCCGCTTTTCGAGAAGTTTAACAACGACATGGTAAAAGCGCGTGTTTCAGCGTGATCAGTGACGGTCTTCTTTGTCTTCTGCATTTTTTTCTTCGTTCTCTTCACTTGTTCCGTATTCGTATTAAAGATCATCATTCCCGCCGAATGTACCTTTCATTGAGACAAATCCTGCGAAATCGCACGTCTATTTCATGTGACCGATCCTGAACTTCGAATACGTGTGCGCGCACGTATCTTCGGCTGTAGACTTCGCGAGATTAGGTACGAGGACGCAGTGATGTCACTCGACGAACTTCTCTCCCGGGGTTTACTTTCACTGGATGGCCTTTCAAAATGTCATCGATGAGCCGGCGAGAGACGGTGCGCGACCGCTTTTCATCTTTCGACTTTATGACCTGCCGGTCGTCGTGAGTTACGGCTGCTGAACGCGAAAGAGCGAGATAACACAAAAAGAAGGAGGAACAGAGAGAGAGAGAGAGAGAGAGAGAGAGAGAGAGAGAGAGAGAGAGAGAGGGAGAGAGAGAGAGAGAGAAAGAACGATACTTTGTCCAATAGATAATTTCGTAACATTCTGAACGAGCAAATATTATCCAAATTTATTGTTACCCTAAAAATAAGAATTAAATGTCCTACCCATTAAACGCTTCCATCATCTTAGAAGTCCCAGTTTTCCAAAATCTAACGTGCTGCCTCTCCGCGCAAGATCTGAGATACAACGACATGCGACTTAAAGCGAACTTCAGGATGAACTACGAGGATAGTCCCAGAAGTAACCGACCTGACGTACAGATGGCGGTTGTTGTTTGAAAAGAATGACAATGGTAGAAAGTACCAACTTTATAAAGCTTAAGTTTGAAGTTTGACGACGCTACGTTGTTTAGTATTTGTTTGGCAGCCATCGATGGTGAACGATCTCAGTGAATCTGTAAACATGGAAAGCATTAGTCATCGTTATGTGATACAATACTTTCATTTGAAAGGCCTCAGTCCAATCGATATCAAAGCGGAGCTAGATTCTACTCTGGGGGTGTCTGCTCCTTCATTTACAACAGTAGAATATTGGGTGGCAGAGTTAATTAAACGAGTACATGAGAAGATAGATACTTCCGTCTAGATATCTTACACGTTCTTTGCTACCAACGCTAACAATGTCTAACAATCGTCTCATTTTACAGGCACCAGCGGAAACCAGCCCGCCGCCAGCGCGAGCTACCACGCCGAATCCCTTAAATAAGCTTCGCAACCGCAACCGACTGCAAGTGCATGCAAAGGCAACGACGAAGGCGCCGGCGGTGCCACCTTCAATCAGAAGATCACCGTTGCTGCCGCGACGCAAGGTGACCGAGGCGCCCGCAGCTCAGTCGAGCCAAGAGGATGTTGCTTCCGAAGAAGAGGTCACTTCCAGCGAGGCGGAGCCGACCGAAGCGATCTCCGCCGAGACTAGCACAGCGGCCAGCACGAAGCACGAGGAGACACGAGGTCTGAGCGGCCTCCTGGCTCCTCGACGCAGGATACCGGTCCGACGTCCGGGTCAAATAGTCGCTCGGGAATAAAGAATCGTCGCGCGATAACGAGTCCTGGACGAGTTTGGGGTCTTGAACGAGTCCAGAGGATCCGGGAGATTCATTTCAGCGACAATGAGATGTACGAGAATGGAGGAGGGTAAACTAGGTGTCCTGTTGCTCCTTAGAGACCTACTAGACGCCGAATATTATTCGTAGAGAGGAACATGTCACTTCCTCGTTCTCTCTCTCTTATTGTATTCTCTTCTTTTTTAGTGTCTTTCCTCTACGACCAGACAGCATCTTATGCGTTATGACGAAAAGAAAAGGGTGTACATAGTGCCGTTTGCAAGGGTAGCTCTTTTTGAAGGATCACGTTTGTAATAGTACTCACTTTGATCGCACTTGAAACGGCGTGATTGAGACATGATGACATTACGACGGGGCAGCATTTACACCGATATATTACGTGGCAATAGCAAACTGAGACGAAAGAATATTTTCGAAAGATATTTCGCAGGATATTTCGCGTCGCGGAGTATTCTCGAAATACTCTTCAAATATTCTCAGATTATTAGCGAAATCTCATTTAGCTATCAACGACATTGGATTTGTAATTATCATCGAGCTTTGTGCACAAACAAAAATAACAAATGAATACGATATTCGACTCGGTTTTCCGATATCTCAATGTTCCGCACATAATTTCCAGAAGAAGTAGATTTCCCTGTAATTTCATAGTTGCACGTGTTACTGGAGATACGCATAAACTTTGGTTTAATTATAGATGAAGGTTGATGACTACTAATGTTAATGTATAGTAGAGACGCGTATAACGTATACGTACATTCATATATGAATTTATAAGCATTCTATTTCTATTTCCTAACACGGCGAATTGCTTCGTCAATCGAGAACGAACCGTCGATCGAGAAAGAAAGTTGGAAAGAGTACTGATACCAATTATTCTTTTCTCTGCTATGACAGAATAATGGTCGTTTACTTCTTTTCTTCATCGTTTACTTAGATTAGAACTAAATTACAATTAGAATTTAATGTTTACTTAAATTAGAATATCAATCGTGAAGAGTGGTAGTTTGAATCAACTACTTGTGGATTACGCGTAAATACTCGACGTTGGCACGATTGTATTATTTCGCCAACTCGGCCAATGCGATACGATCCAACGTTACAACACCAAGCTACATATAAATGTCTCAACATTACAACTAGAATTACTTGCACAATTTTCAATGAATTTTACACACTGCGTCCGTGCTCATACATGCGTAAGGTTGAAAATTGTAGTAAAGTCAAGTAACTAAACATTAAGGCTTACGTGACGTATGATGTACCGCTTTCGAGGGTGACAAACGCAATGACGATTCGATAATACAGATGCACGTGTCGAGGTGTCTTGGTATATATTGCGACAATTGTAACTATATCATATATTTAATTTGGTGAGTTTTATTTAAGAATTGGCGAGTTTGCGATGTTATACCGAAATATGATCTTTAACGTGATCTACACATATATGCATGTACTCCCATACATAATGCTATCTGTATTTTCCTCTGTCGACACCATATTCTTAGGACTACTATTACGTGCGCAATGCGTATGGATACTTTTGTAATTACAATGTTGCAACATACACTGTAAATATTGCAATTAAACGTACGTAAAACTAAATCGCATTGCGTTTCTTCGGAAAATCTTTGAATAGACATTCAAGTTCAACTAATTCGTTTTGACTTCTTTTAAAATCATACGTTCAAGATAGAAAGAACAATAATTAAGAAAGAATGATAACGTTAATGGTAAAAAATTCAATGAATGAACTCGTACTTTCTCATGAGCACTCACGAACGCTCGTGAGCTTCGTGGGCGCTCATAAACTTCTTGTAGATTTATTATAATATATCATCGGTAATTTTTATCAATATGAGATTATAAGATTGTTGTATCGACATTTTTAATTCCTTTTATTTTTAATTTTTAATTCCTTCTAAATGGCGATGTAGACTCATTGAAGTTTGCCAATCGCTCTCCTTAAATCTTTGTTATAAAGACCGTAAACATGTCATGACACTTATTAGTGTAAAAAAGAAACGCATTATATTCGAATATAAACATATCTATTGTGCCAAATTTAATTCACGAAATATAAATTTTTGTATTAAATGTCAGATAAAGTTTGTAAAAAGATAAATTTTTAACAGCTGCTCTCTACATTATCAACCACTGTCGGTAATACGGAGAGACACCAGTTCTCCTCTGTGAAAATACAGGTAAAATGTAATTTTACGCAAATATATAGTGTACTTTATCACAAGTCAGTATCATATCAAGATCAAGTATCAAGTATCAAGATAATTATACATCGCAAAAGTAATACTTCATTATGCACGAAATGTTCAGAGATTTATATTGAATGACTAAAATTGATTGATAATAAGAAAAATAAAAATCCTCTTACCTTGAACGTATCTACATATTCCGATGTCGATGTCGCTGAGCTCGATACAGATGAAGAAAACTTAGAAGTAGCACATCTGTTCATTGCAGTCGTCTTTTCCGTCTCTCCGAAACTCAATATACGTCAATTCCTTTCAGATGCAAAAAATGCAACTGAACAAACAGACTTATAAACTGAATGCTCTTATTCTTCCCACCAACCAAATAATCGGGGTAAGAAAAACATTTAATTCTTGGTGTATCGACCAATCACAAACGACAATTGCAGAGGACTCAAGATTAGTACTTTGCTGGTATTCTCGACTGTGATTGGTGAATTCTTCTACTGCTTAAGTCTCATTGCTTATAATTTTTCTGTGTGTGACATGGACCTTACCCTCTCTCGCTAACTTCCACTGCTCCCCTCTTACGGCAGCGCGCAGAAGAAACTCGTTGGCAAAGATGGCGAAACGTGGGGAGCCAGACGTGTACTTTTAATGTCTCGATGTCTAAATTTTCAGTGAGCAACAGCTCGTACATCGATGAACATGTTAGTGGGTAATTGTTCCTCCTGATTGACAAGTAGAAATAATAAGCGCTCGTCGATTTATCGTCGACAAATCGCACGGAGGGATCTGGTGGTGGAGAAGGTGAGAAAGCAAGGCGGGATGCACTTTGTTTATGGAGATCAGCTGTGCTCCAAAACACTCGGGTTACCCTTCCTGCACCGCGCGCTGTCGCGATCAGCGGCCGACGCTATTTTCGTCAGATAAAGGTCAGCTGAATACGGGGACAAAGCGACGAACGTCGCGACTTACGACAGTGCGTCGCGTCACGCTGTCGTTCATTCAGGGAACCCGATGGTACGTCGTACCTCTCGAAAAAAGAAGCAGAACGAAAATCCATATTATGTTCTAACCAACAATTTCGACGAGCTTTTAACGTAGATCATCTGGTTTTCCCGCGCTCTGTTCAGAATTCAATAAACACGTGGTCCTCGCCCGAGGAGCATTTTTCCTCTCGTATTGCATTTTGCGTTTGTCAATGGTGTCATTCGTGTGTACGAAGATTGATAAATTTTTGGTACGCCATGGGCTTAAACTATATGTCACAAGTGCTCTAAATTTTTACATTTCTGATAAATCGTAGAAGCATGCAAGTTTGCTGCTGAGTCTTCAAAAAAGAAATACAAGGAGGTATAAAAAAAGTACGTCACATACTAATATGCATCTGAAGAAAAAATGAGCTCACGGATAAATATGCAATTCAATGAGCAATCGATTGAGCAGTCTGCAAAGTTAATGATAAAAAGCTCTATGATAAAGTTCAGTGGAATAAAGAAGGATTTCTTCAAAGAATTAGTGTGTATTCTGGATATGTTTCAAACAAATGGCAAGAATTGTGGTGTGCTCTTATTTTACCGTATCTTGGCAGTGGCAACTCTTATTGTTTCAAAAGATATGAATCATTCTTCATATAGCAACTACTGCTTCTCCTTGTTCTCTGTTATCTGTGTGTTACAATAGAAGTTGCTCCATGTGGACTACCTAGGAAAGTGTTCCAAAATATTAGTGATTCTTTGTGAAAATATGAGACTTTTTTTTAATAAGAAATTTTAATATAATCACTTATTAAGAAGTTTAATATACAGTCAGAAACTACAACATATTTTGATTCAAACAACTGTATTTTAGATGCTTACAGAGCAACCATCAACCGGTAGCTGAAAAAAATTAATGACATGAAAGGATGAAACGAGATACTGTTATTACCTGTGTGGAGCCAAATCGACGAGCGCAAACAGTAAGTTTTGATCTGCTAAAACATGTCGCTTGGTATCATGTATGTTTCTAACTTTTTGTATATCTTTGTCAGTATATTATAATATCATCTGTCATCTCAAGATATAAACATTTTTGTTACATATCTTTTCAAAATGTGTAAATATCAATTGTAAGAAAAATTGTAATGCAGGAAACTATATTTTCTTTTATATGTATTCCAAATAATAAATAAAAGGACAAAGTTTATTTAATTATTTTATACACTTCTTTCCTTGATTTTACTTATAATGAATTATTTACATATATTATGTTGAATTCTTTTATTAAAGCACGTATGTTAAAGCACTTATTTATTCATATATATTTATATTTTATTTAATGCATCTGTTAATTGTCTGATATGCGTATAACACTTTTTTGTAAACAAATTTTAAATTGTAAATTTGTAAACAAATTGTAATTAACTCATCAGTTACACAGAATCAAATAGGATTCAATGTAATTCATACTCATAGATGACGACGGTACTGGACTGTAGTTACCAACGTATGGATCCTTATGGGACACACGAAGGAGATGCGGATGATGAGGATGAACGTGAAGAAACACCTCAGGACATGATAATCCACATGGTAGAGGGAAACAAAGCACGATGGAATCACATCGAGGATCTGGATTCTTTCTTCACGCGGATGTACCACTACCATCAGAAGCATGGCTTCGCCTGCATGATGCTCCAGGAAATTTCCGAATTAACACGATTCATTTTTGTGGTTGCATTCTCGACTTTTCTTGTTCACTGCGTAGATTACTCTGTATTATTCAAGTACGTCGTGTTATTGCTCATCGTCCACCTTGCGTCATGATAGGGTATTTGGGAAACAATGTTTAATAGGTTTCATGTATATTTTTAGGGATAGAATTACCAATAGTACTTCGTCCAAGACTACGATAACAGACGCCATACTGTCCTCAAGCGAATGCGCAGCGTCAATGCATCTAGGTACCTGGATCTGTATTCTGGTTGCGGCCATGTTCTGGATCCTGCGTTTCTTCATATTTCTGTACCACTTGACGCAGTTTTGGGACATGAAACAGTTTTTTAATACAGAGCTGAAAATCGACGACAGAGATTTGGACAATCTGACTTGGCACGAAGTACAGAAGCGAGTAATAGAGGTACAAAAGGTTCAAGAAATGTGCATTCACAAGAAGGACCTTACAGAGTTAGATATATACCACAGGATATTAAGATTTAAGAATTATATGGTAGCTATGATCAACAAATCCATCTTGCCTGTACGGCTGAAAGTCCCCATTACAGGAGATATTATTTTCATGACGCGAGGATTAAAGTACAATATGGAGTTGTTGCTATTTTGTAAGTATCCGTGTGCTTGCCTTATTAGCAATGTTAAGCGAACCTGATCCAGTCATCAACTACATGCACATTGATCATTCACACGTAGGGGGACCATGGTCACCGTTCGAAAACAATTGGCACTTAAAAGAAGACTATAAAAAGCTAAATAAAAGGCAAGAACTCGCGCGACTATTGTCCAAGCACATCCTGTGGGTCGGTGTAGCGAATTTCCTCTTGTGTCCCCTCATTCTCCTTTGGCAGATTCTTTATTCGTTCTTTAATTATGGTGAGGTGAGTACTTATGAGTAACGACTTATGAGGTACGACTTATCTTACGACAATAAGACGCTTTGTATAGAACATACTGAAAGAGAAATGAAAATTTTTCGACAGCTCATCAAAAGAGAACCCGGTACTTTGGGTACTAGGACGTGGTCCTTATACGGCCGTCTGTATCTACGCCACTTCAACGAACTCGACCACGAATTGAACGCACGTCTCAATCGCGCGTACCGTCCCGCTTCTAAGTACATGAGCAGCTTCACGTCTCCGACTATGACGGTGTTCGCGAAGAATGTTGTGTTTATCGCCGGTAGCGTGCTGATGGTACTGGTATCTTTGACGTTATACAACGATGCTGTTCTGACTGTGGAACATATAATATCGGTCATGACCATACTCGGTGGATTGGTGGCATGCGCAAGGACGTTTATACCGGACGAAAACCTAGTCTGGTGTCCGGAAACCCTTCTGACCGCTGTTCTAGCGCACACGCATTACAGACCGGACAGTTGGAGGGGTTACGCTCATACGCAGAGCACCAGATCTCAAATGGCGCAGTTGTTCCAGTACCGCGCGGTGCACCTTTTAGAAGAGTTGCTGTCTCCTTTGTTGACGCCATATATTCTGTGCTTCCATATGAGACATCGAGCTTTGGAAATCGTAGACTTCTACCGTAACTTCACTATCGAAGTCGCTGGGGTCGGTGATGTCTGCAGCTTCGCTCAGATGGACGTGCGCAGACACGGTAATCCCATGTGGCAGACCGTGGCGCACAGTCCCACGGTATCTCCGCTGCCTACAGAGGACCACAGCATGGGATATGACAATCGGTACGGCGTCGATCCCGAGAAGCTTCACGTACCGATGTCTAATCATTACACCCAAGCGGAGGACGGCAAGACCGAATTGTCCCTTATACACTTCACCCTCACAAATCCGGAGTGGAAGCCGCCGAGTTACGCAGAGAACTTCGTGACCGCTTTGAAGGAGAGAGCCAAGAAGGAAGTAAACGCGGTTCCCGACAACAATCCTCTGATAACTAGTTTGAACAGCTTGTCTGGTCTTGGGCCTGGTGTAAGTATTTCTTCGGTTTCTTTTTCGGAGCCTAGTCGATTAATAATCCAGATCCCAGAAGAGAACGGCTGCGATCATGTGCCGGATGCGAGTTTTGTTACGTATATGTTTACGTCTGGTCGATCCTTTCCCCCGGAATCGTAGTGGTTTTATCGACGAGTTCACCTTGATGTCCTCCATCGAGGACAGTTTAATTCGAATCCTCGCTGATACGCTGACTTTCCCTTGCAGTATAACAACATTGTGACGAGTATCATGCGCAGTACGGCGATAAATCAAGCGAGCGTGCCCAGCATAAGTAACATCTTCACCAATCAGCCGGGCACGTCCGGAGCGTCGGTGGGCGTTGATCAGTCGCTCAGTACCAGATCCGATGCTTTGTCGTGTGCGGTTCATCATGGCTTGAGGAGGGCGGAAGGACCGTTGCTCAACGAGAGAGGGTTCCTATATAGCTTGCAACAGGTATTCTCGAATCAATCTCTGGGTACGTCGGTGTTCGAGCCCGGTCACGAAGCGTCCACGGATCTGTCTGTACCTACGGAATTAACTGCTGCCGACATGTCATTGTCTACATTGTACCTGCACGAGCTTCATCACAGACAAGTAAGTACCAGACAAGTAAGCCCACTGTCGCGCGATCCTCGCGCAATCCTCGTGCGATCGACGACGGTCAACGATTGTCACCGGCTGCGAGAACAATGCTCGGATATGTGAAGGTAGAACCGTTCGGCTTCTAGGTAAGAAGACGCGGTTACCAAGAAATGGCAACGAGAAATATATATCCGCGCAGTCCGGCACAGGAATTAGCGACGCTTCCCGAGGTTCGACAAGAGAGGATACCGCTGTTGTCGCACCAAGATTCTTCTCTTAGAAGAAACCAACAGTCCTAACGTCGTCACAGCTAAAAATTCATTTAGATAGAGTCCAAATGATTCGCGCAATGATTATCATTTCGGAATAAAGCATTTCCATCTTTGTCACGTCGAATTCATGACTTATTTTAATAACATAATTAAGTTAGTCGCAAATGCCCGAGAGAGTGAAATCGTCCCAGTGTTCTCGGCATTCTAGATGTGTTATTACGTCTTCGAAATATTTAATATTACACACATACGCGCACGCACGCACGCACACACGCAGAGAGAACGCAACTTTTGTTCTATTTTTCTCTCGTTTTCTCTGCGTGTGATCAACGATCTAATAACGCCTATCTCTAACATCAAGGGCCTACCTGAAAGCTTACATTTTATACGTAAACTATCCATACTTAAAGTTTCTGCATTTTATGTTTCGATATAATTGCGCAGGCCCTACATACGTGCGACAATTAAACGACCTGTCTCGAGAAGGCATGTTGTACAACAAAATACCGCATATGTCAAAAAGGAGGAATTAACGTCGTCGGAGGAATAACGACGTATTCGATGTAGTGTATTCCAAATAATGTACGCGAGTTGAATGTGTGGAAAACTAGTATAATTTTTTGATAAAGTTCAGAGAGGAAACACACGCATATATAGATGGATATTTTTACGTTCAATAGAGAAACATCGAGCATAAAAAGAGTATTTGTACATTCCATCTTTTTGAGAATGACGATTTATACAAAGAAGAAACATGTTACTAAAATGTGTTTTTTATATAATATATATTATATAATATAATATATATTAATTCAAATAATTTAATATATTACGGAAATATATATATATGATATATATTAATATTCGCGGACAAGATGATATGTGCAAATACTTTTCCTCTTATCGATCGTACATCTTATCGATTGTATCTTAATCACCTTCCAATGCCACGATTCTCTAGTCATACGAAATTACTATCGCGCCGTAGTGTACTTGTCTCTTTAGATGAAGTGGTTCTATTTATTTTTAACGTTTTACTTTTACTTTTAGCTACTTTATATACGACGGCGACTGAACTTTTATGGCTAGGGTAATCCGTAGAACACTTGTACATAAGATCGCGATATTTTCACTAATGCCGCGATGAGGGACAAAGAGCAGTGTTTTGTCCTTTGGCGTACCGCAGGTTGTCAAGTACGAAGTAGACCTAAGACAAATTTAGATTTTACTCTCTACTCATTCTTTGTTTATGTACGAATTTTTAGTAACTTAATACAAAGTCGATGATTTTATGATGAATTAACGTGTTACGCAAATAATATTAAACGAGGAACGATGCGTTTTGCTAAATCTTATATCGATGTGATTCTCACGAAACGAGAAATTAGTGCTGTAAGGGGCATCTGTAATTATCATTATGATGCAAATAAATACATTTCATAATAAGCCGATCGGCGTTGGAAACGAACTCACTGTTGACGTTTACAGCAAGCTTTTGTTTTGGTACAATCGATGAGCGCCTGAACGCGAAAAAACAATACACTGTCGGCAAATGTACGAAAACATGAACGCTTATCGAGAAATAGAGATTGTGTCGTCAACGGCCAAGTTGGTGGACGCTTCCAAATACAACTTGCGATGTAATCGCAACATCAGCGAAAAGATGACGAAGAAGGATTTCATCTACGATATTCGTACACCTATGCAAGTCATGAGGAAGGTAACTCCGCGGATTTGAGATTAACTCTCTGCTGATAGTTTCTGTCTTTGATAAAAAGCAGAAAATTTCAAATTGTTCAAATGTTAATATTCTCGTGTGGAATAATGTCAAAAACTTCCAAGTGTCTTCGTATCATTTTTGTCGGACGATCCTTAGAAGGCGCACATTTTGATGCAAAATGAAACAAAAGTAATTTGCAGCTCGAGATGCAAAAACAGCCGATCATATTGCCGATACAATTGCGACGGAAACAAAGTATCGACTCGAGAATTCCGCAGTACACCGTTCTTTCCGAAAAGGTGGAACATGATGGCAGCGGCGACGCGGCTGTCGTAAGTATAGAAATTATTTACAAATAAAATTCCGGGGAACCGCTTGAATTATATTGTATAATTACAAAGATAAATATACAAATGTCACAGACAGAAATCTATTGTTATCTTCAGATTGTCGAGCGGCGCATTTTAGGATACAAATGCAATTTTTGTCACGAGCCAATTGCCACTCTACTGTCTCTGTCAACTCATGTTAAATTTCACTGTCAGACGCATTGTAAAATATGTTACTGGATTCTGCGTGAAAACGAGACGATGGAACAGCACGTCGCCGATTGCCATTGCATTGAACCAGAAATTGAAATATTGTAATTTCTAATAGGATTTAATTATGTGCTATTTCTATATTTTAAAAAATAATGAAACTTATTACTTCTCATCCAAATGAAATTTGTAGTTTGTGAATTAGTTATAAAAGTATTCAATGTCAAAAATCAGCTTATTTAAATAATAAATTATTAACAACTTCATTTTTCTTGCTCTGTTGCTATGACTCGGTCATATTACTGCAAAATGAATGTCTAATGCACCTTTGTGTTGTGTCATTTGAAAATAAAAAAATTGTATTATTTAAAAACAAAAAGATTAATTCGCTATTGAGCGGTATTTAAAAATAAAAGATTTTCCGACATGCACTTGACTCATACTACTTGAAAAGGAAAAATCTGACTTGACGTTGAGTTTTATCACGATGTCGATTTTGTCGACAAGTGGCGGCTCCTAGCGGAGACTTTAGAATTAATTTCGCCAAGAGTCAAACGTCGTTTTTACCCGATTACGCGCACGTAATTTAAGAGAAATTCTGGCCAGTTTGCTGTGAAGATTTTTTTGCGATGTCGCCTGACAGCAGTGCGTCAGTCGTTCTTTAGCAGTTTAATCGTATGTTCTTTCAACCCAATACATTTTTAATGATATTATTAGTTTCGTAAGTATACATACAACCTTTCGTAAATCCACAGGATCAGCTATTACTCTGAAGAGTAGTTTGAAAGTCTCCGCTAGGGGTCGCCACCATTCCTTTTGGCGACGCGAAGTGGTAGTATAAATCAACAGCGGCTCAGATCTTCCATTTTGAAATATGATCTTACAACGGTCAAGTGATCTTCGTAATTTCAAGTAACGCGGCAGAACGGCAGATCAGGATGTTTATTTCCGAGTATCGCGGATCAACGAAGGGTCAAAGGAGATTCTATTCTTCAGCAGCGCGTCTGCAACAAGATGGTGAGTCAAATAAACATGTGTTTCTATTTATTTATTAGTGAGAATAAGAGCCCGCTTGTCGACGACGATGAAACATGTCGAAGGCTAAAGATCCGAATAAGGCGGGCATCGAGATCATTTAAATAATATATTCAAAGTATTCTGCGCACACCAGGTGCCACACATATCATTTTGTGCCACATATGTCATTTTGTTATTATGAATATTACAATGTAGTCGTTATAATCGATCGCGTGTATAAGTAAGGTTGGAAATCGTACAAGTAACCTTACTTACAATGGCGGCACAAGATTACTCATAAAGATATTAATTAAGACACACGTATAACACGTAATGAAGTACGTAATAATGAAATTTTCCAACATCTAATTAGACATCGATTATTGGAATTAATCGGATTTCGAAACTTTGACAAGATAACTGACCTGTGTAAGTAAAAAAGAAAAAGCCTTGAAAAAAAATGTCTAAATCGGTCCTAGCGACATTTTGTACAGATATCACGTTAGGGAGCTATTAGGCGTCAGTTTATTCGCTGCGTGCAACTCCTTCGTTTTACCTCACCTTTGCGGTTGAGATTTACTTATCTTATAATGGTCGCGCAAGAGACCATTATATCGCGCAGGTGGAATCTTTCATCGAGGCGGAAACAATAAAAGGAACCGACTGAGGCACGTTTTCGGCCAACGTTGCTCTCCCGCGAGACGAATATATCACCCGGGCCTCTAGCGGCTATAAACGCTGCTGTTCTGAAGTCGTATAAAAGGGTCGCGATTGTCATGGCCTCGGGTGAATAAACATAAGGGAATTTTTCGCGCGCGCGGAAGGAGAGGAGAAGTTTCGGAGGGAATAATTTTTATTCACAGATTCTTTTTATATCCAGGACATAAATCGGACTACACACACACACACACACACACACACATACACTTACACCTGTATTAGAAGTTTCACGGACTTCTCTGCTACTCGTTCAAATTTCACATGTTTTGAAAGTAATTCCAAGTAATTCTACTTGAAAAGTCGATCAATCTCCGCGATATTATTAATACGATATTATTAATACCGCTCGGACGTTTCTTGCCTCGTCCGAACAATACGCGTCTCAGAGTACACGTTCTCAAGTATATATAGAAAATGTAGAAACTCTCCGTTTGAAACGGAGAGAGAAACATTTGAGACTTAAACCGATAGCCGATAGTGTCTACCCGAAGGAAAAGGGCAACGCGTCGCTTATAGTGTTTGATGATCGGGGGATCACATTTATATTTATTAGCCTCGTGCGCGCAATGCCTAAAATCAGGCGATCACATTTAGATTTGTGACGTTCAGGCAGAAAGAGAGACAGACCGTCTCTTTCTTCAGCCGTGGTTATCCTCGGCCTTCTTGGCGCTTAATAGTTCCGGCGCTACGACCCTCAGGGTGGCGATCACATTTTCGGAGCAATTACTGCAGGTGATCCTCTGGTCGTGTAGCGAGAGATCCTTCGCCAAGAGCTTCATATTCTACAAAGACGGACACACAGCTTTACGTTAATTGCGATATCAGCTCCCGGCACTTTATCAATACTCCTCCTCGCGAAAGAGGGCTCGGACGCGCGAATAATAATTAACGCTTCTTCTCTCCGGAAACGAAGGAATATTTGTTTGCTCCGACGTCCGGTGAGTTTTTCGAGTTTTTCCATCCGCGACGCGACACTCGAACGGCTAATATCACATCCTCCTTAACGGTTGCGTAACACGTGTCCCTTTAAGCCTCCCGCTGGGGAAATTCTGACTGTACATAGAGGGAGACTTGTCCAGGCGCTTCGTATCTCGCGGTTACAAGAATTTAGAGGACGACGATAATAGTTTGTTAGAGCACGCTTTTCAGCGCACTGTTATTTGCCGAATAAACTTTGCGGACCTTGCTGTATCGGATTATATTCCCGAAGTCCACGTGCGCCGTCCGACGCGTCTGTGAACAACTTCACTGTGTGCGGAAAATAGAGACCGTTCACTCCTACCGCGATCTAGCAATTTTTATCTCTACGCTTAATTAACTTTAACGTTCAATTACCGGGCCGTTTAACGCCGCGAACTTAATACATATGTATACAGAGTACGCTTCGGAATTATAAGTGAGGACTTGATTCTCGCTAATTGAGTTCACAGAGAGGAACGAACGGTACTTTTTGCAAACTTTTTGCAGATCCACAAAATAATCCTTCTCGGGATATTCAGTTTTTGTGAGCTACGTACAATTAGACATGTTGTGGGTCAACTGACATCTTAGGAAGTTTACAATCTCGTTTCGAGTAATTATCGCATTATCAGGCGCGATTGTAAATTCGTCTTTTCCTGTTATTTGTCTTGCTTGCAGAAGCTAAGCTTAGTGTTTTTTTTTTCTTTTTAGTTCTTTAGATTCTCTTCCTTCTTTTTTTATCCCGTTAAATGACAAACGATTCTCTAACGCGAATAAGGGATGAGTTGTCTCTCTCTCTCTCTCTCTCTCTTAAATCTATCGCGACATCTGCAAGCAATTCTCTCCCGCATCGACGAAGGAGGGATAATATAGACGCGCGCCGAGTAAAATGCTTTTATGTCGATTCGTTCGCGAATTGCGGCTCTTTAAAGTTTCCTCTCGGAGGTCCTTTAAAGCGCGCTCGTTCGCTCTACGAAGCACCGACGTGTTGCATACAGTCAAGGAGTCAACGATAATGTGGTCGCGTGACCACGTGATCAAGCGAGCACGTGGTCGAGCGGCCAGCTGATCCAACGCGAGAGTGGGGACAAGGCCGCGTAACCTACGAGTGTGTGAGACGTAAACTGTACTTCTCTCTCTATTCCGAGAAGGTGAGACCGTTTAAATGGCTCGAGCCGATACGATCATCGATATTTTCGTTTTCGGAGGTTATAGCGACTTGAAATATAAAAGAAAGAACCGTTGGCAAGCCGAGACTTCCGCATTTCCGATGAGCGTGAGATCGCTTCGCGTCAGGATCACGCGATCAGGATTAATTTACGCAATTGGATCGAATTGGATTGTGACAGGAAATAACGCTCGCCTTCGAGTTGAAGCGAAAATGATTTCACGATGGGAACTGCGAGAGCTCGGTGAGGATTGAGGATTTGCTCATGAGAAGAGTTATTTCGACGCGCTTTTAACTCGTAACTAGAAACGGTAGGCTCGGTGTTAAGTCGTTTCGTTCCAATGAGACGCGAGATGAAGGAACGCACGTCGTCTCCGTGAGCTTGTCTGCTCGCGAATTCTTTCCTATGATCTTTACTAAAGGGACACCTTGTGCCGACATCGCGGCGTCTTTCATATCGACCACGAACAAAAACTCACTGCCTACCTTAGCGACCGTAACGTCGAGCCTCTTCAGATTCTTACAATCAAGTATCACGTTGCATTCACTCTCCCCGGAAAGCTTCATTATGTTAGCACGTAGGCGCTCCGCCGCTGGAAATGCCACTGCCTCTTCAGGTGTCACGATTATTACGGTTTCCCCTGCGATCTGCGCTCACAAGATAAAGACGGGAAAATATGACCCGTTTATTCCTCATTGTACTAATGTCCCGCCCGAGGAGCGGCGGGGGGGGGGCATGTATATTCGTGAACGACGTTTGAGCCTGTTCTTGAGCCTGATTCTTGTTGCTGAACATGGATTGTGTAAATATCGAAATTAAGTCGAACCCCGTCGCGTGATTTGTATTAGAATTGAGAAAAGTAACTCATGCTGGTACGGTGAAGTACTAATTTATAGATAAAAGAAGAGGAACTTTAAGAAAATAAAGCGAGAGAAAAATATTTGCTACTTGAAAAAAAAAATTGAACAAGAGAAGACAACCAGCCTGGAAGATTAATTTGACAAGGGATGATGGGTCTCAATTACGTCTAAGCGATAGCGTCATGATCAGAACGAATTAAGCTGAAAATATAACAGCAGCAGCGATTTAAGGAGGCGGCTTTGTTTACGTAACAAAATGATATTTGTTGAATATTCTTTTTCTTTCTCTTTCTACCTCTTCCTTACGTTAAGAGTCTGTCTCGCGCGGGGGGGGGATTTTTGTCGTTCAGGCTCTTACAAGAACAGAGAAAGGTATGAGTACTGCTCTTTGTATATAACGTACAGAAAAATTAACGTCGCGGAAAGTCGATCGATCCATGTCCTGTAACTGTACCTGTTCGATTTGCGTCTGGATGGAAGGTCGCGCTGAGAAATACAGCAGCGCCATGAGATTGACGGCGATGCCGATCAAGATGCCTATCTCCAAACCGAGAAAGACGCTTGGGACCAATGTCAGCACCATCACGAAGAAATCGACCTCTATAAAAGTATGCAGATGTCTTCGTGTTATTTGTCTTCCGAAATTGAAGCGATGGCTGAGAGAAGGCCGGGCAGACATGTGAATTTCGCGTGTTTGACGGAATATATATATATATATATATTATATTAAAACATTTTGCAATAATGGCACGTTGAGATTTTCGCCGCGAAATTCCCGTTTTAGGTCGACCAAACCTTTTCAGGCATATTTTCAGGTAGGATAATTGTCTGAGCCGAAATATATATTATTTATTATAAATAATATTCCGACACGTGCGTTTTCTTCCTGTAGCCCCGATTAATATCACGGTTTGTAAGAAGCTTTTCCGGCTGTTCTTTTCACTTGAGCTCGAATTATCCGGTAAATAATGTGGGACGTATTTAATATTTCGCTCATTTGCCATATTAAATTCAAACGAGTATCCCACGTCGGGGACTTGTCGTTACGTCATTCTTGTTTATTCCCCGCGGTACTGTCGTTACTCATTTTTGATTAATTTAGAGGCAGATCCATATTAATGCGGCTCCGTCTGCCGAGCGACGTTCATTTCACGCATTTATTAGTATTTTCTGCCTTCGAAAGCTCTGCGGATTTATCTCCGTGAGCTTATCGCGACGGAAAACATTTAGCTTTCGGCTGCTGACACGATCTCGTTAAAATGTATGTTTTTCAAGTAGATCAATCTTCGCAAATCGATGGATGCGACATGAATAAAACAACGCTCAAAATCCGATAAATCCGATATGAATGTCACATGCGAAACACGCCAAGTTATTCCGCACTGAATTTCTCACACACACACACCTAATTTCTCTCTTTCGCAATAACGCGTTTGATGAAAACGAATCTTTAATCTGATCGACAGTCTTCGATAATAACTCTTTTGCAAAAGTCACCTGTGTCGATCGTTCCATCAGCCATGTAGTATCGATCGCACTATCGAGATCTCTGCACATGTGAGCAAAGCCTGTGAGGGCGCGACGAAAGTCGGCGGGAACCGCCGCTGCTCCGCCTTAACAATAAATGCCGCCAAGGACGCGGTCGAGCATTATTGTTTCGTACGAGCTTTCCGCGAGAACAAATGCGCCGCGTAAATGGATCCCGGGTGTGGGCAGCGTACTCGTGCGCTGACGCCGGTTGCTTTGTGCAGCCTGCGCCGCTGACGCCACGCTGCCCGGTTAGACTCTGAGGGTTGATGAATCGGACCAAAGGGAGAATGAAGTGAGAAAGATGGAGAGAGAGAGAGAGAGAGAGAGAGAGAGAGGGAGAGAGAAAGAGAGCGAGCGAGAGGGTGACGGATGAGGTAGAGGAAGAAGAGGAGAGAGGGGAGGAGAAAAAGAAAGAGAAACAAGAGACCGTTTTGGAACTTACTTCTGGCACGCCAGAGCATGACGTACGTCGGAAAATCCAACATGTAGTACATCGCGACGAGGATGAGGCCGGCCAGGGTCGCCTTTGGTATGAAGTAGAAGGTGGAAGTCAAGAGGCTGACCGCGAGCAGCACCAAGACGCCTGAAAGGGCGTTGTAATTAGTAAGGAAGGACGCGGAGAGACGCGCCGCTCCCGCGCTTCGCCGAGGTATGAAGCTACTTGCCTGCGCTACTCGATGTGCACCGAAAGGATTCGTCCTGTTCGCGGGTTTCTCTATTTTTACGTCGTACCGACTCGACGTATTTGATCGTCGGCTCATATCGACGTTATCAAAGGGAACGAGTATTTCTGCGGCGGTCGCTTTTCGTCAGGACACAATAGATATATCCCGCGCGATGGGACAATTGCGGATTCGCGGTGACGACGGTCAGTTTTCTGTTCTGTGCTCGCGTGAACAAAGCAAATTCATTTTCCATAAATAGAAAGAAAAAAAGAAAGGAAAAAGAAGATTGAAAGAAAAAAGAAGTAAAACGTGGTGCTTCGCGGGAAAGAATGTTCGATTAAAAACAAGATTTCGCGAAACGCCAGAGATTTTGCTGGTTAACGTTGACGGGGAAATGCTACACGAAACTTCGTTCCCGTCCTCCCGCGAAACGAACCGCCGTAGGGTCCGACCATTGTCGTGCCGCGTGCCTCTAGCGTAATCAAACCACGAGATTGCGTGAACAAACGGGCCCGATTGGTGTTTAGATCGCGTCCATGGATTCAAAGGTGCCGGGCAAATTTCTATTTACCGCACACACGTACCTGTAAATATTCCTCCCAACGGCGTTCTCACGCCCGACGCATGATTCACGGCCGTTCGCGTGAAGGATCCCGTCACCGGCATCGATCGCACGAACGATCCCAAAATATTGCAGGCTCCCAGGGCGATCATCTCCTGCGTGGCGTCCAGAGCTTTGCCCTTCGCTGAAAGAACTCGCAATGAGCCGTCACCGTCATGAGAGAGGGGATCCGGCTCTCGCACTGAGACAAAGTGTCTGCTACTCGTAATTATGTGACTGCTTAATAGAAGAATCGTAGTCAAAAGAGTTGTTTCTTCTTCAGCAAGAGTTACTATAGTGTGTCAGCGACAATAACGATATCGTAGCTGTTGTATTTTTATTTGGACAACAGTCGAGGCCAAAAATAACTGTAATTTCAGTAACATTAACTCTCTGTAACTGAATTTTTTTTTCGTGAGTATAAGAAAGATTATGTGACATGAAATCAGCAAATATTAACTTCCAGATATAAATTAAATAATTTTAACAATTATTATTTTTTTATTTAGGAAAAGAGTGTCCGGAACTCTTTTCTGAGATCAGATAGTACTCACAAAATGGAGGGAAAAAATCCCAATAAACATGAGTCGTAATTGTCGTAATTGATATTGTCGGAGTTACGAACAATTACGTGTTTCAATTAAAGCAATTACTTCCGGTGCTTTTGTACTCTCCGATGTAATTTGTCTGTTTATAATTTAAATTAAGAATATCGATATACATCGGTATGTGATTTCAAAGTAACATGGCGTTATATAGAGCTGTGCTTTTCTCTCAGTGCGAGAACAATTCGCACTGAGAAAGATCCGTCTCGCTCTCTCCCAAAGCCCGCGTCTTCGTAATCTCGTGAAAGCGGAAACAACTGTACGACCTCCGCTTACCGAAGGCTTTCGCGATGGCGATGTGCTCGATCGTCGACACGACCGGTATCGAGAACAGCCTCGTGCCCATCGCGCTGGCCATTTCCACGAAGCTGTACGTGCGGTTTTGGAAGGTCGTGGAGAACGGCGGAGGCTCGAACGTCGGCAGACCCTGACCCATCGATCCTGGAAACGCTCAAGCCATTATTCGCGCCTCGCGCGGCCAGATGTATCGACGCGCGGGACGTACATTTCAATCGCGACGGCGCCGGCGATGCGCAGCAAGTGATTGCTCTCGCCGACGTATATCGGCAGCTCGCTACGAGAACGTGCCTGTGTCGTTGCGCGATCTGGATGTGAAATGGTAATTATTCTATATGCGCGCGGTGTCGCATGGTGCGATGTTCGCCGATGTGCGATTCCACAACGTCTACAACCGTCCGACGGTTGTCCGGCGATCCGAGGATGGATATCGAAACGGAGCTGCGAAATTCGATGATTAGTCCATCGTAGCGAAAATCGTATCGCGAATTTATCCCGCGGCGCGAGACTCTTCCGGACTGTCGAGTCCGAAAAATTCGAGTGGCGCGGCTAACGGCAACTCGTCGATTAAAATTGCTCGAGGAGATCGCTGATAGCCGAAATTGTTAAAAAAAAAAAAAAGGGAAATCCGTTATAGCATCTCCAAATCGGCAAAAACTAATCCGTCGTGGTACCCAATAAGCATCTCCGTTAAAAAAGGGAAACGGAAACCGTTGATATTAATCATCATAACTCGGAGAATGCGATATTAACGAGCGATCTGTCCACTCACCCGTTAATTTGAAAGGCGTTTTTCCGTTAACATGAAAGATATACGCCATAACGGCGCCGGCAATTACGACGAGCGCGTTGCGTGACAAAGCGACAAGCCAGCCGGCTTTTTGAAAGACGTTGCCTACACGCCGCCCTGGTATGTTCTGTTGGCAGAAAGGACACAAACAAGATTCTATTATTACGGAGCTATCGCGCCCCCCCCCCTCCCCCTCCTATTAACTCCTGCGGTTTCACCGCGAACAACGCAATTGTTTGATAAACGCGCGAAGAAGTAGCCTTGACGCCGGTCAAGGAAAATAAGCAAGGTCTTTATGTAGAATTTTTCACCGACTAAAGGAGAAATTCCCTGCTACGTCGATACACTCTAACAACTTTCAAACGGTGTGGTCAAAGCGAACGTAATTATCGAAGCAAACGCAATTACTGCGTTGCTTACGTTAAGCAAACAGTCCGGACGGTGTGAATAGTTGTAACTCAAACTTGTCGTCAGAACAGGAGCGGGGTTTCTCTCTCCTCTCTCTCTCTCTCTCTCTCTCTCTCTCTCTCTCTCTCTCTCTCTCTCTCTCTCTCTCTCTCTCTCTCTCTCTCTCTCTCTCTCTCCCGGCTTACCCAATGGCGCAGCAGCTTTATACCTTGAGCAAAACCAACACCACGATCGTCCCGACGCCCAGCGCGGTGTCTTGGTACCGGATCTGATTGAGGTTCTTGAAGATCCCGATCAAAGAATCTAGGAAACTCTCGCTCCTGCCGGGAATACCCAGAAGAGATTTGAACTGGGAGGACGCTATGTTGATCGCCGCGGCCGCGGTGAAGCCGGTGATCACCGGCAGCGATATAAAGTCCAATAGAAAACCTTCGGGATAGGGACAGACATGACTTTCGCGAGTTCTTTTAAGCGTATTTATTCTTTTTTGTTTCTTTAAGTGTATTTAAAAACAAAACAGACCAGACGTCTCTTATTCAAGCAAACTTGATCTTCACGCAAGAAGACCGACGAGTTTTACCTTCACCGCGACTCTCTCGCTGACGTTCCACTTACCTAAGTGGAGGATCCCTAGAAGCGCGATGATACATCCCTTCAGGAAAGCGATCAGCACAGCCATGTCGCTGCCGTAACTCGCGACCAAATCCTGAATCATGCTAGCCATGATGGCCGTTGGCCCGATAGTGATGTTCTCGCACGAGCCGAAAACGATGTAGACGAAGGATGCCATGAACGACGAGTACAGCCCGTACTGTAACACACCGCCGAACGGAAACGGAAAGGATGACGCTTCGATTCGCACAAAACGCATCTGTTTTCTCTACGGTACGAATACAGCATTACTCTCTGTCTCTCTCGTGAAACATACCTCAGGACTCAAGCCGGCGACGATGCCGTAAGCGATGCCTTGCGGCACGGCGGTGAGGCCGACCGTGACGCCGGCCAGTGCATCTTGCAGCAGCCACGCGGGTTTGTATCGCGGCAGCCAGCCGAGAACCGGCAACCTCTGCACCACGAAGTCCCGGCATTTATCCTTCTCGTACCACTTGACCACTGAAAGCAGACTCAGCCTTATTTCATGGTCGAATGCGCCAACGTGATTTCTGTCTCCCTCTTTCCCCCTCTCTCCCTCTCTCTCTCTCTCTCTCTCTCGTTCTAAAAAGAGCACGTTATGATAAAATCGCGGCAAAGGAAAGAAGGTCAGATCGAGGTGAGAAACACGTGTCGAACTTTACTGCTCGAACGTCAACCTCCGACGCTCGCTTCCGCGAGGCGTAAGGCGGAAACGAGATAACGCCATTAACGAAGCTGGGAGATTAATGAAGCTGAGAATGAAGCCAGCGGCTGGAAATGAGAAAAGCGACCGAAGGGACGTTACAGATTAAAGAAGCTGTGGACGGGAGGAATGCAGACTCGGAATGACGAGATAAATGCAAGGGGATGATCAATTGCCGCGATGACACGCCAGAAACAGGCAATTTCTTATACGGGGCATACAGGTCTCTCTCTCTCCGTGGTCTCTCGAGGTCTCTCTCTCTCTCTCTCTCTCTCTCTCTCTCTCTCTCTCTCTCTCTCGGCGGACCAGCGTAGCTTTGCATCTCGCAGCTGCAATCTTTGCCGAGATCGTCCTTCATCGCGACACATGTGTATTCGTCGTCGCAGTCCACTTAGTTCCTCAATCGAGAGCTTGATGCGACGAGATACGGCGAGAACAGCACCGGGTCCCGCGGGACACGCTCCGGGAGCGGCGAGGTATTTTCTAAATCTACACGTGCGAAGCACGAGCGCAGGACATAATCCGCTTCCGACGGGGGACAATGCAAGCAACACTGGATGAATGGCGAAAAAGGCAAGCTGCACTGTACGACAGTGATTTCAGGCACGAGTCGCATTCGCTCGCTTACTCACTTTTGCTACCGCTATCGTTCCCGGCCCGCGCTGGGAAAAAAATCGCACGCGTTGTCTCGCGACGATTCTCGCGCGGCTGACCGACTAGCAGACACTCCTCGGACTGGTCGACTGGCGATTAGCGTTAACAATGATTAATTTCTTCGAGGACAGCGATGCTCCGCGGACGAGACCGACCGGGCGTACTCGTCTCGATTTACGATTTGCGGCGAGAACGGCCTCCGGAGGATTCCCAAAATCACCGATTGCGAATCCGTGTCCGCCAACACTTCGCCTCCTCCTACAAAGACGAATTCGTATTTTGGACTGCTGCACCACGAGGAAAACTCACCGGCAAGACGACCCGCGGCAGGCGGTTTATTTAACGGCAAGACGAAAAAGACAACAGATAACATCCTTTCTCCGCCTGATCGAGGTGCCAAAATTATTCGATGACTCAGCACGGGAGAGTCTTGACTGAAAAAACTTCACGAGTGATTGAACACGTCAGCTGTCCTACTCCGTCGAGTAGGAGCGCAGCTCGGTCTATACCCTGTCCATTGGCGGTGATGGCGCGGGTAAACGTTCTGCTTCGCAGTGCATCTACGTGTTCTAAAATTCGGTCGTCGTTTCACGAGAGCCAAGCAACGTGCACTCGAAGTGAACGACCCTGAGGATCTCCGCTCTCTTCTTGGCTATCTTCTTGGCTTGAAGGCAACACGCTCTGATTTCAGATAAGATATCAAAATCACGGTTAACGCAGCAGCGCCGATTTCCCAATCGTTTCCTCTTCATCCTTTTTCTGTTCTCTCTTCTGCGATACTGCAGACATGTTCCGCTCCACGCAGGATATTCTACGTAAAGCTCTCAGTGTGCACTCGATGCGTAAAGATCCTGAAGTCGTTTACCATTTACGGTCGACAGTTTCCCGCTGACTCGATCACTGCGCTCGAAACGGACACCGGTGACGACGGCGCATCACTGTAGCGCTGTATCGCTGCTTCAGCGTTATATAAACAGCTCGCTGCCATTTTGTGTATCGTACGAGAGTAACTTATCAGTAATTAAAGCAGATCGGCCGAGTTATCTCTCGTGATTCGTGATACGAATATACCAAAAGTCGCTGACACTTGCCGCGTCTTAAGGCCCGTTTCACACCAGTCGCAGCGCGACTGTCGCGATGTCTCGCGACGCAGCGGGAGATTCGCGCGAAGAAAATGTGACTCACGCATCCGAGCCGGAATCCATTCAGTTTGTCATTTTCTCTCAAGCGTGCTAGCTGACGTTAGCAAATTAGAGACGGGAATACCGTCACATTTCGCAACGTATCTTATGTCACGATACACATCACAGATTGTATTGCTGGAAATTGCACAATCACAGCCTCAAGGATGAAGAAGGATCGCGCGTCCTACTTATTGGATTCTGACTCGTATGTCCGGTGGAAATTACACAGAGAAGAGAAGCTGGTCGGATTGACGTGATGATGAACGAATGAAACGCGTTTCGTGGCGGCGCGAGGAAGCAGAAATTCCGCCCCACTTCAGCCGCAACGTGCTCGTTCGTTCATTGTCGCGTTTGATTCAAGCAAACTTTTCTTCCCTGCTCCTGCTATCCCTAGACAAGCACCAACACATGCACTCCTGCTTCGAGAAGCACTCCTTCGAGCGGGAGAGCTCTCCCCCGTGACACTAACCCGGTCGATGCATGCCTGCGGAAGAAGCGGGAACTCCGGCTGCGGTGCGATTAATAAAACCGGTGTAAAACCGGCCTAAGCGCGCGTTGCGGTTGCCTGATCGACGTGCCGCAGCGAAACTGAACGTAACGCGGCTCCGTTATGGAAACTTGAAGGATCGCCGATCGCACGAGAGAGAAAGAGACAACCGCGTTTCTCCTTCCGCCTTGCCGCGGCCGCGTTGTTCGTAAGAGAGGGGACACCCGCTATGTTAAGCGAAACTCGCGCCAGACGCAGCAAAGCGAGGCGGGGATTAGCACATTTTGATTATCCATTGTGTAATACCTGCTGCCGGAAAGGACCCGATATGTTTATGGGACACCATAGGTTACGACTCGACGACAGTCTTGACTTTTAGCCGGTGAACCGTGCCGGAGACGATGCAAGCAGAGCAATTAGAAGCGTGTGTCTGCTGGTTCCTTTCTTTCCGCGTCCTTCTTGATTTTCGTCCCGGAACAAAGGCGGAATGTAGGATTCGTCTCGGAAGAATTACGCGGCCGCGAGTCTTAATGAGCGGGATATACCTCTTTGCGCATTGTATTTATATGTGAGCTCGTATCTCTCGACTGTATTCCTGATAACGTTTAATATATCTTTATATTTACGGATTATTCCGCGTGATAACGTCGCGGAGTAATCGAAAAGTATTTTTTTCCAATCACTTCATTGGCAAGATACGTCCGAAACGTGACTGAGATGGCACTCGCTGATATCCGCGATGTAATTTGATGCGAGGGTATATACGGGAAATGATTCCTGCACACAGATATATGTATTGTTTCTCTAATACCTCGCGCACATTTATCGCTAGATTTTTTTCTTCTTACACTGTGGAAGCTTTTGAAAACACACTCGAGCAAAACAACGATAAGCTGAACAGATAAACACCCGAATTACAGGTGCTTTATAGGCACGATAAGCGTCCTCGTTAAAACAATGTCTGTGCATGTTAAACGTCCAGTCTACCTTGAACCAACCTCCATATACATAGCAAGCAAAAAAAAACCACGCTTATCTCTGGCATTAACAAAACGCGATAAGCAATATCGAGTATATTTGCATAGCGACGCACCGCATTAATTTCACAAAAATCAGAGGCCAAGCGCGACGATAATTAAGTCGTTCTCTTTTTCGAGCTCTCTCTCTCTCTCTCTCCGCCCCTCTCTCTCTCTCTCTCTCTCTCTCTCTCTCTCACCGCCCTTATAACGCGATTCTCCGCGTTTACACAAAACGAGACATCACCTATCGGCGGAGGCAGCGGCGCGACAGAAAAATTCAACGGCGCCGGATCCCCATAAATCGCGACCGTTCCGCTCTCGCTCTCTCCTACGGGAGAACGCAATAAGTCATCGCTAGCTGTCACCTCGATCGCGTCATTTCTAGCCCTCCCCTTGGCGTAGAAAGCGCAGGGGAGAACTCTCGATTTCTTTCTACCGCCCGGCCCCCGCCGCCGTCGCCCTCTTCTACTTCTTCTTCACGGCGACGCGACGCGACGCGACGCGACGCGACGCGACGCGACGCCGCCGAGGACCAAAGGGCGAACGCGGCGAGGGTGCAACGCCTGCGCGACGCCGTTTGTTGGGGTGTGCGTCCGCGTTCGCGGGGGTGCCGACGATGAATGAGCCGGCGGCGCTCCTCAGTGCCGCGCGAGCGAAACTGCGAAGCTCTCTCATCGGCGCGAGGCTGGCAAGCGCCGCGTGCAAACGCGCCAACATCGGCACGGAGCATCGCGCCGCGGCGGGTCGAAAACGCGCGACGGAGCCCCTCGGCGGAATTGCGGAATCTTCACCTGTCGTCGTCCGTTTACTCCTGCGGCCGCATCCGACCGCGCTGTCACCTCGAATGACGGCTTTGACAGCGCCTCGGGCCGTCGGAGGCTGCTGTCGTCGCGTCATCGGCGCGATCATTCCCCGAGATTGATGAACACTGACAGATCGCACTCGCGACTCATCTCCGGGCCCGTTGAAGTCTTCGACTCGCGAACTCGCGACTGCCCGAGTCGTCGATCTTCTTCGAGAGTACTGACCGATTCGGTGTACCGTGAAGGTACTCGTCAAACCGCGCAGCCGTGCCGCGATTTTTAACCGACGAGCTCGCTGGACGACGCGATGTAGGCGTAATGGACTTTCCAAGCTCGTCCGAGATGATACGATGACTGATGTACAGCGAACAATAAGCGAGAACTTGGAAAGGACTTGGAAAGAACTCTGAGCCGACTCACCTTTCGCGTCAACTAGCCTCTAGTAGTGTCACAATTTCGAGTCGATGAGTATCGGTTTTGGAGGACTCGACAGTTAGTTTGTTTTTCCACACCGACGCTCTTTTTCCCTGTCTGCCACAGTTGTCAATTTTTATTACCGTAATTATATGGTTACTCTCTCTTTCTCTCTCTCTCTCTCTCTCTCTCTCTCTCTGCAAGTGTGCGTGTATGTGTGCGTGCATCAAATGTATACGTCCATGTGTCACACATTTGACGTACCTCGGTATATATATCCCGACGCCACTTGTCAGTTTCGCTCAACCGGCAGCACATCGAGATTTCCAGCCGATGGGCAGTCACGTTTCGATATTTGTTTGATCGTTGACTTGTCGACGTGCGATCCCTTCCGGGATCGCTCGGTTAATTTGCAATCGCGACCGATATCACAGCGCGTGTCAAATCGCGCGGGAGACTTTTCCAGCCCGACAAGTGAATATATTTCTCGCGCCCCACGTTCGTCGCACGACGTTCGCGTGGGGCCGTTGACGGATTGATACGATCGTTTTCCAGCCCGCTGGGAGCGCGTAACGAAGTCTCGGGTGAAGATTACGGGTTCTTGATCCCGCCGGCCGCGTACGCCCGTTACCCGGACGTGTACGAATCGCTGTTCGAGAGAGAGAGAGAGAGAGAGAGAGAGAGCTACAGTTTCACCGGGACCACGCGATCAATCTTCTCCGCGTCGCTGAGCGTTGACGCGGCGAATTTTTGACAGTTCGATGTGCCGCGAATAAAGGAAAGCGAATAAAAGAAGTGCGATCGTTCCTGATATCTGATGATCTTTCGCGGCCGAACGAGAGATTTGATCAAGAAAGAGTGAGCTAAGAGAGAGAAAGAGAGAGAGAGAAAGAGAGAGAGAGAGAGAGAGAGAGAGAAAGAGAGAGCTCGGATCACAGAGAAAATGTCCCATCATCTACCGAGCGGGCATGTCGTGCTGCGCGAAACGTCACGCCGTTTGCCGCATCTACGTTGGATTAACATCGGACCGCGAAATCCGCCGCGGTGAATGCATCGTTCATCGTCTGTTCCCTCGACGACTCGCTCTGCGACGAGAAAAAGGAGAAAAGTATCACACGCGCCTCGAGTGACCGCAGGATCGGCCACGTCGGGCATCAAGTGCGTAGAAACGACGGCGCCGGTGATCCTCGTCGTGAGAATAATCGCGCTCGAAGAACGATGCGTGGATACGTAAGCGCGATATAATTTTCCACCCCGTCGTCGTTAATCGCGTTTCTTCCGCCGGGAACACCGGCGAGAAACCAAGGTGTTTCCCCGACGCGAGTATGAGAGCAGCCGCAACGCAGCCGCCAAGGACTTGATGCGCAAGACGCGCGGCAATCTCGATCCCGTTGTCTCACGCCGTGAGACGCGCGTTTAACAACGCGGCGTTTCCGCGATCGTGGTCGTTAATTTACGTCACGGACAATCAAATCCCGCCGCTGCTGCAGCTTTGTGGCCGCGTATACACGAGACACGCGGCAGGCGTTTGTGAATGAATGAACGTCGACGTAGATGCGATAATAGAGCAGTCGAAGAGAAACGAGGAGATTTTAATCTTACGAAGTGTTGCTCACCCCATCGTCGCCGTTGCGCCATTTGCCGACGGAAGAAATTTATTAAGGCGTCTCCGTTGTCACTCCGGCACGTTGGCGAGGCGTCATCGGGCGGCGACGAATTAGCGGTGTTCGCGCGCGGTGCTGCAAAGCGCTCTCGCGGCGCGAAACGAGGTGGCAGCTGCCGTCGTCTTCTCACCGTCGCTTCGCGATCTCTCGAAATCGCCCTCGTCCTGATGAGCGTCCTGTGATGTACGTAGTCGAAAACGAGCAGCAGGAATCGCCGTGGGAAGCCGCGAGACAAAGAGGCGTAATGGCACGTACGGAGCTTGATTTTGTCGGCCGGGACAACGCGAAGTGAGTAGAAAATTCATTAAGCGGCTCGTAACGGAGGAGGCGCGATAAAGGTAGATTGCCGAGTTGATCCTTCGAATGATCGCGAATTTAGGCCGATTTACGCGAAAATTCCAAGGAAATGCAAAGAATCGGGCTAACACGAGGCCGTCAACTTGATTCTTGGCTTTGCCTCTTCGTGTATTTACGGATCCGCAGTCGGCGCAGCTTTACTTTTCTCTTTCGCGAGTCAACTGTGAAGTCCTTTCTTTTTTTGTAAGAAGATGTTAACAATATTGTTGGTGACAATATTTTTTGCAAACGTGTCCTTCTTCGCACCATTCTCCGTTCTCCATTGTCTCCATTGTCGATTATTCTCGTTATCTTTAGAATACTTTTTTTAGTTTAAATTTTTTACGCGTCCGTTTAATGTAGGGAACTTACGGTTTGCTGTGAACCGTTCACAGCTTCGATACAGCGCGCAACGTGACTTTTCGCTGCAATTTGGTGCCTAATTTCGACCGATTCATAGTTCGCGCGTGTATTTACGTTCTGAGATTTCACCTGAACGAATGTTTTTTGATCAACAGCGTGTACATGTTGTCGCTGTTATTTAGCGCCATGCGAAATAAAAGCAAATAGGCACGGTATTTTCCCCATGCTGCAAGATCTCAATTTCGAGCGCGAAGAGCATCGCCAGATTACATTCTGGTGCGCTCCGAAACACACGTTACCTCCTAAACCTTTATTATGGAAAATAAGCTAAAAATCCATCGATTGTGTGCAAGTTATAATAATTTCTTCGGGCATTTATTGTTCACTTATCAATCAGTCAATCGCATTGACATGAAAACGAATGTTGATATTTAACTTTTTTTTATAATTTTGTAACATTCAGTAGTTATATATATATATATATATATATACATTAAAAAATATATATATACTAAAATTCTATTCTAAAAATATACATAAAACTGTACTGGGAAATTTGCAGGTAGGGAAATCAGCACGGAAAATTGATTTTGCTTTTATTTTTGCACATGGATAACTACAATTTCCTGCGTTTGTAAGTTTACAATACGTTGCGCAGTTTCTCCGTCGCACACGCACACACACACACATGCATGCATACAATTTTCCTCATTAAATTTTACGCTAAGTGACATATTGAATATAACTCTCTGCTGTTAATTATTGCTGATTTTACACTCATTCGAAATACGTACATAATTTTGCTACGCGTGTAAAGGAAAAGCTAATTAAATCTCGTGTCATTTAATTGAAATTTTACTGCATAAATTTGCATGGTCTATTAAATAAATTAAATGATAACGTGAAAAGTAAGATGACAGAGGGAGAAGAGCGTGCCTCCCTCGCTGTACAACCGCGTACGCGTGCGTGTACGTGCGAAATTAACGACATTACATCCTAATGGTCAATAAAAAGTAACGTTATATTCATGCAAAATCGCTATTCGCGTCGTATATCACCGCGCTGCTGCCCGGCGTTGGATATCTCAATTAACGGCCGTACAGCCAATTCACCTAATTAGAACCGTGATTTTATTTCGACGAATTACATGTCGTATCGTTCGGAGACGAATTTGGAATAAGTTACATCGGGGCGAGGATGTTTTTAGATGGAATTTATGATGATCGTTACGAGACCGTAGGGATCATAATTTTCGTACAGAATGGAATTATCAGAGATCCCGAAATTTGTAACGCCATTCGCAGGTTCTGCGGGAGGTTAAGGGGCGTAATTCGAAGACTGGGGGATAGGAATGCCTAAGACAGTCACATATATTTCAGTTTAATCTCGCGATATCAGAATAATTATCGTTACATCTACCCCTCCGCGGCCATTCTAGACTCCGTCGAAACGTTACATCGCGCATTACCGCCACTCGCCGCGATCGTAAATAAAAATGACTTCCCGAAATATAAAAGAGAATGAATGTCGATTCGACATATCGGGCAAAATAACGGACAACACGCCGCCTTGTCTCTTTCAATACGTGTAATGAGAGAAAGTAATACGCATTGTCCGTTTTTAATCAATATTCATTACATCTGCGGTATTTTTCGTATCTCTATATAGATTGAGACTTTGGACGAATTTCGAACCGACGATTTTTCCAGGAACATAATACCAAAAATTTTCTTCACAAGTTATTTTGACATGATAAACGTCTTTGCGCGACTAATTTCCTCTCCAGTAAGTTAGACCCAATTAAAGAGATCGGCTAAAGTCCGTTCGAGATTAAAGGGAGAAACACACGCACACATACAGGAGCACATATACATCTATTATTTCCATTTGCACTTTAGAAATTTAATCTTTGAAAGCACATCGCTTCCAATTGCTTATATAATGTAAAAACTGTCGTTCTTGATATTTTCCCAGAGAATCTTCATAAGTTACGTCTGTTTAGTCGTGTCTGTCTGATTCAATGTTTGTTCATCCGTTGAAACGTTAAAGGTCGTGCGTCTCTTTCTTTTCCTCATTTTTTTTTTTGTAGTGAAACCCGGATTTAATTTCAACGAATGGAGCCGAGAGATATGGTTATCCGATAGTACTAACCAACTTTTACCTCTTCATTCTCCATTTTTTTTACATACTGGCTTTAGAACTATCCCGCGGGTTAACTCCGTGCATAATCCTGAAATATCTGGCAATTGAAGGCGTCGATTTATAGACGTAGCCGTTGAAAACTTTAAAATTGAGTTGAGAACTATAATACATAACACGCCCTTACGTACAAGTAAATAAATAATTAGTAATCATCATTTATAAGGATTCGTTTGTTCTCTTCGAGACTGATTTGGCTTATTAAAGTTGCCAATTTTTCTCATACTATTTTTTTCACTTTTTCATTATAATTATATTATTTTTCAATCAATCAACTGATATATATATAAAAGATAAATCGTCATCCTTCACAAACGATAACCATATATGGTGGCCAATGATTTAATGGTGTCATCGACATTGAATAAATTTTTTTGTATATTGACATTTTTATCTGCCTTTTGACCTGTCCCCTTATTCTGAGAGTCGGAGATTATCATGCGTAATAACGCAACCGCTTCGATAGCGTCATCGTTATTACCAACGTAGAGTTTATCGAATTGTCTTACGTAAGCTATAAATAACTTTCGACGTTCCGTATAACAACGAATTGACACGTTCGTTAAAATGTCAGGCGTGATACGGCCCCCGATTACTTTTTTTCACACGCACATCACAGCGATATCGCGGTGATTTACTTCTCGAGTGACAAGCGATATTTGTACATCATTGAGTATCGAAAGGGAGAATAACAGGGTCTGGTCTAGTCAATTTTAGCTCAGGCCCGATATCGTTCGATCGATTGCGATCTTATCGTCGAATCTTTCGATTTGTTCACCGTCGTCTAGTGCGACAGTGCACTCAAAACAGATCTCGCTCCGTTTACGTAATTAATTAAAATTGTTCGCAAATACATCGCGAGTAATGATAAATAACAATATGTCGCAAATAATTATTTGCGATATTAAACCAAGGCATGTAATAAATAAGCACTCAATATTCTATACGGACTAACGGTAATCGCAATGCAAAATATTACTCAGTATTACTGGTATTGTAATTCATACGTAAAATCAATTTAAAATTGCACGGATGGATTATAACTGTGCCACATTATGGCGCACCTGGTGTTGGCGCGCAAGCCATAAACAGATTTACAATCCCGTAAATCTGCTGACGTTAGGAAAGTTATTTGCATTTTTATCGTAAACAGTTCACAGTCGATATCCTTTTAATATGCACACAGAAATATATCATGCGAGAAAGAGGTCATAGAAGTAAATATTAAAACGTTGATTTACAATACTCTTGCCTTGCTGAGAACACTCAATGCATTTACATCGTATTTATTATCATCTTTAACTTATAATACTTACATAAGAATGATTAATCCGTGCGAATTATTAAAGAAATTAGTAAGGAAATGATGCCACGAGCATTACACCGGCAAAATTGCACCGTGATTTTCTGCGCCGTCGCGCATGAAAGAAAACAACAAAGGGTACAAAATTTTTAATGAATATCATCGCGTAACTACTACGATAAATTATTTTCTTTTCTTCATTATTCCTTCTTCCTTTTTCTTTGCGTCGAGGCAGCTTGAGATTTTTGCCGCTTTAAATGAACACTTCAAGTTTTTACCCATCGTGAAGGGGGGACGAAACCATCGGGTTCGGTTCTCACGCCACACACGTACTCCTACATTGTTAGACGGAAAAAACTTATATCCTTGAATAGCAAGACTAACCATTACATCGTCATTTAATGCTCGTACGAGCATCCTCAAAAGATTTTTACGAAGCAGAGAAACGCGCGTGTTCGAAAAGCGCGGCTTAACGTGAAAGCCGCTCTATTGAAGATGAAATAAAAAAATTTCAATAATAAAACGAAGTAAATCTTAAGTTTGCAAATTGTGTAACAATGAACGCAAGTAGAAAAAAGGCATTAGTTTCTTTTAACAATAACGTTGCCTTTAACAATTAACAATAACGTGCCCCGGAATTACGGTTGCATAACACAGCAGCCAAAGATATCATGTCTCCGGAGATCGATAACGTCATAGTGTCTCGGAAAAGCGAATCCCACTAACAGGGTTTCACTCTTAACAGAATTTGAGGCCGAATTGTCCGTGATGAAAATTTTATCCTAGAAGAAGGTTCAAGGGTATAAACATCCAAGTATCCGAGGATTTAGGGATTCCACGGCCTAAAGATGTAAACGCGCAAGAAGTAAATATTCAAGAATATCTAAGGAGCTGCGGGGATAAAAGGATTCGCCAAATCCGGAAGATCTAAATGTCCAATCGTCAAAAGATTTAAACGCTTTTTAACGCAGAACGATTAATTCAAGTTGCGAGAGAGTTACGATTTTAGACCAGATGCGAATCAATTATGAATTTCGGTATGTATGAAAAAGGAAAGGGACAAAGAAGGAGAGAGATAGCGTGAAAATGGGATATAACGTATTACTTGCTCGTAGAAACGTAAATTTATTAAGAGAATCCGATGCATCTGTCGTTTCGTGAAACACGAACGTTATGCCGTGAGGCACTGAAGAATATCTCCCCTCCCCCCCCCCCTCCTCCCTCTCGCTACTTACATTTTTTCCTCACGAACATTCCGCTGCTTTCCCCGTCATCTTTGCCATAACTTACTATTATATCTCGATTATTCTCGAGGCAATTAAGCCTCGAATGAAATTCCCGTTACGCCGAAGATATTCAGATTCCCCAAATTAAATTTCCGTCAGGAGAAGATTAACTGCAAATTGTTTCTAGTCACTGTATATATGCACACGTATACAGAGAGCATTGATTTTAATTTTAATGAGAAACCCTTTGTCCACATGGTTCGCGGTGCTGTGTGAGACACGCATATGCGACGCACGATTCCCCTCTGACGAATTTATTTTTTCCACACGAGTTCGAATTAATTGAATCTGTTGCAGTACTTACTCCCTTGCTCGCTCGCCTGCTTGCTTGTTTGCTTTCGCGCATTCTATGGAGGGGGGGGGGGGTACGCCTCGCTTCGATCTCGATTGCGGTGTAAATATATGTATCCCGCCGAATCGGTCGAGTTTAGAATTAATTACCACGGCTAATATGCCCCAGACGCGCCGACCCCCGCCCGTTCGCTACGCTTTCCCGGGCCCGCTCGCGCAGCTCGGTTTTCCAACGGATGAATTTCACTTCACTACATCTTGCTGGAACAATTAGAATTCAAAGAGTGGGACGACGCGCGGTACACTGATTACCCCGGCGCGCAATTAATTCCGCCCGTCAAACCGCCCCGATCGTTTTTGCGACGAGCGCTCGGGACGCAGCTCACCGAGCTGTCACGCGTGCGATCTATGCGACGGCACGTTCGCAATCGGCATCATCGGCATCGGCCGATCGCCGGATCCTCCGCGACTGCCGCGCACCGCGGCCGGATTTCCCGAACTTCGTATGCAAATCGACGACAATCGATTTGCGCTCGATTCAATGCGCGCAATTCCCACGCGCGCGAACATCTGTGTCAGCTATAAACGGCGCAAATTGGCCGGTCGTAAAGTGGAAACGATGATATTTGCCGAAATTATTCGGCTGATACATCGCGCCTGTTACGGGTAGACGTGTTACAACGTGTGTTACCCGGCGTGAGGCAGATATGCACGCAATTATATGGAAATTACTCGATTATCGGCCACGCGGATTTACGCGAAGCTACGAAGACTTTACGTTCAACATCGAGCGATACTAACGCGAGCGTTGACCATGATCAAGATCGCGGCCCACGCAATGTACAATCGGCCAAGATTTATTGCACGCATAAATCCTGCGTTTTATAGCTGCTGGTCACGAAATTAGCTTCGCGACTGTATCGATTAGGAACTGCGCGCGGCGGAGATACCCACGTTGTCAACGTGGTAATTAGTCTTGAGCATTCATTTTTTCTTATCTCTTCGCTATTTAATAACTAATAAATTATTATTATTAAGTCGTACTATTTAGGAGTAAAGGTACTTTCGACCTTCGCCGATCGGTCGTACAATTTGAAAACAGATTTGTAAAGAGATCATTTGATCACAGTGAAGGTGTTTCTTTTTCTTTTTTACTTTGAAATTGCCTCTCTTCTCTTGCCGCGGATCTGGCGCGGTGTTACTGTTTCCGTCGGGAATTACTCCGTCGAGCGACAGCCGAACCGACCACGTGGGCGAAGCATGCCGCGAAAGTAACCGAGCTCGGTTTAAATAATATCCGCCGGCCGGCCGAAACAGTAGCGAATCCGCAGCGACAGCTTCGTCGCGTGCGGCCCGGGGCCGAATCGAATTCGCCCTTAGGTGCCATCAGCCAGGATGAGCTCTATTCATGACAAAAATCAACACAATCCTGCGTAATTGACGAAGGCCGGCATTGTGTTAGCGGAGCGTACTCGCCGGATTGATTAAAGTTACCCGAGCTCGACTATCGTGAAAAGTTGAAGTTTCATTCGGTCCTCCCTCTCCCTCTCTCTTTCTTTTTTTTTTTTGCTCTTTTCCTCACTCTCGCTCTCGCCTTTCGAATCGGCTTCCCTGTTCCGACTGCTCCTTCCATTTCTTTAGAAAATCCGTCCTTCGCCCGGGATGATGTAGAGGGAACGCTCGAATGATGTAGAGAGAAGACGCAACTCCAGCCGTGGAAAAGTTGCGGACCGACTCGACGGGCGAAAGGGCGGAAAGTGTAAAAAAGAAATACACGCCAGAGACTCGTGGCGGATGCTTCGCAACTTCCGATGAGTTCACGACCATTGTAACGAATCTCGCAACTGTCCCGCAGGCGTCGAGAACTCGACGATGACCCCCCAACGACGAGAAAACTCGTCTTGAGTCTAATTAGTCGTATCTACGGGTGTAATCGTAATACGAGGCGGGCGGCGGGGCGGCGGCAGCTGGGAAAAATGTACGCATGCGAAGGTTCTGTTTGTGCAGTAGGAGAAGAAAACATCTCTAACGATCCGCTTAGGCTTGCGTTAAGCGCCATATTAAATCAATTGAAAGAAAGGAAGGGAAGGGAGAGGAAATACGCGCGCAGAAGGACTCAACCGTCGTTGTGTCGTTTGTGTCGGATCGTTCCGGCGCTCTCGCGATCGGCGACGAGTTTGCTTCTCTCTCAGCACGCAAACAAGAAGTCAAGAGACGCCATCATGAGCAAAACTACTTATATTCCCCCTCGAATATCCGCCCTTCGCATCGCTTGTTTTACTTTGCCGCTCCCGCGTTGTTTTGCCTCGCGCCGGCGATATTTTCGCGAATTTTTTACGTGGGAGAGAGACGAGCGCGCGCTCACCCATGGCGATCTCCTCTCCCGAGCGTTGACAACTTTGACGAGTGAAAGCGGGGCCAGGAGGGGCAGAGGGCCGAGAAAAGGAATTCTCGGACCATGAGGGAATAGAAAAGGGCATGTCGCCGCGACGAAATCGATCTTCGCGAAATCGTCTCGCGATGCCCTTCGCGAGGAGCGCCCCGCGCCGCGAGATACGCGAGATAAATGACGCGAAATGAACGTGACGACATCACTCACTCTTGTCCGGCGCTGCGCTTTTTCACGCGGCGCATCTCCATTTTAATCCACCGTACGTGCGCGCATCCGCGCGAGACATCCACGTAATTATTAGTTGCCGTTGAGAAGGACTCGCAGGGACGGTTGACAGTTACGTGATCAATTCGAGGAATTACAAGCGGCGAATGGATCGCATAATCAGATTCGTTGTATTAGCTGCTCGCGGAGCGAAATACCAGGACTCGAGCGTACCGGGCGGAACAACGGAATGCCAATGAATCGTCGTGTAGGAAGTCGTAACAGCCGTGTAACGGGCTGGGCAAACATTTACATCCGCTCCGTTAGCGAGCCAATTTCTCATCGACGTAGCTGCTTGGAGCGACAAACACTCGTCGTCGCTAATGAAACAGCAATTTCCACGTTGCGTCTCTCGCGCTTCCGCCCGCATACTAAAATGTCCCCGGACGGACGGGGAATATTTTTCGCGTTGTCCAATGCCGTCTCGCTTATGCAAGACGACTCTCAATTGTACGTTTCGTCGAGGAGTAATTTCGCACGGGACCTGGACACGCCGATCTGCATGTGCGTGTGAAAACGCACATGGTCTCTTTTCCAGGTCTCGTACGACTGTTTCGCTCGATTACCCGCACGCGGGGCAGCGGTAACTAAGCTTTACGACGTATTAATTACTCTCACGACACGCGTAGGTAGCGGCGTAGGTAGCTTATTTGCGGTGGACGTTACGTGAAAGCACGGATACGTAGGTGGCAGCAAGATGAATCAGACGCCGTTGGGATTTGTTGATGGTAGTGTTTCTGAAGCCGTAATTCGTCTTTTAAGAGCAATGCTCCGAGGGAGCGGAATGTACAGGAGGGTGCGCGAGATTCCACGTGTTTGTCAGTCAACTCAAGAAGATAATCTATCCATCTGTCGAGTACTAATTAGCGCGTACGCATGCGTGAGATCAATATGAACGGCGAGAATCAATTCAATCGCGCGAGACGCGATTCTTAAACACTGCCCACGTCTTCACGAGGTTTATTAACGTCAATTGACCGAACCAGCAAGATTTCGATTAAAGAATCTTCGATCTTTAAGCTTTCGCTACGAAGGAAATTTCACACACAATGATCAGTCTCACAGGGAAATTTATATTTACGCGCGTACGATGGATTTCTAATGTAATCAACGTACACGTACGTTGTTCTCGTAATATCTCTCGCGATATTTCTTCAACGCGGGCCGACACTCCGGTCGTCGCTTTTAAACCGAGAAACTAGCCCTCGCACGCCTATTCCTAGGTCGGCCCTGTGTGTGCGAACGTGGTTGAACAAATGTAACAGCTGTCTCTGATCTCAATCCTTAGTACAGGTCACGGGAGAGAAGATGCCGGGGAAAAAGGCACATCGGTAAGACGTCACAGCGCTGAGATTCGGTGATCCATTTTGGATCAACGACGCGGCACTCTCAAAGCAGTCAAGACAACGCGACGTGAAATCCGTCGCTGGGAAAATAACTCGACGGTCTCGCGACGGAGGAAACTTCGCGTCACGTCGTGAGATTTAGTGACACGGATACGGGAGTGCTTTCTCGCGACAAAGGAGAGATGGGGGAGGGAAGGAGAAGAGAGAGAGAGAGAGAGAGAGAGAGAGAGATATATAATATCACTTCACTTTGTTGGGAGTAGTCCGGCCGCGAATCGACCAAGATTTGTAGCCCCCGATCGTCCCGCGTGTACACGAATAGTCCGACGAGGAGAAGGGAGCGATATCTCCATAACCGTACTATTTTCTTTCCATAACGGTGGCGTTTCCTCCGCGAGCTCGATACGACGGATAAATCGATACGTATTTCCGAACGATAGAAAACGCTCGACTCCTACAAGCCCGCGATAAGGAGACCGATGCAATATCGGAAAATCACGGCTATCCGTCTACGCGATACAGGCTGTTGCCGGTATCGGCCACTTTGGCCACTCGGGGAGGCCCGAGCTCTGAGGAGAAATTTATAGATTTCTTTGCAGATTTATGGACTCGTTTTGTTTCTCTTGTTTCTGCCCTCTCTCTCTCTCTCTCTCTCTCTCTCTCTCTCTCTCTCTCTCTCTCTCTTCATAGATTTATCTCCCGGCAATTTAACGAAAACCCGATATTCGTATCAGCGTGTACGTATTCTCGGGCAGATTTATCAGGAGAGTGCATCGAACTCGGGCGAGAGAAAAAGTCATGTCAATTGGATAAAACGCAGGCACGGCACACAAGACACGAGGCTTAGCATCGAACAAAGCCCTTTTCGTCGCGCTACGAAGAAAAAGCTAATACCGACGTCACCGACGACGGGGCAGGTGCGTTATCACTGTCAACCTACGCACCGAGTTCGCCGCTCTCGGCGAAGGAAGAATAACGATGTATGGAACACGTCGAGGTAGGCGAAACTCTCGCCGCGAAAAACATGCGCCGCTCTTAATAGTGATAAAATATCGCGAACTTAGACAGAGCGGATATACCTGCGGGCGGGCGGGCCACTGCCAGTGTAATTCGTTTATGCGGATTTCATCTACTTAGGCTCGGGAATAATACAATCTAGTCTCGCGAGTATATATTTCCCGTGTGCAGGTATCTCGCCGCTGCCGCCGTCGCCGCCGCCCCGCCCCGCCGTCGCCGCCGCTCCCTGATTTAATCAAAACGATCATCTCGGAAAAAAAATCGCCCGCTATTTCTCATACCGTCGTTTTACAGTGAATCTCACGAAGTGATCTCACAAGCGCGCATACATTATGCGATTTACGTTATAAGCGACATTTTTACGTCGCCTGCGTCGGATTTTTATGCGTTTCGCCTTACATCGCGATTCGCGTTTGTTGTTTTTTTCATTCGCTCTCGCGCCAAGCGCCGAGCGCGTGGGAGGACGGAAGAATCTCGCGCGAGAAGTGTACTTGATTGCGATTTTTCTCGAAAACCGCGTCTTTCTCGAAACATTTTATTGATCAGAAATTCATCTCACGAATAAAAGCTTCGGTCTATTGAATATTTTACAGCTGTTAGATACGACGATATGATTGCGAGCCCGCGCGCGAGCGTCTTTTTTTTATTCAATAGATTGTTAAATCGAAATTTTATATATATATGTAATATGTATATAAAAAATATGTATTAATTAACTTTTAACAATATAAGATTCTCTCGCCGTAACGCGCCAGTGTTAAAGATTTATCAGTTGAATTATTTCGCATTTATGCACAGACAGATGAAATGCCGCATAGTACATTGCTGGTAACGCGCCGTACACACCGTATGTGACAGCTCTCCGATATTTATTAATAACCGATTTAAACACTAGCCATTTTTACCAATTTTTCTTCTGTTTCTCCTTGGCAAATTTATTCCATATTCGAACAACCGTGTTGGGCAGATGTAAAAAATACGTTCGCTTTTTGGAAAAATATGCTATGTGTATTTTACCAAATAATAACTCGTTTATTTACAAATGACAAAAAAGTGAAAATCAACACGTGCGCATTTTGCGCAAGCTATTTGCTTCGTAGCTGTCGAGAGAGAGAGCGTTTATTTTTAATTACGTGTTATGACGTTACGTGCGTCTAAATAGAACACAGCTTGAAATAACTTTGGAAATATTTATCTCGCGACGAAACCAAAGTATAATACTTGTAGGTTTATTTGAATTTGAATACGGGGTGCAAATATGGGAGGGGCACATTGTCTCTGAGGTAAAACTCAGCGTCACGTTTGTTTCATACAGAAGCCATCCCGAAATAATCGGCTTTTATTCTAATAACAGATCTTTCGACAAGTTTGCGGTCGTGCAAAAGTTTGTTATACGAGGAATTTATCTCGGAAAGCAATTTTAGATGAAGTTTCGCGTAAAGTTCAGCAAACTGGCGCATTGCCTGGATAAGACTACCAGTGGAAATGGAGGGAGCAGATCCCTCTTGCGATTGTTGAGTGTCTCTTGCATTTACCGTAACCGGATTTCGTCAGATCCCAGCAAAAGGCTCGACGATAAAAACCGATGAAGTGATGTCGCGCAGAAGCTAAGATGAGGGGATTATGCGTAGTCCGTCAATAAAGGATAATCGGATTTTAACTCGTCGATGTTACAACTCTTGCGCTCGTAAATGTAACGAAGAGCGATGTATCGTGAGCGATCACGACGAAAGTAGCGAAAGATGGAAGGTCTCACCGGAGGTAATAAAGCTAGAGGCTAATCTACTTTATTGAAGTTCATAGCAGCAGCGCGAGCGAAGGGTAACAGAAACCGTATATACGCGGGATCCTACACTAGAAATTAAAACCGTGCGATACAAAGCAATAACCAAAAACAAAAAACAACCAAATACCCACCTACCTGACAATTAAAAAGACGGCGCGCGAGCACACCTGGTCAGAAAAAAGAATTGAGAATCGCATCGCTATGCGATCATTCTTATCATTCATGTGCAACGTAGAAATCAGAGTGCGCGTTGCCCGTTGCTGAAAAAGGAGAGTGTATCAAAATTACATGATTTAAAGAAAGGTCGAACCGCTCATCTCTCACGATATCGCGTGATCCACAGATTTACCTGAAAGCTACTTCGAAAGGACATCGCGGCACAGATACGCGAGCCGCGGAAATTCTCACTCATATTTTCCTATCACCGGAGGTGCCATATCGCGGCTGAGAGGTATGGCCATCTACTTGTCTTCGTCGGTGCATATACCACCGACGGATACGTGCGTAGAATGCGTCGGCTGCGAGGGTCCGATCGGTTTTTCAATCGTCGTTACGAATATCCGAGTATCGACATTCCCGTCGGAGCCGCGCGAGATTTATCGCGAAATCTCTCACGTCGTCGTTGTTGCCATTCTCCCTCTCTCGGAATCTCGTTTGCGGAGAGGATTTTACTCGAAGATCCGAGTGCTCAAGGTTACAAGATCAACACCGCGAGCACAGCATGTATTGTGTACACACACACACACACACACACACACACACATTCATACACGTATGATTATTGTAAACGTGCGCGGAATCGGGCGCAGCATTCGCGGCTTAACGATTGCTGTCGTCGTTAACACGGCCGCACTTTGATAACAATGCACGCAGCTGCCGTGCTTAATAACGGCTTTTATGTATGTATAAACTTAACAATAAACATACGCTGTGGGCAAATCCCATGTAGAAACGTACGTAGAATTAACGCCGTATGCAAGCAGATCTTTCGATGAGTAACGAGCTCGTACGTGAGAGCGAGCGAGCGAGCGAGCACGAACATTTGAGCGAAATCGTGAAATTTAGTTTTCGCGAATGCGAAAATGTTTTAATTTACACATTATGAATAATTTATATCGTCTCTCTGATGTCGTCCGTAAAGTACGTGACTGTGTGCGCGATTATACATTTGTCATTTCGTTATCAAGACGCTACGTGCTGCGAATTGCTCTCTTCGAGCTGCCGACGAGAGAGCGTAGCGGCATTGAAAGATACGCTCCCTCATATTCGCTTGTATTTGTTGAAAATTTGACGATGTGGAAGAAGACGCAGAAAGAAGAGCGCTGTGTGTTGTGTCAATATTGCGAACGTTCGAAATCAATTTCTTGCCGAATGTAAATCTCACCGTCGGACTGTTAATTTCACCTGCAAACCGCTCTATTGTTGTACCATTTGCAGTTTGATGCGCGCGCAGCGACACGCGAATAATCAGATTTGCTACGGAAAAGAAATATTTTCCACAGACAATTTTAATCCAAATTTCAACTTGTCGAGCATCTTGATGTTCAATTATTCCTTTATTCGAGTAGCTTGCGGAAGTGCGCTTTAATACGACGAAATTGCGAAATAATCGTATTATTTCTTAATACTTTTATTTCACGAGAGTGTTATTAATACGTCTGATATTAGTAATTGTGCTCGCGCACAAAGTGTTCCTTCTTCACCCTCGGTGTAATTCTAGGCTTCAAGAAGCAATTTTGTTATATAGCCACATTCACCGGCGATTAGCAATCCCATCGATCAAATATGTCACGCGGCATTAAGGAGCTAACAATACAAGTCAGACTTTTATTTATGACGATATTGGCGATGGCAAGTTCAGACCCCGAAGGCCAAGTCGCATTTAACAGCAGCGATCATTTATTTGTTGTACACCCTAAAAAGGGAGGCGCGACTCGACGAAGCGGACCGCAAGACTCCTCGCGGGCAAGTTTTCCAACGAATATCGTATTCCCATTGTCCCGTTTGAATCCCATGTTCCGACCCAATTTCGTCTTTAAAACGCGATATAAGTCCGCAAATATTGGTCCCTCGACATTTCGAAATTTCACGATCTCTCGATTTTCCATTCGACGATCTTTTCCACCTCGACGATTCTCTCGTTTTAAATAGAAATTTGAGAAACGACGTGAGAAAATAAATATATCTTATTCAGATACGTGTGCTGTATTAAAGTACAAATCTACTTTAATTCGGATATTTGAAGAATTATGGCAAGAAGCCAACGAACCGAGTAAATCTAATTTATCGTAAAAAGTAGATAATACAAATCAGAGTTACTTGAGTATTCGAAGTATTCGAAGTTTGCTAAAGGGTTCATTGTTTATTGACTTCCATGATAAAGTATTCCGTACCGCTAAACATACATTTTTCTTCCTCTCGCTCGCTTGCTCGTTCTCAGTATTATCTTAGCGACAAAGTTCGAAATTCTTCCGCAATTAGAAGAAACCGCGTCTCGTCGGCCGGATCGTTGAGCATTCGTTCAAGTAACATAGAAATTTTTTTTACTGCGTCCACGCCTCCTTCTGCCGTGTCGAAAGTTACGGTACTTTAATTGATTCAATTAACCAGCAAATGAACCTCCGTCTTCCTTAATTAAATAAGGTAAGCGATTTTTTGCTTGTGATGAAATATCTACCGCGACCTTCGTTCGATTTCGTCGCAGCCGAGCTTCCATCAGCGTGAATCGCGATAAAAGGTGAAGATAGGTGGTAATTACTTTTACGGATAAAATCTTTTTATTTTTATTCCCCCTACTTTTGAGATTTTATTTTCTCTTAAGAAATATTCGTGTGAAAAATTTCCTTTGCTATATAAAATGTATGTACAATAATAATGAAACATTTCTAGCCACGGATACGCGAAAGATTGCCCAGATCGAAATTTTACTCGGAATGGAGAAAGATTGTGGGTATATATTTTGATTTTTATCTTAATCTCTGAAACTCGAATTGAATTTCTACCGAGATAGAAATTGATCACTAACATTAGCCGAAAAAGCACACGTGCTTCTTGTCGCCCGTTTATATTCTGCGGAGTTTAATTTTCCAAGCGAATTATGCATGACGATAAATAACCGAATAAGCACCGCGATCCTTCGCAGGGCAATTGAGCACGGTTACTAATGGTGACGATGCCGCAGTTTTCTCCCTTCGTAAACGTTTAGTTTTCCTCTCGCATTGTTAGCGAGGTCAACGATGTAGTAATTGCCTCCGCTAACAAATTGCCAGATGCAGCGCTAAGTGGACCGCGGGATATAGGAACCGACGTCGCGACGTTCGTCGTCTCGTCGGCACACCGTCCTGTTTATATAATTCCGCTAATTCTAACCAACCGCAAATCCAAAGCAAATTATGCTCGATAAAACGTGTCGGTCGGACGCGAGATCGTTCTCCTGATTTTGGCATCTATGCGGGATTGCAGATAGATGAATTACGTGTAAGCCACGAATCATCGTACTTGACGCAGTATTTAGGACGTGGCATTTAGGATTTTAACGAGTACGCTCTTGCAAAATTAAATAAGTGAGCCGAGCGAATGATTAATTTGTTCCGTTTTCTGATTAGTTTGCAACTTCTTCGTTCTCGTTCTTCGAAAGCCATGAAAAAAGTCAGCGAGCTGCACTGCATAATTAATTTAAAAACCGTTATCGCAGCGACCCCACTGATGACTTGTAAATTCAATTTGCTTCGTGCTGCGGAAGAGGGAGGGGAGAAGAACTCGAGTTTATGTAATTTAACACACATACACATATTATATATATGTATAATTTTCAATATCTGGAAGAGCAAGACTTGGGTTTTAAAACTTGGGGTATAAAACATTATAAAAATTCCATTTTTTAGACAAACTTTCGTTAGAAAAGTAAACGCTACAGAATTATAACGCAACAATTTTGCCACGTTGGTACGTCTTCGTCTCGAATGCTGACAAAAGCTCGAACTCGATCGAGGATGAGTACGACGCGGCAGGAGCGAAAGAAATGAAAATTCACTCTCCGCGCGCGCGTGCTTGATTCTACAATCAATAAAAAGAATATCACGCTTGGGAAAAGTGGAGTGGTGCGATAACAGTTGTATTCCGATAGGAACTCGATTCAAGATTCTCTCGCAAATGTAATTCACATAGTGAGCAAACAAACCGATCACGACAAATGCATTAAACCGCGAGAGGTAAATTTCCGCCCGAGTGAGATCGTAAAATTCCGCTGGAAAGCTCGTTGAAATCATTCCGGCATCAAACTGCAGGTATATGTACGTCTGCAGCAACAGAGAAGGAGAAAGAGAGAGAGAGAGAGAGAGAGAGAGAGAGAGAAAAGAGAGACATATATATAAAGAGAGAGAGAGAGAGAGAGAGAGAGAGAGAGAGAGAGAGAGGAGGAAAACTAAACGCGTGTCAGCATTTCGCTAATCGCTGACGCAGAAATAGCGACGATACGCGCGCGAGTATTGTTGCCGGCCGGCCGATTTTGGCTCTTCATTGACCCGGTCGTTCCAACTCCGCGATTGCGTTTGTCTCTCGCCCCCAATCTCACATTCGGAGGAGATAATCTTATTCCCGGTCGCGATTCGCGAGAGCCAGCGGCTGAACGCTCTCGCGGGGTTAAACCGCGATCACACGCTCGCCGTGTAACCAATGACCCGTTGTTATCCCGCGGTTATCTTCTCATGCGTTACGCTTCTCATGCGACGTCATGCGAGCTCTTAACAGGCGCGAACAATGGATGAGCACGGCGTTGTTGGCGCACCTGTACGTAACTTTTGCCGCATACGTTCGCCAGCTTGCAGCAAGCCGGAGCGAAATGATGTCCGAGCGCGTGCGTGTGATGAATGTACGTTTGGTGTGTATGCACGCGCGTACGTGTCGAGGATCCGGCGTTCCAGGAATCCTCTCGCGAATCAGGAGTTACTTCTTTAGCGAACATGTGACGGCGGACCATTATTCTTGGCCCCGTTGCCGCGCCCTTTGAACCCTTTATAATCCTGGTATATCGGGCCGAGAGATTAAAAGCGCAGAAGCATGGCGCAAAAAAAGCGCAGGCTGTCAAGTGTAGCTATTATGCATAGGATGCTCTCTAGATCCGGCGGATCCACGGAGTCTCTCGTTCACGGGCTCCCTTTGATCACTTCGAACTAGACTGTTCCCTAGCGAGAACGCGCATGGCCGGATAATCCTTCGCTTCGAATTTGCGAGTTCGCGGGAGAATAATCAAATGTAAAATGTAACACTACAAGTAGACTTCCACTGTGCTCGGATTCGCAACTTAACACCCGTGAAATGAATAGAATAGATTCGCGGGTCGAATTATCCTTCAATCGGATTATTCGTTCCTCGATTATCTCGTCGAAAGCCGTTGAAAGATTCGCGCGTCAAAGTAACTCGATGGAAAAAAATTCAGAACCTTTTTATCTATAGTAGAACTTTCGTCTTCTCGCGTAACTGGTTCATCATCGTTTTTACGCACCGACGATATTTGGTTGAACAATAAATCGTAGTAACATGTGCTCGGCTTTGATCGAGCGCATGTTCTATAAGCTTCGACGCGTGCAAACATCCTGCACTGTGAAAATATTCAAACTTCCAAAACTCGGAATATCTCATTCGACGTCTATTCTGTTGCGCCGTGTGAGCGCAATTTTTCTCATTAACTGGCAACTTCGCAATATCACCGGTTGCACGAAATTATTACGCTTTCTAAGGCACACGTGTGCGCGTGTATGTGTGTATGTATGTGCGCGCACGCACACGTATTGCGAATATATTAGAGTGTTGTTAGAGAGCACTAGAAATCCTTTTATTTTCCAATTCATTTCGGGCCGGCCGTATATCTATCCGCAGTCCTCCGCTACTCTCCTTCTCTCTCCTCTCCTCTCGGCACAGCCGGTAGAATTTACTCGCACGGTGGGTCTTGCACGTGGTCTTGAGGTCAAAGGCGATAATCAACACTTGTTCGCAGCACAGTTTCGAGGAACGTACGAGGTCTTGATATAAAAAGAAAGCAGTCTCTACGCCCCATATTTTTCAATTTACCGTTACATTGCGTAAGAAGACGAGCGATGAGAAACGTAATGTAACGGCGCGTAATATACGACTACAGTACAAAGTTCGACTTGCCGGCTTTACGCAATAATGCGACATTGTACATTTTTCCTCGAGTGCATACATGAATACATTTATTATATTATGACGTCGCGGCGCGCTTTGCGTGAATCATATTAATTTTACTTCGCCCTTTGAATTTTTAACAAGCCGCATCTATTAATTAGACTTTTTAATTTCATGGCTGTTATCGTGCGCGCTCATGTATTTTTTAGACTGTGTTTTTTCAACTTTTCCCGCTTCTCTATAATTTTCCTCCATTTTATTCTGCACAACGTGTTGCAAATAAGTCGCAGGTTGCTAATGTAATTTGTTGCGCAGGTAAACACACTTATCTGTCACACATGCCGGCGTCTCGATCTTTTTAATGAAATTTTTCGTTCAACCGCCGGTTGTTCTCTCGCAGTCAACTTCGGCAATTACGGCAAAAACAGCACGCGCGATTCTAATGTCAAGCGAAAGTACGCTCGGCACTTCTCGCACAGGAGAATAACACTTGTTCGATAAACGCCATTACCGCAATTAAAATTAGCATAATGGCTCGCACAAAGCTAAATTGAGAAAAGTGGACACATTTTTCTCCCACCGGTCACTTTACCGCGCGCGCGTTAAATCGGTCCTGCGCGCGTCCTTGAATGGTATTTTCTTCCACCATATTAGCATAAAAAGGACCGGAGCGAGCGGATATTTCTTCCACGTAAATTCGACTTTTCGGATCTCCCCGCTGTATCATCGGTCTGGTTTAAGACGGTATATCTGTATATGTGTGTGTGTGTGTGTGTGTGTGTGTGTGTGTTTGTATGTTTTTTTCTTTTCCCCCTTTTCTTTCTAAAACGTTGAGACGTTAAACTGAATGACCCTATTATTCTCACACCCATTTCACGTGTCTCCTCTTCTCAGGGTGGAATCTAGTGCGAAAAATTCAAGAAGCAGCTTCTTCATATTGCACGCTTGGTTATCTGACTCAGTGATATTAAATTTTCGTAGCGAGGAGTTCGTTAGTCTCGCCATTTGCGCAACACGGACGTCTTATATATCTCTGATCCGCTCGAGAAGGGATTTGCACGACGGACCATTTTGTCGTACACGTGTCCCTTTCTCGCAATCCATCTTTAATCGACTTCGGTACCTCACTTTATCACGCTACGACGCAGTCGATGAGAAGAAAAATATTGTCGTACGTGAAAAGGAAAGAAAACTTCTCATGTTCCAGGCTCTTCAACGACCGGAATACCATCGCGTACGAGATCAGCAACAACGAAACTTATCTGAACAACGAAACTCTGCTGTACAACGTGTCGCTGAATGAAGATTACATCTTCGACAGGACCGATGTGAAGGTGATCTTCATCACGCTCTACACCATCGTATTCGTCTGCTGCTTCTTCGGTGAGTAATACATCTTGAGTATTTCGAAGATATTCGATCTGTCGCACCTCCAAACGCCTCGCTTACATCGACGAGTACAGGAAACGTACAGAACGTACATCCATCGGGGAAATTCCCGTTCGCGCGCTCTCTCTCTCTCTCTCTCTCTCTCTCTCTCTCTCTCTCTCTCTCTGTCTCTTCTTTCCCTGCAATTTTCGCGACTTCGTGGGCTTAATCTCGCTGCTAATTCACGGCGAGTTTAATCAACGCCTGTCCCCGCGCCGAAGCTAAGGACTTCTCGTTTCACGCGGAAGGCAGCTCGCGACTGCTTTTTACCTAACGAGGCGCGTCTGGGACTCGTGTCGCTGTCGGGCTAACTTAATTTACTTCGAGACGTCGCATGAACAAAACAGCCACCCCGGATTACCGTGGAACCGCTATTAAGCCGTACGTTTCCGGTCACCTGTGATTTATGCGTTGTATTAGTGGGTCGGCTTCGAGACAAAAAAGGGGAGGAGGGAGAGAAAAAGAGACGGCGAGCTTCGCAATTTGTCGATCCGGAGTCGAATGAATCAAATATACTTGCGGATTGCGTGAAGCGTACACGAACCTGATTATAAACAATGCTAACTGTCGGGACGACGTCCTGATAGATAATTCATGTCGACGTGCCGAAACATCCGTCGGAGGAAATTTAGTTTGAATTGAAATTTCACTCGAGGCGCAAGTATCGTCATATGCTTAATGCCGAAAACTTCGAAACTCGACGTTATTGGCTATGATTTGCCATAGAATTCTCGCTAAAGAGACATCGATCGAGGAAGAGAAACATCGAGAAAATTTATGACACTTTTGTGATATTTTTGTTCCGAATTTTTTAACGCGTAAAAATAATGTTACACGCTGCCGATTGACAACTGGATCACCTTTAACGCATAATGGCACTCGCGTCGATTTAATAATACCTAGAGATTAATGATTCGCGCGGTCGTAACTCGATTCCGAACAAACAAGAAACACGGCGATACGGTTGCACGGCCACGTGCGTATCAATGAAATTCACGCGAGACATTATACAAAGCGAGCAGATACGAGGAATACGGAATGCAGCCCGAAAATGTCATTGTCATCAGCGTATCAGCGGAATTCCTATCCTGCGCCTTGACGAACGCGGAAAATAATTGGCACATTCGCTGCTTTTCGTATTTATAGCGCGTCAGACGAGAAAATCGGCTGCACGTGTTAAAAATGAAGCACCGCCGCCGATTACCACCGGATGTGGTCCATTTTCTCCCCTGCAAAATATTTATGTGTTTCACGAGGAATTTCTTCTCGTAAAATATTTTGCCGACAAAAATCGGCTGCAAAATCTCTTGCGCAGCCACGTGTGCACCCTCGATTGCTTCACTCTTCATCTGAGAATTAATGGCGAGTGGGGATCGGCGTTTATCACAATCAAAGAACAATCTTTTCCGCGGTTGCGAACAACAGCGATGAATGACAGCGGTAAACTCGACCCGGCACTTTTACTAAATGCAAACCGAGGGGAAGTGTGCAACGACGGGCGATACGTTCCTATCTCGCTCGAGCGTCTCGTAAATAGCGTAGCTACGGTTTTGTTAGATAGGGCAACAACGAAACGCTGATCTGATCCTTCGACGGCGATTTCTTTCGCCGCCGGGCGAAATTTATGTTCTCAATAAGCGCCGGCGCGTCCGACATGATCGCGGTCTCGGATAGCCCCCACATACGAAAGATAAATTTTAACAACATGCGGAAAGATCCATCCTCCACGGTAACGGTGCGGAATTTCGGACCCGAATATCTTTTCTTCGACTGAAACTGTCGGGACGCGCGAAACGGTCGAGCCGAGCGACCGGGCAAACCGAGGCAACCGTCCCGACGCGATCAATGAAAACGCAATGACGAAACCATTTAGAAATTTAGGACACAGTATTTGATGACAAAATTTGATGTTTCTTTAAACAGTCGCTGCGACGTTACTTTATCATTATCGTCGGTCGTCTCTCAATCCTATTCGATATTCGCGTGTTGCAATAAAGACACCTTCGGTTTTGGCGAATAAAATTTGGCCTAAAGCCGAGGACCATTGCAAAGTGCAATGGTTATAAACGGAAGAATGAAATCGGCCGCTATTCAGCGAGGAAAAGTGACTACGCGAACGTGTGGCGTCGCGAACTATTTAGCGACATTCCTGACATGTGTCGCACTGTCCAGGATGCGTTTCGTCGTTAAATGATTAAATATCCTCTATCGAATTACGGGCACACGCTGATACGGCTATTTACCTTCCTCGTAGCCGTCGTGTTTCCAGAGCGGATAACGACGCTGTTACCGCGCGCGACGTTGCAACACGAAGCGCGCGATCGATAATCGAATCGGCGGGCGAGCATCGAGCGGCCGCGAATTAAAAGTTGAATTAAAGATGCCGCGGCGTTTATTTCGCGGCGTTCAAGACGCGGAGCTCTTCGAGCTCTTCGAGCTCGCTAATCGTGTATGAAAGATGCGGATAGTCGCCGCGCGTGGTAAGACGGGGGGGGGGAGGAGGCACGAGAAGGACGAGCTCGACGAACGTAATCGTCGCGTCGTAATCGCCATCCGCACGTGTACCAAATTCTCTCGAATCGGCGATTATTCTTGCGTTCCAATTATCCCGAGCTCAGTTACCCCGGCGCAGCTATCTTGTACGTGCTCTGCTGCAACCGGAAATGCAAATCCTCACAGGTGGTGCGATAAATCCTCGGCCTCGGAACGGAATCGCGCCCTCGTTCGCGCGATCGTAACCAGCCTGGAGATTTCAAGTCGTTTTTCTTCCATCGACTTGTTTTACCCCGACAGTCCACTCAGCGAGCCTCGCGATTCCTACCGGCTTTCTTCTTCTTTTTCGCTTTTCCCTTTTTTTTCCTTACTCGCACGACGATGTGTGCAAATCGAGCCGGTCGCTCCGAAACGAGCTTTCCTAAACGTGCCCCGTTGGAAACGTCCGCCCGTTATAAATCAACGCGCCGGCAATCGCGACTCCATTACTCATACCACGAAAATAGCAAACTCGATAGATTCTCGCGACAAATTCGTGCGTGCTCGAGAGCATAAATATTGCCGAGGAGGACTCGCGACTGCTGCTTGAAGCTTCTTTCTTCTGGAGTCGAATGGTCGTTAAAAATGTTCCGATGAAAGTGACACTCGAGTGCAGGATTGTTGCAAAATACGCGAGTGTGGAAGTTCCCAATCTTTTTCATCATTAATTCGATGCGTCGGAAGTACGTAACAAAAGCGGGCAGATCGTTACCGCAACTGTGCACCTACTAATTTCATCGCGCAGACATTTATTAATTAAATCACATGTAATAGCGAGCGGCGATTTATAGTATTATTGGTCATTTCGACAAATTTACTGCACGCAGCCGATGATTTATGAGTTCCTTCGTAAAGAGGCATGCAATCTGCCGGCGGTGGAAGACAGAAAATCGACATAAACGCTAGCATTAACCTAATTGGGAGCTCGTAAATTCAAATGGCCGATAATTGCGCAGTGACCAACAACTGCACACTTTATCCCGCGTTACGTACAAGACGAGGTAACATATCGCGGGGGAGAACCTAATCCAATTTTACGAAGATATAACGAGGACAAATGACGCGTCGCAAATCTGACACGCGACGCGCGACACAGAATTTGGCGCCACAGATTTTACGAAATTTCGCGAGCAGCATTTGCTGCTACTCTCTTTCTCTCTCTCTCTCTCTCTCTCTCTCTCTCCGATAGAATTTTCTTCATTTACAAACTCCTTTCAAACACACCGACGGATACACGGCGCACATAAGCGCTCTTATTTTATTGCGGAAAAAAGAAACGTCCGCGTTTCTCTCGACCAGGCCAGACGTTTCTAAGACGCCGAGCTGAGAACCGTATTGATTACATGGAAATGAAGGACTAATTTATTATGCGTACTTAATTACCGCTCGTCTAAGCCATTTAATTAATGAGACGAAAATAAACGGCGACAGTCGGACGCGTAAGGAAAGAAAGCGCCGGGGTCGTTTAAGCACGCCTTACTCCACTAGCTCGCTCCTCTCGTCCGCCCAAAGCACTCGCGATCTACTCACGGCCGCTTTCTACTTTTCTTCGCCTCCAATAACTCTCCAATAGTCTCTCAGTAGTCCTTCACGGAGGAAGGACTACTGAGACAACTATTCGTTGCGATTCGTGGACGTGTCCTTCTTCGGTAGATATTTATTGGGGTATTCCCTGCTAATTTCTAAGGAATACAATGAAACACACATCGATTATAATTAATATAATAAACTAATCTTAGCACAGCATTCTTTACGACACGCCGGAATCTCGCGCGCGGGGATGGATATTTCTCACGAACAAAATATATTAGAAATGGAATGTCGAGAGAGAAAATATAGACTCGTCGTGTACACAGAATGTACGCTATTTGGAGCATTCGTCGAAAGTGAGAAACTTCACTCGCGAATACCGCAAACTGCAATTATAGCGTGCGCGCGGTACGGCGGGACTTAAAATGTCCGAAGCAAACTCTCAGCAAGTAAGAAAAGCTGACTAAGCGTGCTCTCAGCTCCGATTTATCTCGACAATGGCCCACTGCACCCACGTGCCAACCGCGTTAACTTTCGGTGGAGAAAAGAGGGAGGGAGGGAGGGAGGGAGGGAGGGAACGCGAAACTTGATTAAAATGATAACCGCGCACGTGAAATAGCGGCGAAACGACGAATCGAGCGAGCGGACGCTCCGCGTGTAACTCGCCGTCGGTCTGGGAACGAGTCGGAAAAGCCGCTACCGCAATTTCCCGTCTAATACTCGCCTGGGGGGAATAAAATCGGCGGCCGGAGAAATTACCGCCCTCCGACACGGTTATAATCGCAAATAATCCATTTTCCGCCGGCGGGGTTCGATTTCACGCTCATCCGCGATGCCGGACACGGTTAGTGCGTCCGTAGGGCTCGCAGAGCCCTACGTACCGGCCCTATCTGCAGCGGACCTTCGCCGTTTTATACGCGGTACTGGCCAATGTATCGGAACCGATCGTAACCCCCGGAACTCGCCGCGGACTCAGCAGGAAAGCCGGCGATATGGCTCTCACATCGGCGGATAAACGTCGGCCGAGCATCGCCGATGTGCTCGGCCGGAGAATCGCGTGCTGGAAAATCGCAAGAATGCAAGACCGAACGTTCCTCGCACGAGACGGATTAAACGACACTCGCGCTCGGTTGTCAGGCTCGGCTGAATTGCGGATTTTTCGCCGGCCTGAAAAAATGCGAATGATTTTTCATCGGGGAGTCGCGCAGTCGTTTAATTACAACGCGTGCATTTGATATCTACCTCGCGGGTCCCGACGCGACGTCGCAACGCGGTGATTTCGCGAGATGTACGAACCGCGCAGCGTTTCTTGCTCTCGGCGTGATTTCTTGCCAGCGTGAGGCGCGCGTGAGTTCCCGCCGTCCGGTGAAAAATTCGGCGACCTACTTAATATCGGCCACGAAGCCGGCTATCAAGGGCCCGATCGTATCGTAGCGTAATACGTCTCGGCGAAGTAATCAAGGCGAAGCAATCGTCGCGGGCGTCTCTTTGCGCCCGGCCGGCGTTACGCCGCCGCTCGCGTGTCCCGATCCTTCACAGCCTGGTGTAATGAGAGGTTGCCGTTTTTATGATTATTGTTACATCTGATTGTGGCGTCTAGGGGCGTGGAGAGACCCGCGGATTCATTTCTTCCTGTGCGCTCGCTCGCCCGCTCGTTCGCTGTCGGCAATTTTCCGCTAGAAAAGAACCTCCTCGCGTTATTAATTTCCCATTGTGCGTCGGAATGCTGTTTCAAGAAACGCCGATCGAATTTTTATGAACTACCGATACCTCTTTGTCGATGCCAATTTCAGTTCCCGTTGAGGGATTTTTGTTTCCGCCTCGCGGGGTCGAAAATTTTGCACAGGGAAGATATCTCGATCGGTTTCGAGATGTCCGCACCGTCTTCTACGTCAATAACCCGCTCATAAGACCGACCGCGATCTTGATTTCTTTAAAAGGATTGAACATTCTTTTATCACCCCCGGAAAGGACGACTCCCGAGATAAAAATAGGAAAACGAGCTATAACAATTTTTACGATAATACTCTCCGCGAAAATATCGTGCGACGGCGAATAAAACGGAATTGGAATAAATTGCACACGAGGGTCAATGTGAATGTAATACACACACACACACACACACACACTTATGCGAGCACTCGAAACATTTAATATCCACAAATTTTAACTGCAAACCGCGAGGGATGCTCGCGGCTCTAACGTTCAGAAGCGAATCAAAGGCATAGGATGAAATTTCGCCGAGCTTATTGGAAAGCGGTCACTGAAAATTTGATAAGGAGCGATGCGAGTCGCTCCACGAGCGACTACAAAAGGCAAAGAGACAACGCGAGATCGAAGAGGAACGGTAGTGGAGAGTAGGTGTGGGATATGTACTTTGGCTCTTGCCGGAGCGACTCTCTTTCGCTGCAATCCCGTCGTCCGGGGACACGCTTATGCTCTTCTAATGGAAAGGACACGGTGCTTCCGGTCTCTTCTCTCTCTCTCTCTCTCTCTCTCTCTCTCTCCTTTTATTTCGCCGATACCGTATCCCTCGACGAAGACTTTACGGTAACGCAGGTTCTCCTTTTACTCCTCGCGACGATATCCTCCGTCCACCAACTAACTCTCCTTTCTAAACGTATCAAATCTGGAGTAGTGGCGCGTTTTAGCATCGTCTAGTGTTATTTTTAATCCAGCTCGACTTCCGTATCGTCTCTTGCGTGTCTCTCTCTCTCTCTCTCTCTTTCTAACGAGACACTGTCTATTCCACAAACAGGTGAATGTTCTCCGTTCGGCAGAGAACGGAGAACATTCCCCCCGAGTCTCCCTCGGGCTTTCCCCAAGTCACATTATTTTCCGTCGATATCGCTGCACGATTACGTCGGCGTGTCCGGCGCGTGTTGCGATCGGCCCAACGATGAAGCGATTTCGTTCGCAAGCAACGTTCTTCATACGTTACGCGCCGCCAGGACGTTAACTACTCGGGCGACTCGATAAACAAGCCGAACCACGTGCACGTGCGGCTTCTAGTTATCACGCGACGCGATAATCAGATCCGCCGGTAGTTGTAGACTCGAGTCGGCAGCGCATTCCCGAGCTGCCTCGTACATCACTGCCAAACCCACGGGAGAGAACGAGGTCGTTCGCGGAGAGCGCGATTTAGCTCGCGCGAACGCGTGCTTCGTCCTGGGCCGATGTCTCCTGAAACATTCATGACTTTCGCTGTCAAGAGACAGAGGAGGTCGCGAGGAAGAGAACGGGAAACGATACGAAGAGAGAGAGAGAGAGAGAGAGAGAGAGAGAGAGAGGGAGAGCCGGTCTTTTGTCCCTCGTAACGCGTCGGAAACGCGGGCCCAGGAGAAAAATGCGTGATCTCCGAATAACCCGACGAATAATCCGAGCGAAAAGAAGCGACTCTGCTGTACAGCTCGTATATCTGCCGCGACCCGGGGAACTGTCACGTGTCACTGCCATGTTCCGCTGACCATGCGACTCCGCCGGGATCTCCGATATGGACTGCGTAGCTCGAGAGTACCGTCGGACAGTTCGCCCCCTCGAGCCGACTCCTCCCTGACAAATTTCTCCTTCTCGAAAAAAAAAACGAGACGAAACAGGCACGGGGAGATTGTTTTTAACGCGTGCATTATGCCGAGTGAGGCGGGTGGGGTGAGCGAGCGAGCGAGCGACGAATTCCGTTCCTTTGTTATCAAAAGCCGGCCGGGGATTTCCGCGCAGGCCGGCGCGCGCGGCACTTCCGACGATATTTCTTTAGGAAGTCGGATGATGGTCTCGGCCGGTGGTGAGAGATTTTTACGCTCGCGCGGAGAATACTCATGTTCGTCGCGGCGCTGTGAAATTTATAACGACACGTGCGTACCTTCCACATGTCGTGACTCCATGCCGCGGCATACTTTCGCACGTGTCGACGGCCCGCCACCTTTTCTCATCGTGATCACGCGCGGCCTGCGCAATCGCCGCGCACACGTTGTCGACATGTTCCCACCTGTGCACGGGAATCTGTCACTTGCGGAGCGCGCGAGGTACTCTGCGATACCGAGTACCGCGATGCTGTGCGAACTTATCCCTTCGAGAACGAGAGCTTTTAAGTCTTTGAGAACAGGAGTGTTGCTGCCAAGGGAGGCAGCAATTGAAAGCGAGAAAAATATCGATGCGAGAAGGACATGTCGATTGTCTCTCAACGCGATGATATACTTCGTGTTCTACGAATTAATCGTACAGAATAGAATTTGTTACTTGGATCGGGCATGTAACGGTGTACTTGTACTTACTAACATTTTCTATGTTTCTTTCTGTTTTTATTAATTGTATCTGTTGTGGGATTGAAGGATATTAACTACCTCCTGTGCGGAGACGCAAATAATCGCGCGAATGTTCTCGATATTTATTAGTAATTATTGACCAGTCGTTGTTTATCATACGGGAGAATAAAAGAGTCTAACGATACGCGATGATGTCGACACGAGGAAAAGAGATCCACGCGAACACGACCGATTGCGTGGGCGAAGTCGTTGAGAGCTGAAAGTCGCGCGCGGTATCTTTTCTTTCACCTCTTTGAGATGCGCGCGCGCGCGAGAGAGAGAGAGAGAGAGAGAGAGAGGCGGGCGAATGTATAAGACATATTGCATGCTCGCTGCTGTCTCTGCACAAAGAAACGCCACGATGAACTCCGCCGAGCAGTGTTCTATTTTTATCCACCGCGGTTACAAAGCGTATTGTTGTCGGTGAAATCTTCGGACATTTATCGATGTGATGTACAAATGACGCGGACATCCGAGTCTCGTCTTTATAGTTTGCGAAATTTCTCACACACACACACACACACACATATTTGCATGAGCTGCTCTTTTTTTACGATTTACCCACTTCGCCACTTGAAACATTGAGGCTTTCTTTTCAGTTGATTCGATAAATACTGTGTATTTATATCTTCCGGGCGAAGAAACCAGCACTGATGTAAGAAGTAAATAGGATTTGCAAACTCTGCTCTACTTTTCGTTAGATCCTTCTTTACCGAAATCGTGCCGAAGCATGTCGTATTCATGAACATGCAAATCGACGCGACGTAAGAGCTACTCAACTCGCTACTCAAAAGAGACGTTGAAATAGAAGTGCTCGTTTAATAAATGGTGAAGAGGATCTTTCTTTCAATTAGATTAAGTGTCTAATTTGTGCGTATTTAGTCAGAGAACACTCGAATACTTTTCATCGCATAGACAAGTGTTCAGATAATTCGTACCGCGCCAAATAGATGCAGTGAGACACATTTGCTATCGAGAAAATTAATGTCTCGAAAGAATTTACGTATCGTTGCGTAGTATCGGCAAGAGTGATTCGAGTCTTGCCAAAAGCGGAAACAGGCTGTCTATCAGAAAAGAGACACTTATTGGACAACCACCACTTTGTGTTACCCGTCGGAGACCCGTCTTACAGTTCCTTTGCATTCCGTTACATGCAGTTCCGTTGCATTCCTGGGAAATGAAAATAAGAACGTTCATCCGTTGAATTCCCAACGGTAATGTCTGTTATACACGAGTAACAAGCGAGAGAAGCGGTTCATGAAGAAAAGGATTAATTTATATGCAAAAATAAGCTTTATCTCTATAAATTACGAATACGTTGAAGTAATTTTCTTCAATACGAATATGAAGTCGTTTAATTCTTGGGGAATGTTGGCCGAAGAAATGCGAGCTTACTAATAGCTTGCGCACAAATTGCCGATGAAAGTCTTGAATATTTACAAACGCGCTTGAAGCGCAGTTAACTTTAAAATATGGAAGAAAATTGCTTCTGTGATCACACGAAACCCGTGAGTCAGGAAATTGGCAGCGTCGAAAGCACAAGTCGAAAGGAGCGAAATTAAATGCGTAAAAATTTTTACTCAACTCCTTTCAATTTCCCGTTTGACCCTATCCTTTTCAAAACGGACTTCCCTCGGCTACTTTGCTGCCGAATAAAACTTCGGGTGGTTTAACGTGAACTTTATTTCTATCGCGACGCACACTCACGGCTCTCTGACGCGCGCCAAGAACTTGTTACGCATAATATGCTTAAAGCAGTCAAACAACGAAGGACGAAACCGCGATACTTCCGCAGAGGAAAAGAGAGACAGAGAGAGAGAGAGAGAGAGAGAGAGAGAGAGAGAGAGAGAGAAAGAGAGAAAGAAAAGGGAGGGAGATAATGCCACTTTCCTTAGATTAAATTTTCTTCGAAACTTTTTTCATTTTGCGGTCCTCTTCCACATTCTTTTACATTCCCCCGCTCCCATCGTAGAATTGACACATCGTGCGGAATAAAGGATAGTATAAGTTACCGAAGTAAAACCTTTCGATTCTTTTCCGATTCCGCTAAAGATTCAATTAATTTGCCCGCAAACAGCTCGATCACCGTTTAACTCGAGCGAAATCGCCGATTTTATTCACGCTACTCACAAGTGACAGCTTTCATCAGCGCTACATTGGGGAGTGTCGATTGATTTCCAATTTTCGTCGCCGAGAAGTCGCCATTAGGAAATCCGACTCGCCAGATTTCCCGCAGAGTGTCGCGCACCGTCCACTTCTACGACCCGAGACCTCCTGCATTTTCTTTATTAACTCTCGAATTTCAATGTCGCGAAATGACTTTGAATAACGATGGGGAGAATGGTTATTACCGTTAAATTGGAATTACCGCGAGAACGCGAATTTCAAAGCGGGAGAAATGTAGTTACCGCGACGGAAGTAAACGCGAAGAAGAAGAGAGAGAGAGAGAGAGAGAGAGAGAGAGAGAGAGAGAGAGAGAGAGACGCCTGCTAGCGTCTGCGTAAAATATACAGAACTAAAATATACTCCCTCTCATTTCGTAAAGCAACCGAATAATCGCTATCGTCGTCGCGAAAGTGAGAAATTGCGCGCCACCGCGTTTCTTACGGTATACGGGATTATCTGCTTTACCGTGGAAACGTTTCCCTCTTTTTCGTCGCGCAAGCCCGCTCATTGTATTATTCCGATATAATCCGCTTAGACTCCGATACTGCGTTACGAAATGAGGGAAAATCGCCGATCGAAATATAATCATATTAGGAGATAGATGAAATTAAACGTTAAAATCGAAGGCAGTAGGAAGTGCAGAATAGAGTAACAAAAAGCAAGCAGGAAAATTAGGAATGACGGAAAAAGCGAATGACGTGTCCGACGTTAACTCTTCGATTTACGTACGCATCCGTTAATTGTTTTGCAACTAACGGTTGTTGTTATCGCATCGTCATATTGAAATTCGTCGAAAGTTATTGAAAAAATTCATCGGCATGACTTTGTCAAGAGAGCTCTACATTGTTATTTCTCAATCATACAACAAAGCGTTCTTCCAAATTGCGCGTCAGATCAGTCGTTAAGTGAAAGTAATGATTGATAAGTTTATTGAATAAAGCGTGTGACGTAAATTGCTATCGGCTTGATTACGCTCTGCGGAACAACGACAGAGCGTAATGTATTCATGGGAATTTTAATCGTCCGCGTATAATTCGCCGATAAAATAATAAAGAAATCTGCATAAAATACGTCGGCGCGCAAAGTGTCGGCCCGCGAGATATACCGGAAATTGCAGCGCGCGTGCTGCATAAACATTTATTTACATCCCATGCAAATCAATTTATTCTTGATTCTTATTCACTATTAAATCAAGAGAGGGACGTATGTGCGCGTCGCTTTACTGGCATGTCCCACGATGATGTTCCTCCTAGCCCACTTTTTCTCACGCACGGCTCATCGCTACTTATTTATTCGTTTCGCGACTCGACGGCTCCGCCCTGCCACTCCATTTCCCCGAAAATTTGTATTCCGCCATCTATCTCGCTAATGACGGTTCTCGCGAGCGATAACCCGATTACTCCTGATCTTCCAGCTGAAACGGATCGAACGGATTCGGCCGGGCTGTAGCAGATGAAATAATTGCAGCGCGTTCGCAGGTGCGCGGAGAAAAGGGATCGAAAGCGCGGTCGGGATCACCCTCGCGCGTTGTCTCCGTAAACTCTCTCTCTCTCTCTCTCTCTCTCTGTCTCGGTCGGCTTTACGACGGCTCCATGTAAATTCTCGGGGCTCGATTGCCCCGGCAAAATTTCGCCGGCAGATGTAAAACGCGAGACGGTTACCCGTTAATGTCACATAACACACTGTCGCTCTCACTATCGAGAGAAGTCGACAGTAAGTAAGTTTATTGCCGGAATCGGGTCGCAGCGAAGGTAGTTTCGTACGGCCGTAAAAAGGCGATTTCAGGAGGTCCAAGACGAGCCGGTAAACTATCATTTCCACGCCCACGACATTTTCATTGTTCATCGCCCTGATATATACAGTCCAACGTCGCGGCCTCTGTGAAATTTATTTATTTTTGCTTCGACTTCTCTTTATCGCCACCGAGATTCCGCTTTGACCTACATTCGACACGATGTGAATTCGTCCCGATGTGAATTCGAGTATCGCGAGCTTCTTGCGAGAGGACGAAGACGACGCTGAGAGACGCGACGCTCCGCAGGTCTGGTCATGTAACTTCTCGTTGCGGGAGATGTAACAATGTTACTCGAAGAGAAACGAAGATCAAGAGAGCCTTTTCCTCGTGAGGTCAGGATCGTGTTGTCAACTGGCAGGCAAAAATAAGGTAGGAAACTTACGCGGCGCGCGAAGTGGCGAACGGGAGAGACCTACGAATGGAACGCAGATTTGTCCGCTAATAAATCGCCCGGCCGAGAAAGTCCCGCTTCTTTCCTTCCGCGCCGTTCGTTCCCGATATTACTGCAAACTGGAAGCGCAAACTCGCGAACGCAAAAGTTGCTTGTCGTAAAAATCCGACCTCCTCTCGATCGACCTCTCCTTTAATCCTGCCCCGTATTTCGCCTACGGCGGCGCGTCCGCGACTCCTCCCGACCTCGCAAATTGGCTCCGCGAGCGTAGAGCGCGCCGTCGTCGCCCTCGTTCGCCGCTGTATACGCGGAATCCTTATTTTTGTAACTCTTCCCACCAATTTGCCCGGCGCGAAACTTTCCTACGTATCGGTTTATCGACCCGCGAATAAATTTGCAGCTCGCCACAGTAGTCGCCATGCAAATGGATAACAATTTCCATAAGACGTCGCGAGGAAACGTTTCGATTGATTTGCATTCGGCCGCGTCACAGGAGCCGATACAAAGGAGAGCCGGCTTTCGCCTCAATGGCCCCCTCGAGCCCAGCGGCCCGCGGATACGCCACGTGTGGGAAAATAGTCACGCCGGAAAAGTCAGATGCACCAGAACTTTCGGCAGATTCGTCGGCAGGCGTCGCGAGGAGGGATCGACCGCGCCAATTTCGCGACGACTAAGAGGGCCGAAAAATGAAGAAAAGCGACACGTGTGGAGTGCTCGGCACAGAAGCGAGCGAAGAGAGTAGCTCGTGGATTCCGCGCGCCGGAAAGAGAGACGGTCGAGTATCGGGAAACGTGAGCGGGCGATTACCAGGCGAGATGCATCCTTGCGTTACGGAACTTTATCTTTCGTTCCACACGCGCGTTTCCGCTTGTGCGCGCACGCGTGCGAACGCGCTCGGCGACAATCGCAAAGCAGTTCGCGAGCTGCCGGCGGAATTATTTATAACGACCGGCGGCGCACAAGTATTCGCCGCTAAAGTTCGGCCCACCTCTCGACGCGGCAACTTCATCAATCGTTATCTCTCTTAACAAGCCGCTCCTCCCGGCCGTCTCAATCTTCCTCCTCGCGTCCTTCCGCCTGTCCTTTTCTTATTCTTCAGCGAGGTAAAGCGAGACGAGAGAGAAAGGAAGAGAGCGATCGGGTGATCGATCGAAGGGTCGCGACGGCGGAGCGAAGATAAAAGATCAAGCAGCAAAAGGCGCAGAGAACGACTTTATTAACGCCGTCGGCGCGCGTCGGCCAAACGAAGCGACAAACATCTGGATCGGCTGATTATCGTTACGGCTTTCGCACGAAACGTTCAATCGCAAACTGTCGTTTTTCCTTTTTTTTTCTTTTTTTTTCACCCAGGCCGGCACGAAAATTCTCGTCGATTCGCTGCGACGTTGCTCGACGCGCGCCGGGTATGAATAGTACAATGCTTGTGGTCCGAAGAAGAAGATGAAGATTTCCTCTCTCACGAATCACTGAGAAAGCGTAAATAAGATCTGCCGTTAACTCCTCGTGTTAATTTTGCGTTACTCTGACGCGGACGGTCAGACGACGAATGTATCTCCCGCTACATGTTTTTACGTATCAAAAATACCAATTGTGCGTTTGGGGGAGGGAGAATACACCAACTGATTTTACGACTTCATCTCGCTGATTATCTCGCGTGTGAAAGCAACTTACCCAATTAGATACGCAGCTAATGACGAGACGACGGAATGAGCTGGCGAATACGTCACGCATTGCCGTGACTCGCATTTGTTTACCGTGTTTTTGGCGACCCAAACATTAGTCGAGCGATAATGGAAATCAAGCTATCACGGTGTGCGCGTTGACTTAACGATCAACCGATCGTCAAATGTGCAATTTAACCATTATTTCGCGTTCGCGATTTACCGTCGCGCAAGCTACCGCGAGAGATGTATCCACCAAACAATAATTTCAATATTGCAGATCTCTCGTCGAATATATCTCGCGCGACAGTTTCCCGCCGGGAGGGAGGGAGGGAGGATTCCGGGGGAAACTATCTGTAATGAAATCTGGACTTATATAAAATCCCAGCTAGATAGACACTTTCTCTTTCTCTCTCTCTCTCTCTCTCTCTCTCTCTCTCTCTCTCTCTGCTCACGGTGAGCTTATTTTCTATCAACGGGTAAACGGGACGAGTCGGAGGGCAAGTCGGATTTTAAATGGGAAGGAGCGTCATTAGCTTAATTAACGTCAGTGCGCCGCGAGTAAATTACGTCACTTGCGCGACTCTAATTTCGGGTGTCCGCTTTATTGCCGCCGCGCTAAGATCAGAGAGACATTTCCAAGTTTGCGAAGCGCCTATGACGAGTATAGATCCTCTCTCTAATTCTGCCAAAATGACTATATCTACGTGTATCTGTGTGTGTGTGTGTGTGTGTGTGTGTGTGTGTGTGTGCGTGCGGATACGTACCGGCGGAGAACTCGAAAGTAATTGACTAGCTGCCGAGGAGAGCTTACTAAGGGGATCGGCTATTTGCATAAACCCTAACATTTGGTTTGACCCAGCGGCCTAACCAGACGCCTACTTGACCCCTGAATCCGTCGCATTCCCTCTCGAGCGTAACACGCGCACAAACTGTGTGCACATTACTGGAGGCACACTTGAGCAAGCATCAGCATCAACATTGCTGCCAAGCATCGCTCGTTCGTCCCGCTCCCTCCGCCTTAAATTCTCTCTCATGACTTTTCCACGCTTTTGGCAGGGAGGAAAACGTCGGGTTATCTTCGGCGCCTGATCGAGAGCGTAATTAATCACACCTTCGAATTCGCGGATCATTATTGAGCCTCTCTTGAGTGACTATCTCGCGAATCTCTTCATCTCGCAATTTGCCGCTTGCAGAGCCCGTCATTGTTTAATGCTGATTATTCAGCGCTTTGTTTATCGCTTCGGACCGATTGGTAGAACGGAAGCTGAGAAGCTGAGAAGAGAAATTCCGTCAGCGACTCTAAATTCTCCATCGTTTTTCGCAAATCGGGTAATGCACACCGCGTGCATACAAGAATCGATACAGAGAAGGGCTGGAGGACGCCCTGATTTTCAATAAACGTCGGAATGAGTCCGTGATAAAAATGAGAAACATGAAATTCGCTGTCGCGCCGGAGGAGCTGATGGATATCAGGCGTAATCAATGAATCGCGCGATCCAATATCGCGCGGCTGCAATATGCACGTCACCAGGTGGTAACAAACGTAATCGCGAGAATCGATCTTACTCGCGAAAGTGACAATTAAAATTCGTCCCTCGCCGCTTTCAAGCGCGTGTCCTATCCTCCCCCTCGGGAACGCGACACGTTCGAGAAATTTTTCAATTTCCGCCGCGTCCTCAGGTCCGCCGATGAAGCGTCGGATACGGCGGAGCGGCTAACGCGTTCAGCTGGTTGAAAAGAAATTCGACTCGATTTTCCGGTGAAACTCCACCTTACTGCATCTTATCACTAACGACAACTAATTGCTCATCAATCAAGTCATCGTCATCGTCGTCCACGTGCCGCCAAGCCGTTCCAGCGGCATTCGTCTATCTCCGTCGTAGAAAAGTGACCGTCGTCGAGAGGAGGGCGGAAGATCGAACCAAACTACTTGACTAACACGATATCTGTCGCATAACACGGTAAATCGACTCGGGAGCCGATCGCAGTTGAACTTTCACGGACGCGCGTTGCACAGGTAATGGCGACGCGACGACGACGACGACGACGAAAGAATCCAAAACTCCCCCCCGGCTACGTGCGGCGTGTTAGCTCGTCGCTTAGATCGGCAGATCCGGTTGGTACAACCCAAGTTAACGAGACGCGATCATTGTTGGCGGACGAGCGACGGAGAGCATCGGGCAGAGAGCTGGCAGGGACGCCCTATTTAACGGAGAGTACTCGTTCGTATTCTCCGGCGCGTCTGTCCGGGATTGCGTTAGCGATATCCTGCGGAATGGAGCTCCGCGACCCGTAATTCCAGACGGAGAATAGCCGGCGAAGGCCGCGCCGGGTACGTCCGCGTCTCGTCCGGGCGCCGTAACTGACAGATATCGCGGCACGAACAAAAGAGAAGGAGAGGCCGGACACAGCCAGGAAATCAGGCGAACACGGCGATTCAGTTTGACAAGTTCTAATATACTCTACGCAGTATTTAATCTACACGGTTATACACGGTTATTTTTCATCAACGCATCGTAGAATCCGCGGATTTCGATTGAATCCTGATCTGCCGGTCGCGCGAGCGAAGAAAAAGGATTTTCGCAGATAAGGGGGCAAGATAATTGAACTACCAATCTGGAGGAAAAGAGATAGATAGATAGATAGATAGATAGATAGATAGATAGATAGATAGATAGAGGGAGGAGTGAGAGAGAGGACGAGAGGGAGTACTCGACACTCAATCTGAACTTTATTCCGAGCTCCGCTGTGTCGACTCGTCGACGTTGTTCGTTGAGCTTAATTTTTAACGATCGTCTCACTCACTTTGCGTCACTTGTTCGAAAGTGTGTCTCGCGAAGAGAATCACGAAGGGAGGACACATTGACATTGTGCGAAAACAGTGCCGATCTCGATATAAAGTCGCAGACCGAGCGCTACAATGTCGGCGACGAAGGCACAATTGGAGTAAAATAATTGAGATGGCGCGATAATGTTCCTATATGGACGCAACAAAGCTCCTGGCCCGGCGCGGAGTGTTGTATAATAAATGCGCGAATCGCGTTCTTCTTTTGTGCGCCAACAAGTTCGTGCCGCGCGCGCTCGCATCACACGCGGGAGATCCCCCGGCTGGAATGTTTTCGCACGATTTAAATTACAACGCAAATGATTTCGTGCTGTTCGGCCGGCGCGGCGCGACGGCGCGATATCTTCCCCGGCGATATTACGGCGTCGGAGATAAATAGCGACGGTATATATTTGTCCCTCCTGCGTCCCCCGAAATTCTATAACGAATGCGATAAGCAAGATAGAAAGTGGGATTAAATTGACGTTTGTCAGCACCTTACGCCTTACGTGAGTTGCGGGAGATTAGCATTCGGGGTAATCCCGTTTATGAAAGTAACAGACGCAGACATCGTCTGTGCGTCGACCGAAGACCGACTTTGCGCGATTTCCATAAGAAATTATTGTACTCGTGCAGATCGACAGGAAGTGAGTGCGATAACAACGAGCGATCTCACGAGACACCATCATCACATCGACTCGCTTTACGATTGCGCTTTAACGAACTTGATCATTTTTCTTACTTTTTGATTTCATTTTATTAAATAATCGCGCGGCATTCGTAAATCGCAAGGTGAAAATTGTCACGTCACGGTCTACTTTGGAACATTTTCTCATAAAGTATGAATTTATGGGGAGCACGGGGCGGGGGGGGGGTTGGGACGTGACCGTATCCCACCCTGTGAACTCCGCAGCCTGAGTATTTTAGATAGACACTACCAACTCGCGTTACCGCGCGCCATTGATCTCTAAATTTGCTCGAAGCAATCTCTCTCGCACTGTCGAAGTATATCATCCTCGGTAGCTTTTGTCGCGCGACGATCTTTACAATCGCGCGAAGGTCTGTCGTGATCGCTCAGCGATTATTTCGCATATCGTTAGTCTCAAAGTCATGCGGCCTCCAGCCAGCAAAAGAGCACCGTTATGTTGTCATAATTTCACATTCTTCACACGTTGTAATATTAGCATCTTTTATTTCACGTGTCACATTTAATCTCTCTCCTTGACGTTAAAATTCGTCAAAATGCGTAACAAGTGCCAATGTCCCGTGCAGTCCCGATAATCGGGACTCATGTCGAGATCGAGATAAATAATCGGCATTGCTGAAAGCAAGCAACAACGAGGATGCATCCTTCTTATGGTAGAAATCGTCAGCATGGAAAAGCACCATCGACTTGCTCATTCCATATAATTAATATTTCCTTCTATATTGCTTCGAAGTGGTAAAGCTTCCTTCCCTTTAAAAGCTCGTTTTTCACGTAGCGACTACTTTTCGTTCTGAGATACGATGTTTTCACGGTTAAATGCGAGCTCTCGGTATTCTCGTATTAACGACAGTGCGCCCGTCGTGCGGAGAGAAACGTGAATAAATAAATTTCTCGCGCCACCGCGAGGAAAGCGCGAGGAAGGAAACCGCGTTATCGAACGGGACAGGATGCTCAAAGCTTTTCCACCGACCGAAATTGTGTACGTGCCGACGGTGGGGAGGGGAGAGAGTCATCGGTGTGAAATACGGTAGGAAAATACTTCTCGCGAAAATACCGTGCCAGCGGTGAAATACCGCCTTCAACAATAATGGTTCTCCTCAAATCGAATCGACTCTGTTTCGAAAATGTGACGTCATACGTGACATTAAATTATTACACCTTTTCACCTATTTCTTTATTATATACCTTTTCTACATCTACGAAAAAATCCCAGTTACTTTCTACATCAGTGAAAGAAAAAAAAACAAAAAAGAAAACAACTCCGAGTCTAATAATTTATCCGAAGAAACACGAAAAAGTTGTGCTTTATACTTGGAATATTTTTGTTTAGAAATATATTCATAATTTTCAACGAAATCTGTATGAATCGAGACGTTAAATTTCTACATATTCTTAGGTCACTCCCCCTGCTGCTGTAATGATAATTAGAGTCTAATTATCGTAAGACTTGATCAAATTTCCGCAACAATTATATTTACTTTTCGGATAAGCTACTCTCAACCGTACTCGACACGACACTACACGACTATTCCATAGTCATTCAACCGGATAAAGATTCAGCCGTTTTCTTCATCGTTCCCGACATTGTTCGTCGCTGCTTGTGGCATGTTACTTACTTTCTCGAAATAGTCGACTCAATTAAAGTTTACCCCTACCGGCTTATAAAGCGAAGAAAACTTTGTTCGACAGTAAGAGGGTATTGTGGTCCGTTAGCCGACCCTATTACGAATAAGCCTCCTTACTTTGACTCCGGATCCACTTAAAGGATCGATTTAAGCGTGCATGCTTAAATGCGTGACGCCGGACGACCTCGCGACCCAAGTCGCAGCTGAACGCAAATTTAGACAGCCCGGGTCGCTCGGTAATGACGATACGCGAAGAGCGAGACACGCCTAAGTCAAACACATGTGCCGGCGAATTGCCGCTGAAAGTGCAGTAGCGTTGATTGAAAAACTCATTAAAAAGTGAAAAGTGTGCGGTTGCATCCACTAGAAGCAACGAAACGGGGGCGGGGGGAGGGGGGGCGGGAACTGGAACATCGCGGAAGAAGACGCTCTCGTTTCCGACGGAGCTAGCAACACGGCGCGAAGAGAACGGGAAAAGAAATCAAATAAATCGCGCGCGTCTCAATGACGGAGTCTCAGAGCGTACCGTATCGACTCGTAATTAAATCATCCGAGTGGGATTTTAACGTATGCCTGGTGTGCGCGGAGAACACAACGACGCGCGGCTGATCGTGATTGTGAAAAGTTAGTTCGTTGGTTTTTTAAACTTTCTTGTCCGCCCGGCGAGCAACGCGACATTCTCGCTTCATCGTGCGGATGCTGCGGTAATAAAACGGAGACTTTGTAAAATATCGCGTCTATTATCCCGCCTCAGTATGCAGTGAATGCTAAAAACGGTACATCGCACATCGCAATCGAGCGACCGCAGAGACCCGGTTGCGAGTTTTTTGCGACAAAGGGGGGAATATATTTACTATACGAGATGGGAGTGTGTGATATCTCGCGGTGCAATCTGACGCATCTGCGAGCTCCAAAGTTGCAATAAATATTCATGGATCAGCCGATAGCTATTAATCGGTAACGCGAAGCTTGAAATCTCACAATACCTTTCGTCAATACTGTGCATAATTATAGACGACTGTTTCGGCGAATTGTCGTAATCTCTGTATTGATTCAAGCAGAAGTAACCGCGCGAGAAAAGTACGCAAATGCGATGTAATACTGTAGCGCAAAGTGACGAAAGATCAGAGATGGATGTTGAAAGTCTTTGAAGAAGTATTTGATCAGAAGTCAAAGTCTACAAAGTCCTTATTCTAATTGTTCACTTAGCATTGAATATACAATGGAGGATATAGTTAAAGTTGAGTCAACTATGTTGACCTTAATTCTCGAAGAACTCGATGTAGACTTCAAATATCGAGAGAAGCCGCTAAATTACAGACTCGGCAAGTCTGTCGCACTTCAGTGTTTTCACGCGAGACGCACTCGTGGCATTTTACTTAAACTACGGAGCAAAAATTACAGGGACTCGTGCGCGCGTAAAAATGTATGAACGATATCTCCTCGAATAGCTCATTTAGCATGAACTTTCCTGAACTTTTCACGAGAGCGATCAAGAGGAATAAATCGTACTTTGGAGGCACTTCATCGAGTTGCTTTCTTGTTTTTAATTCGCGAGAGTATCAGGATGAAGTTCAAAGACTTCGGCGGGAGCGAGCGAAAATAAAACAGGTCGAGCACACCGAAAGGGAAAAACTCGGGAACTCTTTGTCACGTAGCGCCGATAAATTACAACGCCGAAAGTTGCGGGGCCGAAAAACGCTCGACATTAATTCGCTATAGAGGCGGTTACGTTGCGTAATTACAACAGGAAAGAAGTCCTGATGTGACCATGAGTGACATACAATTTCCATTAGAGGAATTCCACCGGCAAATCGATGCGGCCATTCTCGGCATAACGGCCGCGCGATATATACGTACCGTTGCAGGAATTGTTTCTCTTTTAATTGCTCACAATGTGCATGTCCCAGATGGAGTGGTGTCCAATTAATCGGACGGAATTTGCAAGTATACTTCGATAAAGTCGTCCCCTTTTTCTAACTTTCCGCGTTGGAGGGATAACTTTATGTTCTTTCGGGGGAAAAGCTGTCGTGTACATATAAAATAAACACCCCACGAGAATCTACTTTATTTTATAAACATTTTGTAAAACCCCGTGTAAAGTTATACATGCGTTATTCCCGAGTCCTCTTTTTTCCAAGGTTACGCCCACACAATTTCGAATTTCTTCGTGAAGAGGTACTTCTGAGGGAAAGAAAGAAAGTGCCGCCGCATTCGAATTTATGTCCTTCTGCTTCTCGGATACACAAACGTCGCGTCGTAACGCTCCGTAACGTTCGCCGTATCGCTTGTCGCAGGTGTGCTCTCCGTCTCCCGAGAAGAGTTCTTCACTTTACGGAATTACCGTCGCATTGTCCGAACCGCGGCAAAGAAACCGCGGAAAGTCCTGATCCGCTCGAGCGTTAGAATTTCACGCACGGAGTTAGCCAAACAAGCCCTTTCAGACCCGCATAATATCAGCCGTGAATTGGCGGGGCTCTCCTCGAGCGTCTCCTGACCATAGTTCGAGGACGATTAATTTCCCTTGCGACGCCGACTTGTGATCCAGCCCGAGCCCTTATTTCTGACAGTCGGCCAATCGAGCTTGTCCGGAGCGGCGGAGCGAGAGTATCGCCGACAAGTACATATTGCGCGAAAACGTGCCGCTGTAAAATGCTCTTTATTGAGTCCGCGATCTGCCGCGGCCTTCGTCGCCGTACCGAAGGTACTCGAGTAGCTCCCCGAGATTCGAGCTTCGAAGGTGAGAGTAGTTGACGAAACGTTCGTCCCCGCTTAATTTCTACTTCAATGGACTCTCCTGTGTAGTTAGAGCGGTAAAACGATTAATTTCGCGAAAATTGCCAGGAGTCGTCAAACTAGATAACGACCCATCCAATTTTCAGCGAGGAAACTTCCAGCAGGGACTTGAAATCGATCGGGAAAAGGTGTCGCCGGCACGTGGAATCTTCCGTTCTTCTCGCCCCGAATACCTCAAGATTACACTTTCGTCGCGTCTCGCAGTAACGATCGTCGCTCCGCGGCGGGGGGAGGGGGGGGTAGTGGAGGCTTTTTAGCTGAATCTATTTCGCGCGATAAGCTACACGGCTCGTTAATAAATCACAACGATGGGGATACGTCAACAGCGATAATCACTCAAGCGACGAGACCGTGGGAGAGCACCGTGGCGGCTTTCGGCTGAGAATTTACACGGGTACAATCATATCATATTTCTGTATACGAAGGATACAGGGTGCGTGCGCAGTGGCGCGCGATCGAACATTAATTAGCGAACGCGCTACTTTGCCGTCCCTCCGCCGAATGAAGCAAACTATTTGAAAAACAAATTTCACAAGGTCCCCCCCCCGGCCCCTTCTATCCGCCGCGTAATTAATTTCACCGGCCGCCCACGCTATCGATCCGTGTAGATTTTCGGAGACGTGACAACGCACTGATGATCATGAACACGTCAAGCTACGAACAAACACGCCCCTCGCCCACGGCACGTACTTTATTTTTCAGTTGCGCAGCGATCTACCCTTATCCTCGCCTCACCCTCCTCTCTGCCGCCTCGGTTCGTCCCTTCGCCGACCGGCCCCCCCCCCTCTCTCTCTCTCTCTCTCTCTCTCGCTTGCCCCGACGTTCTCCGCGTGCGATAATTCAGAAAATCTATTTTACCAGGTTTTTTTTCTTTTTATTACCGGCCATTATTTACGGCGGACACGCTCTCGGCAAGGGTCGCCTCTCCTTCGGATCCGGGAATACGTCGATAATGCTTAATCGCAGAAACGGGAATTTCTCCTCACCTCCGTGTGTCGAAAATTCCAGATGGTACCATCCCGTAGGTGGAGCGAGAGGGTGCGCGAGAGAGACTGGTCGGCGAAATTCGACCTCAGCTTGATTCTTGCCGCTCTTTGCCTGGCAAAGAGTTCGACGTTGGTTAATATATTCGTTGGTGTTGACCGACTTTTTAGTTCGTTTGTTGACGCAGTTGGCCAGCGCTCGTCGGTGTTGATTGGCGTTGACCGATGTTAGATCGGACAAGAGAGAGAGAGAGAGAGAGAGAGAGAGAGAGAGAGAGACTCTCCGACAATAAAATCACGTCGTCATATTCCCGCGAAAAATATTATTTCTCAAAAAATGAAAGCTTCGGCCTAGGTCCGAAGAGCTGCTTCAACAGACACTCCGTATGAGAGAGACGCTCGATGAGAGTCGCGAGTAAGAATCTTCATAATTGCTTCTTAATCTGGATCACAATGCGTCCCTGTCGATCGCAACAATAGGGGAGAACTTGACAAAGGGAAAGAGTGCCTTTCAACGGGGCTTGCGTCTCAGCTCGGGATCTCCGGAAGCTGCATTTCTCGTATGACGGAAGCAGGATTCACGCGAAAACGATGGAAAGGTCCGGTGCCGAGCCGAGTACGCGTCCACCGGATTATCGTAAAATTGAATCCCGCTCGCGAGTCTCGACTGCAGAAACGCCCGGCGATCATTTTTTATCGTCAAGCGTGGCTAACGATCGTCGCGGGTATAATCTCGCGTGCCGAACGTACAGTCATAAAAAGGGAAGCATCCATCACTCGCGACGCGATCGTCATTTATCGACGTAATGAACATCTTCGCTCTTTATACGAAGCAGCTCCCGCGCTACGGCGTCAAGCTGCTCCTTGTTTATCTCTCTCTCTCTCTCTCGCAACAATCTCTTTAAGTAATATTAATTAAACGGATGACTATATTACGGCGCTCCTCGCGAGATATATAAAAACGAGATACTTAAAAGTCATTAATCATTTGTCCGTTACTGTACGCGGAATTTGCTGGCGATATAAAGTTACGTATAATTAAAGACCTATAATTAATAACTTCAATCTTAGTTAGCGTTAATTCCTAATTTTTTTCTTAAAATTTCTGGCGAACGTCTTTAAGGCATAACAAGTCGGAAATAATTCCGCAAAGCAAAAACTTCTCCTTTAATTAACGCCGAAACAATTTATATCTCTGCTACGAAAGACGCCCTCCCCCCCCCCCCGCTCGTGTGTGCAGAATTGCGTGAAGTAATCTGCTTCCTTTAAAAATCTGACAGCTGGGAAAATTACGTCGTCGGAAGAAAAATATTTTCGAACGCGCCGTTCTCGGCGCTACTCCGTTCCCCGGCTGCGAAAGACAAAGTCAAGTCGCTTGTATTTCTAAGATACACCGATACGTGAATCCAATCACGCCCACGGCGATAAATCCGGCGGGGATTAGATATTAAAATGTTCAGATACAAATGGCTCGTTATCGACGGTGATCGATCGGCATTATCACGAGCGTGGGACGCGATATTCGCGCCCGTCGATTTACAAACTGGCGGGGAACTCGCGCGCTAGAATCGTATTAATCTCCCGCTGCGAATCACTCGACAGCCGCCAACAGCTTAGATCCCCGGACCGTCCGTCGCCAATAGCTCACCGTCTTATCTCGCGAAATCTCACGAGAGAATCTCCCGAGAAAAATAAGAGGGATTAAAGCGATTGCGAGGAGGGAGAGAGAGAGAGAGAGAGGGGTGGGGGAAACGAGAGAAGGAATACAGAAGTTGAGGAGCAGTTCCTTCTGCCTTGTCCGGTATATAATTTTCAACTTGGAGACCGCCGAAACTTTTCACTTACTTCAATCGTGTTCCTTCGGCTTTTCATAATAAACTGTGGGACCGCGAACATTCAGTTTGCTCGAGCGCAGGCTGGCGGATTGCCATTATCGGCATCCTCGGCGGTACCGCAACGCTTTAAAGACCGAGGACGTCTCTTATTATCGCAACAGCTTCATTAACGTGCTAGTTGTTTCGCTGGCGGGCGAATAAGGGAGAGTCGTGTGATCGCGTCAGCTCGTGTGAGATCGCATTTCATCGTCTCGTATTTCACCCCGCTCGAGACAATCAGGGCGTGACTTTTTAGGGGGATGCTGATGCGTCGCAGCATCAGCGGGAAAATCAAAGAAATCAGTCAGCGTATTTCGGCGGGGCGTACATTTGCAAGTTTCAATACCGCAATGCGTCAAGCAGAGAGGAGACAACGAAAGACAAACGATTAAAGGATTAAATTTTATTCGCGTTAAGAGAACCGCCCATCTTCTTCGGTTTAGAAAATTAAAGGGGACGCTGCCGGTACGCAGCTGACGCTCGTACGCGTTCTGTATAAGAACAACGACGTCCGCGCGGCAACAGTCTTCCGTCTCTCCGCTCGTGCCATCTCATTTTCTGTATTTCGTCCCGCGTCTCCGTGACGTGCGCTTCTCTAACCGGAGCAATGTCGGAGCAATGTCTGCCTTCACAGCGGCCTCGAGTGCGCGAACCAAGAACAAAGGATGACGCCCCGTAAAGAAATATGCAAAAGGGTGGAAAAGGGGCGGTGGCCACCCCGTCGCTTCTTCTCTTTCTTTTTCTTTCTTTCGTTTTTATCATTTGATATTTTTCGCCTCTAGGTTTCGATGCGAAACCTAGAGGCGAAAAATATCAAATGATAAAAATGTCCGACAGGTTGTTAAATAAACTGTAAACTAAAGAGATGCTCCCTACGACAGTGAGATTGAAGTCGGTCAAGAGAACTCTCGAGTTCGAGCCACGATCGGACGGTGTTTGCTCAAACCTTTAAGATCGCGAAAGATATAACGTTCAATTTTACGTCCTGATTTATGCAAAGGATTTAATTGCATCTTTCAACGTCGGGGAACGTCGGTCTGCTCGTCGAGAGCGACCTTTATTCAACCGCTATGCGTAATTAAAGAACGTCACAGTCATAAGGAAAAATGTCGCGTGCCGCGAGGGAGATGACGTGGGTGCGATAAACATTTTCAAGAGGAATCCTAATGGAACCTCGGGGATGAATACCGAATGAACTTGATTGGCCGACGACGACGACGACGACGACGACGACGACGACGACGGTGTCCATTGTTTGGCCTGCACATCGCGTACGACCTGTAGAAGTCCGCAAAATCTTATCAATGAAATTAACGTGGATAGCGAGCGCCGTGAAAGCAATTACATGGCTGAGTCCCTCGTTTAACAGTATTATTGCGTTATCGTATGTTTCTTCGTGGTGGTCGCTTAACGATCCATTATCGGGGAGTCATTAAGCCGCCGAAGCAGAGCCGGCCGGTGAATTATTGAGCAGGGCGCTCTATTATACTTCGATTACGGTATATGCTCTCATGTCTGTTGATTAACGCGACGCGCTAATCAGTTAACGGAAAAATAGATTGAAAATGAAGGATTACATCGGAAATAAGATTAGGTGTTATACGAGAAGTATGTAGCGAGCAAACGAGGAGCCGAGATTCAAAATAACAGCATCTCATCGTATGTTGACTCGACTCGCCTCGTTTTTCATCGAACCGCTTTTCTCCTATTAATTGTTCACGTAGCATTCCTTCTTGTCTCTTTCTCTTCTTCTCTTCCTGGGATATTAATCTGCAACGGTAATCCTTAGGTTTCGACCGATCAATTCTACCCGCGTATTGTCGTTGGTATACATTCATAATAATAGAAAACGATAAATACGTGAAAACGTATGTCCCAACAAACTAAGATGTATTAATAAAAGGAGAAAAAAAAATACACAAAGAGAGATGTAAAGATATGTCGAACGATTCTTTCAACTTTTTCCCTTCAATATACAACGCTTCACGAAAAAGGCTTAAACCACCTTTCGTTACGCACACTCGTGCAACGCCGTTGTCATTTGCTAACGAACGTATCGAACTTTTTTTGTATATCCTTCGAAAAAAAGAATCGCAAAATGATTCAGTTTGTGAGAGAAAAGAAGAACGAGAGCGTAGCATCCGAGCTTGATTGAGGACTAATCGGTTTACAGGTCTGAAAGAGCATATTGGAAAAGGGAAAGGAAATACCGGCTCGGTGCAACAAGCAGGAGAGATCGTGAGAATAGAATGACGTGGAGTCATTTGGGGAATCGAGACTACTCGATGAGTGAGTCGCGTAGATTAAGCTAAGACCGTTTCTGGCGCGTCGCCAAAGGACGTCGCTCGCTATTTGCGAATTGTCGACGGTCTCCCCCGCCTCCTCCTGCAGGAGACGTCTTTGTTCCTCCGGCGTTCAACGTGATCCAGATTTATCGCGATAAAATGGTAAAACGGGTCCGCCGGATCCGATCGTGGATCATGTTTATTGTTAGCCGAAATGGGACGCTGCCGGGAGGAAAGCGCAAATAGGCAAACTCGACTTACAAGATGCTCCGGGATAATCGAACCTATCTCTCTGCTCCTTCGACCGGGGGGACTTGCGCGAAAGTTCCAGAGAAGAGTTCGATCATCGCCGTCGGAGAAGAACTCGTGCGCGCGCTAATTCTCCAATAGCCGAATGCCGAAGCGTCAAAAGCGACAGAAGCTTTACATCTCTCCTGCTTCGCCACGATTTTGACACGAAAGCAAAGGTGTCGTTTAACGATCACCGCCGCCGGATCGTCGCGTTTCCACTTCGGTCGAGTGCGTTCGACACCGCGTGCGCTTGTGACACGTCGCCAACAACTCCCGTTTACGCTCTCGCGCGTTTCAGGTAATCTGATGGTGATCTTCGTGGTGACGTTTTCCCGCCGGTTGCGCAGCATCACGAACTTCTTTCTGGCCAACCTGGCGGTCGCGGACTTCTGCGTGGGCATATTCTGCGTCTACCAGACGCTCACCAACTACCTGATGAACAGCTGGCAGCTGGGCGACTTCCTTTGCAAGGTGTACATGTTCGTGCACGCGCTCTCCTACACGGCGAGCATACTCATACTGGTGGTGGTGTGCACCGAGCGTTACCTCGCCATCGTTCATCCCATCAAGTGCCGGTCCATGTTGACCAGAAGCCGACTGCGGATAGTGATAGGTGTAGTGTGGATCGTGGCGGCCGTTTACGCCTCGCCCAGGTTCTTCTACGTCGAGACCATCAGCAATCGTCTCAACACCGGCGACGTCGACATCATCTGCGTGGCCAACATCAAGAAGCACAACAAAAACGTCCTGGACGCGGTGAACCTCGTCTTTCTCTACCTCCTGCCGCTCTTCCTCATGTGTTGCTTGTACACCAGGATCGCCGTGGGTCTTTGGAGGAGCGGCGCGACCCTCGGAGGACCCGGCCTGGTCGCCCGGAGCAGAAACGGCAGGGTTCATCATGTGCACACCTCCAGCAAGAACGTGCTGAGGGCGAGACGCGGTGTTATCAGGTATCTCTCCATTTCCGCAGCATGCTCGGGACAATAAGCGCCCTCCAATTTCCGTCTAGACGGAGCCGATGTCCGCTTGAGCGATCGCGCTCCTCGAGAACACGTTCCCCTTCGGCGGTGCCGTTGTAATAACATAACTCGAGCAACATGTTAATATTAGATAAGCAAGCAAGTCGGTGCTGTTTTAAGCAACAGATGAATAATTCCTTTTCCGTAAGAGAACGTTACGCACCGGTAAACTCTCTGTTGAATAAGCTTTCGTTCGAGCACACGTAAGCGCATTTTCACTTGACAGTGTGCGGATGCGCAGTTTGACATGATAAGACCTCGAAACGAACTTTCTCGCTTACCTAATAACAACACACCGGCACACCTTGATCGTCCATTAACACCACTTCGCGTCTTGGTCGTAAATTCCAAGTTCCAAGACACTGGAGAAATTATCCGAAAGATTGGCATTGAAAAGTTGACAAATTCAAAATCAGCGTTTAGACACCAGGAAACTCACTTGTCCCGTCTACTGCACTTCCGAGAGACCTTCTTTCTTCCAATACCATAAAATAATCTCGCACACCCATACATCCGCGAAAGTAATTCCGCGACGAGAATCGTTGGGCATCTGAAGCCGCAGCGAAAAGCTTCAAATCAGAAGGCGGAGAGCAGCACGCTTGCACAACTCGGGAGATGAAATTTTGCAGAAGATACGCGGCCTCGAGAGGAGATCGATCTCGAACCCTCTGTTGCTTGCTGTTTCGCAGAATGCTGATCGCCGTGGTGATGATGTTCGCCGTGTGCAACCTGCCCCAGCAGGCGCGCATCGTGTGGCGACATTGGGGCCCGAATTACGACCGCACGTCGGACTTCAGCACCTTGCTGACCGTGTCGACCTTCCTGATCTCGTACATGAACTCCTGCCTGAACCCGCTGCTGTACGCTTTCCTGTCGCGCAACTTCCGCAAGGGGATGCGCGAGCTGCTGCACTGCAAGGGTGCCAGGACGCACGGCAGCGCCCTGGCGATGGCCTGCGCCGGTGGCGACCAGAATCGCCACGAAAACGGCATCAGCACGCACCTGCCTCACAGCTCGGTGGTACGGCTGAGCTCTGTTCAGGACAGTCCGTGCACCACGCAGACCATCACCCGGCAGAGCACCTACAGCCGGAATACCTAGTGAACTGTCGTCGTCCTCGGCGCGAGTAGATCGCGAGGCTCCTTCTCGGACAGGCGAGCGAGCGGCTGCGGGATCTTTGCGGAGAGCCCGCGTCGACGCGCCGCTCTTGCCCCGAAGAGCCTGCTCGAAGCGATACGTCGGAAAATCACTTTGTGATCTTTCGATTCGGCTTCGAGTTGGACAACGAGTTCGTGAATGTTGGAGATGTCGGTGGTTCTGGCCGCCTGGCAGCCTGCGTACGGACAGATCCGTCGTCGCATCCGAATGTTAATGAGGTGATCCTATAATGAACGTTTCGCCGAGAGAGAGAGAGAGGGAGAGAGAGAGAGAGAGAGAGAGACCATGTCTCCTACGAATTATTTTTACCGGTTACATTTGTATATACGGGGAATCGAAGGGCTCGTTTTCGGGGTGCGCCTTGGCTTCTTGAAGACTCGATCCATGTTTATACTTTTTTCTTCTTTTACAGAAAGAACAATGATGTAACATGTCGTAAGTGCGACAGAGATGACAGAAAGCGGCGCTCGCGATCCTCAATTTTGCATTTTGCAAGATAATTGGCTGTGTTATTATTCATGAGACTGTAATTTATAGCATTCGCCCTCGATATCGTATCGTACGGATTGAGTGAAAAAATGGCGTTAAACTCGTTTTGAAAACCATTCGCGATTTCGAGTCCGATCTACCCTGAAAATTAGCTTTTCGGTCACACGCGAACTGAATTCGCAGTTTCACAGCGGATCGCGACCACGTTCGCGATGGCGCCGGAATTGCGGCTCAATTTCTTACTGATGCGTTATGCTGTAACCGTAATCTCGGCTCGCATATTACAATTGCAGAAATTGCCACGTCTCGGGAACAAGATAGCGATAGTTTTCACTGCATGAGAGAGAGAGAGAGAGAGAGAGACAGAGAGGGGAGTGAACGAGTGAGTTAGTCCGACGAATTTGCCAGCGACCAAATAGTGCCAGTGGCATGCAACTTTGTCGGGGTATGTGCATGTGTGTGTGTGTGTGTGTGTGTGTGTGTGTGTGTGTGTGTGTGTGTGTGTGTGTGTGTGTGTGTGTACGCGCGGAGTAAAACTGGGTACGGAGCTTAATCGGAGCTTATTTAGAGCGTATTACGTATTACTCCCATTTCCACTCCTCCTATTCTTTGTGGCCCCGGCGCTTAAACAATACAGACAGAAGCTATTGTTAGTTCCGCCTGTTGTCCGCTCGGTTTAACACTGCGCCTGAAGTGACAACAAGAAACTGCATTACGCAACCGAGATACGATGATCGATATTCGTATTCACAGTTGCGCCCGAGGGCGCGTTACGTACGGAACATCGAACATTCTAGCGAGCTCGATTACTATAGACTGCCGTCTTTTCTAATAAATAGTTTCTGCCGGCTCGTCGAGAAGCGGACTGAGAGAAGACAACTGAGTGTACGGAGGAACAGTTTGGCTCTTGAGCATGAGTTGTATAAATTAAAGTAAGGTTACAAAGGCAAAGTTCGTCAAGCTCTCTAAACGCGCACGGTGTATTTTACTTTCAATTGGACAACATACAAAGTACGACCACGTGTACGACCTATCTAGCAACATTACACTCGCGCGTCGTCAAAAACAATTTAGAGCTGAGAACGCGAGTGCTGATGCGTTTTCTAGCGAATTGGTTCCTAAAACGAGAAACATGACGACAACGGCCGAATCGCCAGTAACACGTCACGTGCCGGCAATTTATTGACATTGGCAGCGAGTTAATTGGTCTGGACGCGAGAACAGAGATGCAATCTGCGGCGATGGATCCCAGTGGGAAGGATAATTTGTCCGGCATCGTGTTGGAACGAGCACCCGGAGAGCTACCGCCTTCGATTTTTGCCACTTGCCGACGCTCGATTTACGCTTCGTCGCAATGCACGAATGCAAAAGTGATAACGCGAATATTTTTACTCCGGGCTTTCCGCGCGAGCCGCTAAAAGAGCTCTGCCACAGCATTTTGTCGCGCATTTGTCGAATAGTTTAACGATTTTCTCACCTTGTCTATAGCTCGAACAATTCAATCTTGCCCATGACGGCTACGACGGACGCGGTTCCTTGTTAATGTCCTGATTAATCTCGCCAAGAGCTGATCGAGCAGAAATAATCGACTGCCCAACACTGCTCCTATCTGGGATTGGAAGGATGTCCGGTGACGGTGAGGCCACCCTGTGTAAAACCTCGTCCGCCATGGAACAGTCTATAGCACGTAACAAATCGATTCGCTTCGTCGATTCGGCTCGCGAAACGCGTGGCGCACGCGAGGTGCGAATCCGCGGGCTCGCGGATTGTGCGAAAGTCCGCGCGCGTGCGGCAGTTTCTATAAGGTAAAACACTTCCAGAGAGACGTAGGCATCACCTCGACGCCTAATTTACCTGAGAAAGAAGTTTCCTCAACCGAGATGTGTACATATAGATATGTATATGTATATACATATATATATATATATATATATATATGTGCGTGTATGCGTGCGCGTGTGCGTGTGTGTGTACTTTCTCAGACGTGGGTGCGTACACTCTCGGCGGCGTGTCATCAAATTTGCACCCCCTCAAGTTTGTAAATCCCCCCGCAAATTTGCATCCCCGACGAGCAAACAGCCCCGTCGTCCTCACGCGCTATTTTTCACAGTCGAGTACTTTATTGAACAGCGTGCGTTACCGAAGCACGTTGAATAAAACCATTCTGAAAGGAAGCAGCTCTGTGCACTCTTCATTGTATCTCTTCCTCGATATCCGACGGCTTTGTTTTCTTCTTCTGTTTGTCTCCTCTCAGTAGCAACCATATCGAGCGAAATTTGTCGTCTCTCTGACTGGGCTCTGAATGAAAAGTCCATTAAACTGTAATGTACCGTGATTCCTCTATTATTAAAGAGAAATGATATTAATTTCCGACACGGAGATCAACCGTTACTAAATGTCGATCATTAAACGCCATGCAAGCCACCAACGAAGCTAATTGCGCTAATTGCGAGTACAAATCGGATGCTGATGCGACCGCGCGTCATTTGTTTCATCCGCAGTGTTATCATTTTAGCTTATCGTGAGTGAGATGACGGATAGGGGGAGGTGGTTATCCGCTTAACACAATCGTCGCGTGCGATTACTAGCCGGAGATTATTTGTTCGATAAGCAACGCCATGGGATATAACGCCGAGGATATAATCGAGGTATAATTATAGTAAGTATCACTTTTCACGTTTAGAAACGCAGTTTTCAAATTCCATGTTTGATTATTGACGCGATTATTGACCGAAAGGAAGAGAACTCTTAAGAGACGCGTAACATTGTAAATTTACAGGTGCCTCGACAATCCCGAGATGCTTCGACTATTTCGAGGTGCTTCGCCGGCCGGCCCCGCAGAGGATCGGTGAGTTTTTACAAACTCTCAGCTACTTCTCGACGCTCGCTTCTCGCTTTCTTCTGCACGCTTGCCTCCCCGCGGTTTTGAGATCTATATTATGCTTGGCGATTCATTTATCAGCCGACACTTAGCAATCGCATCTCGCGTCTCGAGCGAACGTCGCAGCGAGAAAGGTGGCACTTCGTTCACAAAGGCTTTCCTCCATGAGGGGAGAGAAAGAGAATGCGTTCTCGTCAAAGGATCTTCCCTCGTTAAGTATATATAGTTCCACTTTAAAGCAAAGCGCTTTTTGATTACGACGACGCGACGCGACGCGATGAAATGTGAGAACGTATATTAGACCTAAACCTAAGAATAGATAAATAAATAAGAGGGAGGGAGGGGGATAATGACATAAATAGAGAAGAAGAGAGAGAGAGAGAGAGAGAGGGAATGTGTGTGTTAAAAAATTGCATTATACACGATTTGCAATGTTTTCGTTGGATGAAAAGCGTTTTGTCGCAGTGCTCTTCAGATAACACGAATTTTGCATTAATGTAGAGACGCGATGGGCGCGTTTGGCAATGGTACAAGAAATTTCCGGACGGACCTGGACGGGCGGGTGACGCGAGATAACGCGTGATGTAGGGGCTGCTTCAGCCTTGTCGCATTTTACCCCGGGTAATAGAAAGATAGTTACGGGTAGATTCGAAAAATGTTTATAGCGAATCTAGGATCGCAAAAATATTTTCGCCAATATCTGAACGCAATGTGCGTCCGACCGAAACATGTCAGTCGCTTTCTAATGTAGAAGCAGAGCATTTCTTCAAACATCTTCAGAGCACACTCGCGCCAGCCATTTTCCGAAACGTCTGAAGCGTTTTCGGCAATGATCAAGATAAATGACCTCGTGAATTCTGATCCAAGAGGCGAAGGAAGAGGGGCCCTGCTTATATATGTTATAAAGGACAAAAACATGCGCGATGTTCAGTGTATTTCAGTGTACTTCATCATGTACGTCAAGGGCATGTCTACCGGCGCGACAGCCAGAAAGCCAAAGGCGGATGTTTGAGTCTCGTTTATGAGCGACGTTGAGAGTCGCGTGAAACAGCGACTTCATCCGCTGCAGATGGAGGAGCCGCTCGAGGAAAATTGCGAGAAGTCAAGCTCACAAGAGACTGAGAGGAAAAGGCGAAGAGGTCTGCCGTATCTTCAGATAACGCGATCACGTTCGAGAACGCCGGATGCCGAGTTTCACCGTCCTTTATCTCTCGTCGCTGTCCCTTCCTCAAAGGTGTCGACCCGGATAAAGCGCGCGACCGCGAAAAGACAAGCGACGAGAGTCTTCGCGACGCCCTTCCGCGACGCTGAAGAACGCCAGAATGAGAGGAGAAGAGAGAGAGAGAGAGAGAGAGAGAGAGAGAGAGAGAGAAAGTTCCAAATCTTCTTCTCGTACCTCGCCAGAAAGGAGAGAGCTCGATCTTCCCTTTCCACGTACGACATCGACTATCGATCGATCACCCGATACCCGGGAGTATTCGCCGGCTGCACGACGGTCTTGACAAATCGAGCGGATCTCCGCTCGCAAGAAGAAATTTCGCCGATATGAATGAAAGCGCCGTCCGTTTCGGCCTAAGGCGACTCGCCGCGTCGCGCTGTTTAATTCTCCCACCGCGTGCAAAACGATGCCCTCAGAGTGTGTGAGACGGTGTGCTTCACCCTGCTGAGCGTGTCATCGTCTTTTTCGCCACGCGAGCCACGCGAGATCGACCTTCATCGCACGTCATCGGAAATTCACGCGGAATTTCCCTCTCGTCCATGCGTAAAACAAATTCGCGAGCCCCGCGCGAGTGTATTTACGTTCTCCGGAAGTCGGAGATCGACGGAGCGCGGGACAAGAATGGGGCGGGGCAAGAACCCTGGTTTCCGGGCAAACGGGACGCACGCGGGAAAGAACGCTCCTCGCAGCGGTCGAATCAAAGCGAAAGCGCAGTTTGGATGCCGCGGATGCTGCAGCCGTCGCCGCTCAAGCCGAGGCCCAATTTGAATCATGCACCGGTCGCCGATATACGCAAAGTCTAACCTCAAATCTGAGAAAGAAGGAAAGAGAGAGAGAGAGAGAGGAGGGGGAAAGGAGAGGGGAAATTCAAAGAGAGTTCAACTGACCCCACTCGCCAGGCTCTTCCACTCGGACTATTCGTTAACTTGCGATCGTATCTCTCAGCACGCGATTGTCAGCAATGTGAGAAACAAAGCGATGTATGCAATCGCTAAAACAGAAGGAGACTTCGCTGGTATCATTGTACTCACTCATTCGTGGTGTAAAATTTCGGGGGAATTAAACGCGAGGGGATTTCTTTTTCCTCCTAATTTCACGCCAACGAGCTTTCGCGCGCGACGATCGAGAACTTCGTCGCTGCCGGCGGAGTCTCCTCCAACTCTCGGAGATTAACTGGCAGACGACTAATGCAAACGTTCCCGAGTATCGGCAGGTAATGGGTACAATACGACGTGCAGCTATATGCAGTCGTAGTTCTTAGTCCAAGTTGCAAACGTGTGACACCAACGGCCGAACTTATCGGACCGCGACGAATCGAGCGGCTCTTATTGAGGACGACAATATGCAAACCTAGGTGGGCGAGCTTCGTAGGAGAGATTCACGACAGAGAGAACGATTTAGTTGAATCTAACAAATGCTTAATTGCAACTTAATTGCAGCTTAATTGCAACGAAATGTTTTTGTTGCGTCAAACAAAACTTTGTTCGATCAATCAAAAAATTTATCTGGGCTATTCCAAATAAGCATTTGTTAGATTCAACTAAATCGTTCTCTCTGTGCACGCAGACTGCTGGTTAAATAGATATTCGATGAACATGGCGACGTATTAATATTATATACTGCGATATATATTAATCGACCGAAGTGCCTCTAGAGATCCTTCGCCGGAAGGGAAATTTAATTGGACGAATTATATTTGTCCAATTCCGCCTGGAGCGGAAATTTTATAGAAATTTCATTTTATTCAAGAATGTCGCGAGAAACTGCCGAAACGATCTCGTGCAGCTGTTTCTAAAAATTTCGTTTAAATATCACACGGAGAAAAATATCCGAAATATCCGATTGTTAATTTTGTTACCCGATTAAATACACCGGATATTTGATCGGATAACAAAATTAACAATTTCGGATATTTTTCTCAGTGCAGTGATAATCGGTGCAAAAATTATAGATATATATATATATATTTATTATATATATATATTTATTATATATATATATATATAAACACGGATCTAAATATTCTCCTAAAGCAAAAGTAATCCGAGAATGTACGTGAAACATTCGGAGCTCGCGTCGGGAGTAAATCTACCCGGCACCGATCGTCGTAAGTTTTTAAATAAGGTCTACCGCGTCTTCCCGACGTCGGACGAAGTTTTATCGGCGCAATTACGACGACACGTAAAACGTCGGCAATAACGCCGGAATGATGATAACCGCTAAGCCCGCGGTGCATCCAGACCCAAGCGCGGCCGGAGCGCGAGTTATAAACACCCACGCTCTGAGCGAAGTCGCCAAGTCGTCAAGGGGCGTTTAATTTGAAAAGTGTAGCTCGCGAATACATTTGATGTCGTGTCGTCTATTTGCAACTGCTCTGTCGTGGATAAATGTGATTTATGCTGATGCGCAGGCTGGAATACTCAGAAAAATGAACACGTCGCGCGCACGTGCGCGCGCGCGCGCGCGCGTACGTACGCGCGCACGCGCGCTATCTGATCTATTTCTATAGCACGCGAATGAAAATTAATGTTCATTAATTAAATGAAATGGAGAGTAACGTCTTAATTAATTAAATAGGAGCCGTTCGCGCACCTCTGACGCAAATCGCGCGAGTCAGCCGACGTTTGAGAGCGCGAAAACCCGACGCGACGACGGCACGGAAAAATTACTGTCCGTCCGGCCGCTCGTCGTCGCGTGCGATTATACGCACGTTCGTGGAAATTAGAATTTTTGAAGAACGGGAATAACGCATAATCCGCGATTAAACTGCCGCAGTCACGTATGCATCTGTGTGTGCAGCGCGCCAGTTGTTTCAACGCGACGACGCCGAATTGTACCGTCGGTTTGCTTAATTCGTACAGTTGCACTGTGCTCTTACGCGGATTGTTCACTTTGTTTTTATACCGGGGTTTTATTATTTTTTTCTCCTCCCTTCCTCGCGCCACCCTCCCCCCCTCTCTCTCTCTCTCTCTCTCTCTCTCTCTCTCTCTCTCTCTCTCTTTCGACACTCCCTTTCCGCCTTCCGTCACGTAGTTTCCCTCACCCCTCTTATTTCCTCGTTTTATAATACAATATCTCTTTTTTATTTCTTACATTCTAACGTGCGGTACATTCGTTTTCCTCCGCTTTCGTCCGCACTGCCGCGCGATGAGAGATAATTCTTTAAAGGGATAAAGCCCGAGATTTATAATCGCGCGTTCTTATAGCTCGAAGCGCGAAATCGACCGCGAATTGCAATCGCATCGGGCATGAATAATTGTGTCACACAAAATCAGTGGCAAATATCGCGCGATTACATCGCGCGATTTATGTTATTCATTGTTTGTCAATTAGTGCGACAAGCTACCGATGTAATCATGTCTCTGAATTAACAATAATTTTATACGTCTCGCTCTTCTCGACTTGATCGACGTGAAATCCAAATTGTGGTAAATGCGATGAGCTGGCGGACATTCAAGTTGAATGGGAGAACTTGGCTCTTTCGTATTTGTCGTTTTCACTTACCGGACAACTTGTCTGAATGAGACTCGTGCAGGAATAAATCGTTAGAACATTCATGTGCCCGCAACGATCCTCTCATGGCTGTGTTTGCCTCTTTAGTTGCATCCCTAGCAAAAAGTCATTCAGGTTTACGGTCGTTGAACGGTCGAGTTTAATAAAGAGGAGTGGTATTACGAATGCATCGTGTATACGCTTTGTTAATATATTTCTTTCATGTTTAATATACATTACTTGAATGTGCCCTCTCAAGGTTGAAATCGACCCGCTCGACAACTCCGAGACTCACGTACACGAAGGAATATATTCGTTCCGAAACTCTCGGTGTATTCTCACGCGAGGAATCACCCCCTTTTCCGATTGTACCGCTTGTCCTCCCCCGACACACCCTCCGTATTAGTTAATACGCATACAAGCGAGAGCCTCACACCCCAGATCACAAAGGGCTCTCGTCTTCCTATCTGCGAGCGATTCTCCCGGCGAAACGAAAGCGCCGTTGATTCCTCGCGGGCAAGCAGAGCGGAAAGCCGGTGAAATGTGGGAAGCGTGTTCTCAGACCTAGAAGCACAAAGGTGAATCCTCCGCGGTGACCCGTTACTACTTACCTCTTTCGTCATAATTCACTTTTCGCTCGTTCAAGAGCGAAACGAGACTCCAACAAATCGCGCCACCTGCTAGTCGCGCTCAGACACGTAGAAGAGATAAGGTGACAGAAAGAGAAACGTAGGAAAAAGATTTAAAGTCGGCTGTTCGTTAACGTCGATAAATATAGGAGGGAAGCTGATCTAACCGGGTGTTTTCGATCCGACGAAAAACGTCGACGTGGTGGTCGCCCCATACAGCGCGAATTAATCTCTCCCTCGTGTAACTGAGACAAAACTTCGGCATTACAAAGCCGGTACTAATAAAAAGAGAATAAAATCGAACCCTCGATGTGGATCTTGCCGGCGAAGTTAAACATCTCTATAATATCCCCCGGAGTGGTATTTCTCTCTCGTGCAGCTTTACCGTTTATCTGATAAGTGCGCAGCGCGAGGGCAAACGCAGGCGAAAAGTTAAACTATGGCTCGCCCGGAGCGGAGCTTCGTCTCTTCCGCTTTTCCATATATTTTTCTCGTCGTTTAACGCGAGATATCTCCCTGTGTATGCGCGCGTGTCCAAGACAACGGAAATTGACGTCGACGGCGCAATCGTCGTTCGAGCTGCAGCAGCGTCGGCCTTCGGAGAGACCTCGGCAACCTGCAACTTTTTCAGACAGCTACCCGCGGAGAACCGAGCGGAGAATTAAAATCACACCGAACTGACAAATCGCGAATCCGTGCCGCGAATTTTCCGCTGAGGCATGCCCGCCTCGCCGGAGGCACAATAGGAACGAACACTCGGCTGCACTGCGCTGCGCTGCGCTACTTTGCGTCGCAGATCACGTCTGAGATTTACGATAGAAAGTCGATTCCATTTATCCGTATAAATTACCAACGGCGAGCCACGAGCTCCCGGTTTAATAGTTTTCTTTGCAAATCCGCGTGCGCGTCGCGACGTTGCTAGATGTTTTGTTCTCACAAATCCATAATCATCCTCGTTGTTACGTCCTCTTTGTTCGCCTTCGAGAGACTTCAGCACGAGACCGTTGGTTTCTTCTCGCGGACTGAAACCCCTGTTTTCGCCCGAACGAATAATTTTACGCATAAAACGTAAGAAGATTCTTACTACAAATCTGCGAGCTAATTTGTCGAAACTTCTCAACGTCTACTTTCCGAATGCGACGAATAATAATATGAGATAATTCTCTGCAGTTTTTAAATATCAGTTTTTAAATGTCGGCGGCGCGTCTGTTTGCCGATTCATCAATCTTACAAATTTGCTTAACGATGCATAAAGAACACACTTTTTCCATAACAGAAATATTTTTCTGCTTATCTACGCGCGAATATCATCCGGAAAAAGCACCGCCATCGCTCGCGCCGATATGTTAATCCTTTTACCGATATGCGTGTTACGGTAACAACACGAACGACCGACGTGAACGGAAACGCTCGCCGCGGGGTGTAACGTTTTGCGGACAATCTGTAAAACGCGATACCTCCGTTCTGCTTGTTAATAAAATTTTCTATCCGACTATTGTGCAAAAAAAAAACCAATAGAATAAAACGATTAAATGTTAACAGATGCAAACAAAGTTAACGCGTGTTATACCAAAAAATTTAGTTTTTACGACTTCCTCTGAAGAGTTAAATCTCTCATATAGAAATTTGCTTCTCAAACGTCGAATAATCGAATACGAAACGCGATCGCAAAAACGTCCCACATTGAAAACTCCCTTTAGTTTCGATGAAACATTATAAATCGAACAAACAATGTAAATGGAAAGGGAAAGGGAAATAGTTTCTTTCGCTTCGATTAGATTCACCTCTTAAATTCTCTCATCAGAAGCGACGAAAGTTCTCGAGTCGTCATCGGCTGCAAAAAAGATACAAGAACTCGGCGCGAGAAGAGCCGTGCGGAATTTTCATTCTTTCACCTCCAATTCGCGTCGATTCAACCCCACATCGAGCGCATATTCGTATGCGCGAAACGTTCCAGATCTCCCAAGACGTTTCGTATTCAGTGTGAACGGGCAACCGATTGGAATGTCTAGACCGAATCGCTACTGGATCAGTCCTGTGTGATCCATCGAAACTTGCAAGATCAGATCAGGTCTGAACTAACCGTTATTGTGCACTTTTCGCATTTCGTGCTTCTTCGGCGTCTTCGTAATTCGTTTCCTATCTATTTTTATTCGGAACGCGTCTTGGCACTTTCAGTCGTAGGCTTTGTTTTTTCATAATTTTTCAGTCGATCAGGTTATTACAGATTATAATAAAACGCGAAGGGATATTTACAAATTAATACGATGCTTCTCGAAGTGAAGCGTCGTGCTTTCGTCTTAATCTTACGATACTAGAACATTTTTACGTTACTTCCATTAACCCGGGAAGAATGTTCGTTAACGCCCATTTTGTCACTCAGTTCTCCAGACAATGAAGCCTACATTGCAAATCCGAGTGTGTTATTTTGACACGCACAAGCGTGTGTAGCTGTGAAGCTTTCTTTACACGTCTCTTGTCGTCTTAAATCACGTCATTTAATTCGTTGTTAGACATTATTTAACATATAACGTTTAAACGACGTATTAAATGACGTGATTCAAGACGATAAAAAACGTGTAAAGAAGCCCATTAATTTACACGCACTAAAATAATATATTCGTATATTCGATACCGAATGACCGAGTGTTACATTTATCGAATTATTAACGCGGACGCGGACGCGCTTGTAAATTTTACGACCGGTGACTGGCACTCAGGAATCAATGACGGTATCAACAGCCAACAAAAATACGGAAAAGCTCGAACGCGAGAGTGGCCAAGTAGCGGGTATCAAGCGCACTAACTCGTTCCGAAATAATTGGATCGATATCGCGGGATATGCGCGTCTACTTACACAAATGTCGGCAAAGTCACGCGCGATGCGTGACACTCTCGTTCGCCATCGCGCGCTGAAAATAATAGGAAAATCTTTCCCGATAAGTATGTAAAAAGTGAGTCTGTCGGGAGAGTCGTGGGCTTGAAACATAAATCCGATCCATCGAAAGCACAGAAAGCAATTCTTGGCCTTAGAAGGGGACAAATACGAAGATTTCTATCACGCGCAGCGTCTTGAGACTGGCACTTTGAAATATTAATTAGCCGAGTGCGAAAGGATACGATTCTTTTTCGTCGCGAGAATTAAGGTCAGTAGTGCGCACTTGGGCAACTTGTACGTATATTCCGGCAAAGTTTCGCGGTCCGGCTTCGGTGCGCTTTACATTTTTCCGTAATAAATCTGCCTCCCCGCCAGATTGCAGCTCATGCCTTTGGCAGCGGTGCCAAGTTCACTAGCGCGTTTGGGATCCTGATTACTTCAAATTAAAGTTTGTCTCTCGCACAAGCGGAGGTCGCCGACACCGAGAAGGCGCGCGGTGGAAAAAGACACGCCCTTTTCATTCTATACCCTCCGCGCAAAGAGCGATCATTCATAGAGACGTTTTTGCGAGTAACTTTTCGCATCATTACTCGCACACGTGGGATTCGTCCGGAGGAATTCTCCTTTAGAACAGGTCCCCCGAGGATTTGGAGATGACTTCCCTCGGAGGAAACTTCAATGGCGAGATCACTCATTGAACTCGCACCCTTTCATATTTACAAGTTGCGCGATAACGCGATGCGCGATTCGAATGCGGCTATTATTTATGTCTTACGAGATTTTACAGGCCGATGATAATAATTCGCGAGTCGAAAAGGCAGCCTGTACAGACCCGAGCTGTCTCTTACGATTAGACACTCCAAGGTCCAGACACAAGGCACGCGATGTGGTAATGTAGATGCGTTACTTGACCTTTTCGTGTGCAGTGCCGTGTACTTCGGCACTTGATGCCAATTAAAGCGCTATGAATTAACTAACATCGAGTCCTCGCATGCCTGCAAGAGAAAAGTTTCCTCTTGCGCCACTGACACGAAAGCAAACGATTCCTGGAATATTATCCTTTCGGAGGAAACGCATCTGTTTGTATGATAAAAAGGGTGCTAATGGGAACGTACATTTCCTGTACGCCTTTCTTCTTTTTCATGTTGTAAAATTAACATTATGATGTGTGGAAAGATAAGAATCTTTAATATTCTGTGATATTCCATTCGCGCATCATCAATATTATTATCTTTAACAATGAGTAAAATTCGTGCAACCTCGTTCTTTTTCAAATGTCATTAAGTTGTTATAAAGAAAAGTAGATAGTTTTATAATTTTCAGTATCAATGAGAGAGATATTTCGTTCTCTCTTTTTTCCCATTTAATGTCGTGTCCACGCTTAATGCCATATTATCCACGCCACGTTTAATGCCATATTATCAATAAAATATAGAATATTATCAATTAAATAGAATTTTATTTTGCGATCGTTACGATTGCAATTTGTATTAGATTCGACTAATTTCAAACTGTTGCGCTTCGCGCAACATTTCCACGCGAAATAATGCGTCTCATGTCTCACACAAAGTTACTCAACGGCTCGCCTTGTTAAGGAACTAAGCTCATTAAACTATCTAGATACAGTAGAAAAATAACATGCAGAATTATCGGCCTGCACTTCGTCTGGTAAGACGATCCCGAGTAGCAGATAAGAAGCGTAAAGCGCGGCCATTAATGACTAGCCGCCTACAAAGTCTATACTTAACAGCCGTTACCTTACTGATGCAGCACTTTGTCCCATATTCCTAAAATCCTAAAAATGGCACGCAATAAAAATGGCACGCAATAAAAATGGCACGCAATAAGAACGTGGCACGGTGAATAATTATGTTCTAAACAGCACAGCTCTCTTTAATAAAACTTACGTACGTATTCTCAAATATTCATCAATTTTATTCCACGTGTCGCACCTGTTTCTTCTTTTTTCTTTATCGACTTTTTTAACTTTAAAGCGGGCCGTACTTTTCATGGAATATTACACCGTCATGAACCTCGTCTGTTTGTTCACACGTGAAACTCAGCCGTATGTATAGTAACATGCGTCACATGAACAAATGTACACGCCGTCGGATAAAATCAAAATTCGCGATATCCCGTCGTATGTCATCGTCAATGTTGCGACGCCAAACGGCACATTTAACACAATGTGCGCCTATTGTTTACGAAATAAAATCATCGCATTGTCTGCGCTGACAATCTTTTCCTGTTGCCTCGTTGGAGCAAACGAGTCAAGTGCTCTTCTCTTCTCTCACACACATGATATCATATCTCATGCGAGCGAGGTGTCTGACAACATGTGTCGTCGACATGTTCTCATCACAATGCGCTTTAAACTGTCGAGCAAAGTGTGCTTAATTGTAAAGACAGACGGACGTTTGATAATTTTGCAACTGAGAACGAGTGAAAAAGCGCCCGCCGAATGCTTCTGCAGAAACCGCGAGTTCTCTCTCTCTCTCTCTCTCTCTCTCTCTCTCCCCCCCCCTCCTCCCCCTTCTTTCTCTCCTTCTTTCTCTCTTTCTGTTGCCCCGCTGTTCCCCTCGTATCACGTGAGTGCTTTATCTCAGAAAATTCTTTTTCTTCATTCCCCGAGCATTATCTCGCGGGGTCTCGAGTTCACGCGCGGGTAACCAGTTCGTTCCGGCGCGCTCGCTTCTTCCCCCGCTCGCCCGACACTTTTATCACCAACAAAACCATCCTCATTTAACAAGATGTTTACGGACCTTTATCGGCCCCCAGATTAAATATCGATGCCGACAAGTTCCACGATGTGGTGGAAGCACAGCGCACTCGAAGCGAACTCGATTAGCGGCCTCCCCACGAGACGCGTACACGGTATCCGGTTTTCATCTCGGCGATTCAAATTTCCTGCTCATGTTGAGAGGTGTTTGCGGGTCACTCGGCTGGTATCGTGCGTCAGGTAACCGTGTGAAGACGTTATTAATATACGAGACGTCGCGTTTCACGATGAAAATCCGCACACGACGTTCTCTCCCCTTTGGCGGCGAGAGGAGCTCCTTTAATTAGAGTCTATTAATATCAAGCGGACAAACTATTTCGAGTTCTCTCGGAGATTCCCGCTCGGAAGAACGCTCGGTATTCCACACGCGTATATATTTCACAATGATTAATATATAGCCTGTCAAGGCGAATCCAGGGACATCCATCATCCGCGAGAGATTCCCGCGGTTCGGAGAGGGAGCTGAGGCAAAATAAGCCGGAGTGTTTTATAACGTGGAACGTTCAATAACTGTATCAGCCTCGCGCCATGATCATTGAGCAGAGAAGGAAGCAGGATTCTCGCGCAGGACGAGGCTGGGTGGGTGGTGGGGTGGCCTCCCCTGAGGAACGTCCGGGAGTCGCGAACGAGCGAAGTGAGACGCGCCGCAAATACGATCGAGTCGGCGCAAGAAGCGCAGGCAAAACATCTCGTGATATTCCTCTCGCGTGTAGCGACTGACGTTAGTGACGTTCCCCACAGATCGGAAAACGATCGTCGCGAATCGCCGCCATGACGATCGGCCGGCCGCGCCGTCGAATTTGCGCGACGAATATTTCTCCGAGATTTTCTTCGAAATTTTCTCCGAGACGTTTCTTTCTTCTACCTCTTTCTTCGTACTTTCTCTCGTATTCATTCTCAACGAGCCCGCGAAAGAGACAGAATTCCCGTCTCTCTACTTCGTCCTTCATCGCCGGACGGTGTCATTGTTTCCGCGCGGGAAACGGAGAATTATTAGATCTAACGAGTCAAGATGAGATGAGCGCGCGCGCGCGAACAATGTAGATTTATTATCGCATCTAACGCGCGCGATCCGCCCGCGTGAATTGGCAGAATCAGTCGGGCGGCGATCGTGCTTCTGGCGAACAACAGTTTAATTATAGTCATCACTTGCGGGAGCCGCGACGACCGCGAAACGCGCCTTCCGTCTGCGATTTTACAGTTTATTGAGGCCCGATATCGCGCGCGAGTCTCTCTCTCTCTCTCTCTCTCTCTCGGTAACTCGAACGCAACTTAATGACCGAGTCGAGTTTCTGGCGGTGCATAATTATGAGGGGCGAGATTAATCGCCACTCGAGCCGGTTAAAACCCGGGTTGGTGGCCGCTCTTCTCTATTGCCGGCCGCTCGGATAACGAGCGATATTATTAGAAATCAAATGAGCATTGTAGCCGCGAAACTGGGTAGAAAAGTAAACGGGCGACGTCTCGTAGCCGGAGCGCTATCAGGCCACGCGAAGACGCGCGAACGAGCGCACTCGGCCGGAGTTATTTTCCACGCTGATAAGAGATAATTCGGTCCGCTGGGGGTACCCGGAGTCAGATGATTGCCCCGCCACTCTCGATGACGCTCGTCGGATATCTCGGCTCAGTGACGCACGAAGCAATGGTGCGCCGCTCTTATTTTGGCTGACACGAAAACAATACGCACAAGAGAGAGTCGTAAATTGAGACTTGTTTTATCGATTTGTACACGAGACGTTAATTGCGAAACATCGCTGATCGAAGGCACCAGATTGACCGGCCGATGAAATTAAGAACTCGAGAAACCGAGGAATCCGAGACCGCACCCACACTAGTTTATACAAATTAAGGAAAAGAGCGAAAGGAATGATGATGGACAATAGAAGTACCACCGTGGTGGTGGTAAACTCGCTTCACTTTCGAACAGAGTGTTTTATCGCCGGAGGAATTTGTAAATCCGACGGAAACGGACTCGTCTTGCCGGTAGGAAGCGGCCGATATCCTGAAGATACTTTATCGAACCCCGTGTCGCGCTTTATCGCTTAGCCGCTCAACTCCGGCGAACTCGGGGATTTCTCGCGGCCCGCTCTCGCACGATGTCCGATAATGCGTTTCGTAACTCCGCGCCGGGAATCGCTGATAACGGCAATTAATACGTATGCAAATTCAGCAGCCGATCCACGCCTCCTTAGCACGGGGTCCGCACACGCTCGCGACGTGTGGCAATCGGCAGTTATCAGCGGTCGTGGCGAGAGAGACGAGTCGAGTTGTTTGCGAGAGAACGAGCAGTGGGAAAACATGGAGAGAACGACAGAGGAATCCAGACCGAAAGAGCGAGAGGAAGAGAGCGGCGGCTGACGATTGCACCAGCGGTGAAGAGTCCGCGAGAGATATCTCGCTGTAATGCGATTATTATGGCTGAATCGGACCCCCAGCAGTACTGTTGCATCATCCCAGCACCTCTCGACCCCGCTGACCGCGTCGGCCGCGCCGCGACGACGAGTGGAAAATATATTTTGCGCCGTGTGCGCTCTCTCGCGAACGCGCGATAATTTCCGTCTTTTCCTGCGCGGCTCGTCCCGGGCGCGATTCGCAATTTGCGGTTCCGTCCGCGAGACGAACACCGCACCGGATTCTTCACGCGCACATCGAGATCGGCAGATTTCGAAATCGGTCACCGCGTGTTACTCGGATACAGATCGATAGCACCGAGATACCGACTATCGCCATATCGGCCGAAGGCTATTTATTAATCATCTCTTTTTTGGCGCGGTAATCCTGCATTATGTATACGCTCATTCATTCGCGACCCTCGACACTGCGACGCATGCGTGGCGAATGCAACATTTCGATACCTTCCGTGAGGAAAGGAGAAATTTTGAAGCCAACTCAACACGAAAGAGGCGGTGTAGTTTTTTTTCCGACGAACTATTATTATTTCGAAAATCGTGCGAAGATCGAGCCGAACAGCTTATCGCTCTAAAAGCGACACGTGCGCTCCACTACAAATGGCGCGTCATGAAGTGCGCGTGATTATCTTATTTGTCCGAAACGATCACGAATCAGATTAAAAAATATGGCTGAGTAGGTACTGTAGGATCAATAAAGTATTAGGTAATAAAAGATAAGTAACGAGTAGCGAGGAAGAGTTGGGGGAGGCAGCAGCAACTTAAAAATGCGCTTGAAGGAGGCTGTGTGTGTGTGTGTGTGTGTGTGTGTGTGTGTGTGTGTGGATGGGTGGTCACGTTAATCCTTTAATTTCCCTTCCCCTAAAATTCCGCTCTAAAATTCGCTTCGCGAGAGAATCGCGCGAGATACAGTCTCGACCGCTTTATCGAATAGAATTCCGCCTATGAGCGACATTTACGGATGGCTTCTGCCTCAAAGTCAAAGAGAGACACACCTCCGCTCTTATCTCGTAAGCGTAAAGTTTAATCAGCGCGAAAGTTGATCATCAGCATTCATTTAATCGTCACGATTAAAAGTTCTTCACGTCTTCGGCTCACCAAATAGTGTTATCGAGGTAGATGTTATCAATCTTACCAACGACCGATAAACCTGACCCTGATAGCGAAGGCAAGACAGGTAATTCCGAAATATTTTCATTCTTACGCGCCGAAAGTGCGTAGGTCATATCGAATCGAAACCGTCGGAACTGTTTCGACATTCGCCGCCAGAATTGCTGAGAGGGAAGGTTTCTCTCCCTTCTTCTTCTTCTTCTTCTTCTTCTATTACTTTCCTTCCTCTTATAAATATTTTCTTCATCTTAACTCTCAAGGTCACGCAATCGCAATTTTAATTTCTCATTTTTAATAATTTCCATCCAGAAGTACGCTTGGGCAGACCCTAGTAGCGTTATCAGTGCAAACGCTACCGAAACTACTCGTAGAGCGCGATAGTGAACTTCACAAACAGCAATAATGTAACGTTAGCACGACTGCGTCGTGCCGTTGTATCATTTATCACCCTGGAACTTACCGGTTTGTGCTCCAAAAGCACCAGTTAGTGAGAGTCGCAATTTTAACTACTCTTCAGTCTCAACATTCCGAAGCTCTGCTTTCACAAAACTGTTCATATCACATGTGTGAATAATAAAATGATGGATATGACACAGACATACCATCCAAATACAGCGATACGCAATTCACGTAGCTCACAAACGCTGACATTGCCAATGCACCACCTTGGAATAACATTAATTATAGCGTACAACCAGAGATGTGCGAACTATTCGAATTCGAATCGAATCGAATCGAATCTAATGTAATTCGATTCGATTCGAATCCGAATCCCTGTGATTCGAATCCGAATAATTCGAAAACCTCGAATCGCGAAGATTCGAATACGAATAAAATATATTGTGCGTATCAGTTATAAAACGGGCCATCAGTTATAAATCAGGCTTGTATATTTGAACCCTTAACTTTTTAATTAATTATTAACTAATAATGTTTAATTACCGTAATTAACCTAACTTATAATTAATAACTTAATTATAAATTACTATAAATATTTAAATATATATTTTATTTTAAGATAATATTACAATATTAATATTTCCTTTCATAGTAAAATCTTCCATCGTTACTTGCACGTTTAATATTCATGTTAAATTTTTTAATGGTTCGATTCGATTTGATTCGAATTCGAATGAAATTTCATAGATTCGATTCGAATTCGAATTTAAAAAATGAGATTCGATTCGATTCGACATAAAAATTCTTGATTCGCACATCTCTACGTACAAAACGCTGTCATTAGTGATGTCACGGTAGCGTTTGTTAGCGCTAACGTCCAGCCGCGTGAACTTCTATTAGCGCTAAATAGCGCTAAATAGCGCTAAATAGCGCTAAATAGCGTCTCCCCGAACGCACCCTAAACCTGTAACTTTCAAAGGACGACCGATACCGTCAAATCCGACCCAACGGAATTCTTCCTACGACCTTTGTTAGGACCAGGTAACGACGCGCCCGAGCACGAACCGAGCTCGTACCTGGAGCAGGTACGTGCGTTTCGGAAAACATCTATCTAAGCAAGGCGCAGGTTTTGTCGAGTGTGCCTGCACACGCAGCCACACACAAACATCTCACACTCGAGTGGCGAGCGAACGGCCGACGACGAAGAGGGACGGCAGTCGCGATGCGGACAACATCGCCACAATTCGCTCACGCGCCACGTTCCTATGGTCAGGGTGGGGACTCCGCTATAAGAAGATAAATCACAGTAGAACGGGTCAGTTTACGACTAGACCACCGTACGGTACCAGCACTCCAAGTCCCGGTGTTACCGTCGCTGATACCGTTCGTCTCTTGCCGAGGAGCCAAAGCCGTGATAAGCGAATTTTCCGCGCAACAAGCGAATTTCCCGAGAGGAGAGGTACGTCCACCGCATTGAAATTCCACTCGTCCGGCACAGGACGAGCCGTGCCGCGTCGCGTCGCGTCGGTTCCTCGACGAGGGGCCACGACATTGGGAACCGGCTTCAAAATCTGACACTTGTTGCTGGCCCGCGGCTTTCCGACGCCGCCGCCGCCGCATGCGCGGCGCCATTGCACCGACGTGCATCTTACGGCCGGCGGTAATATGTAATAACTCGATTTACCGCGCTGTTCGAGATGCGAGATAGCACCGCGCGTAGCAATCGCGAATGCAGCCGTGAAACATACGACCGGCGTAACGCCGCGGCGTCGCACATGCAGCGTGCGATTTTATTTGTAAGAAAGCTGCTGAATTTTTCGTGATCAAATCGTCAGGCGAGCAAAAAGCAAAAGGGGCGGGATAACGCCGCGTCGCTCGGCTTGACGCGGAAATTTTCCGATCGGGAAGAAGAATGGAGGAAGAACGGAGAAAGAGAGAGAGAGAGAGAGAGAGAGAGAGAGAGAGAGAGAGAGAATCGCCGTGCCGCTTATCAAACCGCCGCTGGTATTTGCATTTATCTCTATTCACCGGCAAAACCGCGCGCCCATTTCCCGACAAAAGTCCACGAGAGACCCTCTCTGAGCGCACTCTCTCGTGGGATCGCTCGTGGGCGTCTGACGTCAAGGAGAGCACAAGCTCGCGACGACGAATTGATGAATTCTCTCCCGTTGTTCGCGACGCGCTCCGCGCTTACTTCAGCGAGTGACGATAAATTTCAATGCATGGAATATGTTGGTCTCCGCGGAGAAGAGGAATTTCCGTATCGCCCAGCCCGGCGAGCGCGCGCGAGCACGCTTACACCTTTTTACTTTTACACATTTGCGCTTACGTAACTTTCACTAACTTCGAGCTCGTCGTTCTGTTTTTACCGCGGGAATAATACACACTCCGGCACTACCGGATGCCGCGGCATTAGCATTGCTTCCGGCGCTGCTTCTCCGCGACTAAAGACGCTTTATTAGGCTCGCTATATCCAACGCGTGATGTAACCTATCGTTTGACGTTAATTACGAGACTCTACAATTTCCGTGGCTGACACGTGTCGTTAAGTCGCCAGGCACGTCCGTGGCTGACTGTGAGTCAGTGTGCGTAAGACGATATCGCCGGACTGCGTAAAAGGTCACCGCCGAAGCGACAGGAAAATACGAGTTTTCGCGAAACAGACAGGAAACGCGCTCCCGGCAGAACTCGGGTTTTCATTAGCGGAGATATCGAGTCGCTAATTACCTAAAAACTGCAAGTCAGTAAGAATAGATAAGACGAGGATAATAACTAGATAACGAGACGGTCACTCGCAACCAGATATTCAAGGTGGACTTTGATAGATCTCCAATTAGGCTCTTAATTGGCAGTTTTATTATCGAAAGATATCGCACGTGGAAACTTGGAAACTTGCACCTGCAATGATAATCTCCCTTGACTTCTCTTCCCTTTTTTTCTCAAGAAAAATTCAGATCGAAATTCTCAAAATTCAGGTCGAAAGTTCAGAAAAAAACGGAGGGGGGGGAGGTCACGCGTTTAATATGTTTTAACTTTGGATGCTCGCTCGAAGCATTCTTAAGTGACCGATTATGAATGTCCAGAGACATTAACGGACTCGTTCGCGTGAATAGCTTCGAGTATATCGACGTTTATCGGAACCCACACGAAGCGTCGCTTGTAATTTGCGCGTATGTGTGTGTGCGCGCGCACGCTGAAAGATTTAATATGTATAAATCGACAGTGGCGGTGCTGTCGCAAGCGCTGCTACATATTGTAATCGTAGCTATGTACCGCGGCCGAGATATTCATGATGCGGTATATTTCCGCCCATAACAAGCTAGTTATCTTATACCTCGGTGCATTAATATTCGCCGCGCACATGAATAATTAATGTGTTAATCATGCTAATGGCCGTTACGTGACACGCACAATGTTGGCGATCCGAGCATCAAAAGAGCCAAACGTCCAATCTCTATCCTATGTCTATCCTCGTATAAGTGTCGGAAAGAAACGCAGGAAGGAGAAGAGGAAAAATTAATAGAGTGTTATTCCACTAAGAATTCTGTTTGCGTAACGTCTCGATCAGACATCGAGTCTAGATAATGTCCGATACAATAGAAAGATAACGAGAAGTACAAAGTAAACGAAACAAGTGATGTATCAACAGGCTGTTTGTCCATCGCGTCCTCCGGACGCGTTTCTCTCTCGAGATAGACGACTAGAGCTGAACTTTTCTCTCCAGTGAGTTTCCAGCGAACGCGTATAGGAACCTCCGAAAAATCCGTTCGCTCGAAACGCTGCAGGTTCGCTCGTTTCGACTTATCGGATTATTTATTTAACTGTATACGCGAGCCGAGATGCTATAAACGGATGAATTAGACGGGCGAAACGCCGGGTCTAACAGCGAATAATCTCGCCGACGACGACGCCGACGTTGTTTGCCGTCGATATTGATATTTCCGTCCGATAACGCGGGGATAATGGGAACGTCAACGTGTGTTTGTGATTTCGATAAGCGAGGTAATATATTCACGATGTTTATCGGTCGTCCCGTGACCCGCGCGACTGTTACGGCTGAAGATTTCGATCGCACGGCCGATTGTAGATTTCCGCCGCGCGCGGAACGATTAGAAAGTGTTCGCGTACGAGAAGTTTCATACACGCGAAATTAAGCAAGCCGACTTGCAGACTCGAGAAAAAACGTCCACGTTGCCGAAATCGATTCTGTGCGCGAATGCGCGTGCGATTTACCCGCCGCTCTTCGTGAACATGTGTGTCCTATATCCTCGAATGAAAATATGCGTACAATATAAATCGTCGTGAATTTTTAACTCGCAACTTTTCAAGCGGGTGATACGTTAATAATTAATCAAACGGCAGCAAATAGGGAATTTCTAAGAAGCATGATAATCCCACAGCAGCTGCTGACGGCATAAATACCCACGACCGGTCGACCGGTTGAATAATAAACGCCTGATCGCCAGCAGCGATATCTCTTTGTCCAGGTTCAGGTAAACGATACTCAGGGTCTTCTTTTGTTCAAGGATAACATGTCGGTCAACCTGAGGAGCGTTCTCATCAGCGATCCCGTGGACGAGTCTTGCGGGGCGCTGCTGCTCGAGCACGGCATTCCGGTTACGACAAAATACAGACTGCCGAAGGATGTGCTGATCAACGAGCTGCAGGTAGGGCTGCATTGTGCCGCGAAGTTGCGCTGTGTGCGTGTAAATCCCGTCGCGCGAAAAACAAGCGAGTCGAAAAGCAATCGGTACAAACGGTATTTGGCGAAATCACGTATTCCGTTTGACGGAATATCGAGTCGGCGTATCGAGTATTGACTTTGAAAGCAGGGATAATGCAAAAGGGACAAGAGAGAGTGGGATCGATTTTTTTCTTTCCGGGGAGCCTCTGCTAACGGTTTAACGGGCGTTTTGGCTCACTTTGTCTGCTTCTTTGTCTGTTTCTCATCGGTCTGAGTCCGGAAATACCGTAATTCGATGCTGAGAGGATCAATACAGTGAATTAAAATTGCAAAGCTTCGCAAAAGATCGTTAGTTTGGTAACATTTATCGTTACTGTCGATACATTTACGACGTTAATTTTAATTTATTTAATTAATTAATTTTAATTCGCAAGTCATTGAATCTCTCGACCGTCTTCTTATCGCGGCAACCGATATTTCTGCGTTGCTTTACGGACCGAGGAGAATCGCAACGACCGAGTGACTATTCAACGCGGATCTGACGGAGTTTGGTTTTCTTTCGGCGCATTCATTAGCGAGTAGCATTTGCATTGTACAAAGCTCTCAATATTCATCGATTTCGAAACAAGCCGATATGAACAATAGATTCTGAATGAGAAAATGGAGAGCAGACATATTATTTTCCTTAGATATTAATGAATAGAATCACTATTGACAAATATCGATATTAATCAACGAAGCAATAAGAGGAGAAATTTCTCGAAAAGAAATATTTTGCGTTTTCGTTTTTTCTTCGTTTCTTTTTTTTTTTTTTTTTTTGAGAACAATCTACCTTTGAAGATTTGTTTCTCTCTGTGCGTTACACTCGGATTCCGATAAGCCGATTAAATGCATACAGAGACAAAGGCCTGTTTGATCTCATCAAATTGGTACGTTGTGCCTTACCAAACACGTAATCAGATAAAATTGACGAAATATTTGTCGTCTCTCTCTCTCTCTCTCTCGTTCCGAAATACATATTCAATCAGTTATCAGATACGTCGTCTACAGAACTGTGATATATTTCGTTAATCACACAAATGACGACGCGCCTGTATTATTTCACAGCGCGTCCGAGCTACGGAATTAGTTTACACAGAAGTAAGCTCTGTTAAATTCCAATCGTCGATCATCTGGAACAATCGCGTCCCCCCGCCCTCCGTTGCAAGAAATCATTCGTTCTTCCTCCCCATCCCTCCAGAACGAAAAGGTGGAACGTGCGAGTGACGGACGGAGCGCGATGCGCAGCGACTTGCCGCAATTTCTCTCGATCATAATTGATCAGCGACGAACGAATCGAGGAGATCCTCGATTCGAGCCGGAGGATTTCGGGGATCGGTTTATCTCGCGCTGAATATCCCGCGTGTGTGAGAAGTCGCTCGTTCCCCGCTCGCTCGGGCGAATTCCGCGCCACGCGTCGATCCATCTCGAGGCGTTAGAGACACATTCCCTGTAATTTAACGCAGCGTTACGAGCGTAATAAATGCACGCCACTGACATGTGACGGGACGCGCCTCTTGCTCTCTTTTCCGCCCCCCTCCGACCTCCCACCCCCTCCTTCGCCGCGCTGCCCCGTCTCCTTCGCTCCTTCGGCCCGATCGATCTCCGTCCCGTTCTCCGTTTGATCTCTCTTTTCTTAATTGCCCGCATTCGAGGCGGCGATCCGGTTAGATCCAGTTGAGTCGGCCGGCGCGGATACCGGTTAGTTCGCAACGGGTCATTGTACCACCGGTTTGCGCCGGCACACATGGGCGCTCGTACAAGGAGACTTGCTGTATCCCTTCTCCGCGCAGCTATTTCTCAACAAGTCACATTTAGATCGCCCGCAGCCGCCGTTCCTCCGTTTCCTCGCTCTCGCCTCCTCCGGCAACGTCAAAGCGCAACGTTTGCAAAGCTCGGACGCACGTCTCGTTGCAAATGCCGCGAAGGAGAGACCGACGCGACTTTGGAAGTCGCGCGACCTTCTCTTTCACGGAGAGACACGGATTTGAATAAATTATGACGTCGCCGGGCGGGATCGCCTCGTTCTATCCACTACGGCGGTGTTTGCGGTGTTTCTCCCGTCTTCCAGATCGGTATCAGCGCACACGATGTGCGTCACCGATGCCGAGCGAAAGATGCCGCAGCTCTTCGCTCGTAAGTGCAGTTCTCGAAGTAAACGAGACGTTTGACGTTCTGTCCGACAGAAGCACGATGCACTCATCGTCCGCTCCGAGACTAAAGTGACGGAGGACGTGATTGCCGCCTGCCCGAACGTCCGCGTGATCGGACGCGCCGGCACCGGGGTCGACAACATTGATCTTCAAGCTGCCACGCGCAAAGGAATCATCGTAATGAAGTACGTACAAGTCCGATTTTCGAATTTCGCACGAACCTGCCTCCAATTTCGCGTATAAAACAACGAGCCTCTGCGGCGCCCCTGCGGGAATCCTCTCGTCAAGAGGACGTGATAGATCTTTAACGAATCAGCTAGTAACCGACGCATCGATTGTTCAATCAACTGGACTCAAATCACCGCGGTGGTTAAAGAGCTGATCCCAGCGCAAAGTTCAGCTGCAGAACAGATAGAACAGATGTTGAATATTACTGAAAAGTACTCCAATCGTGTCCTCGAGACTTGTAATTGTGAAAAATACATATCTGGACGTGAAACTTTCTGTACTTTTCAAATCTGTAATAAAAAATATAAGTTTTGCACCAACAAATCAACGCTGGGCCGCCCGTTAGGCCCAAGAGGTACATCGGACCCAAATTTGGGGCCTACCACGTGAAAGAACTCGATCAACAGGACAACTTTTATTTTGGATAATTTTTCATAAAAATGCACTCATAACGAATTATTCGACCGAGTTCCCAAGGATCCGGCGATATCTATGGCGATACGTGCCACGATATGGTCGCCATATTGAAATTACTAAATTGCAAAAGATTTCAGAACTACATATATTTGAAGTACAAGTCTCGAGGACACGATTGGAGTACTTTTCAGTGATATTCAACATTTTTATCAGGATGAAATCCATGATTTCGAAAAGAATTGACGAGAAAAAATCGCATTTTTTGGAAAAACAATACAAACGCCCATTTTTCATGATTCTCGCAGCGGATTCGAGAAGAGCGACCTCGAAAACCCACTTTGGATTAAAATTTTCGAGCATTTTCATAAAAATTCATAACGTTGAAATCAACGCGAAATCTCTGTCCCAGCCGGCATTAATGAGTTAAGCGCGAGAGACTTGGCGCGGATCATCCCGATCGAGCCGTCCGCATCCGTGCGTAATCGCATCCCTTGCTTCGGCGATTTCAGCACCCCCGGTGGCAACAGCATCAGCGCTTGCGAGCTAACGTGCGCTTTGATCTCCGCGCTAGCGCGTAATGTGGTTCAAGCGGCGCAATCGCTAAAGGAGGGCCGGTGGGATCGGAAGCTGTATTCCGGCCATGAGCTGTCCGGCAAAACTCTCGGGGTCCTCGGGATGGGTCGCATAGGCCGCGAGGTGGCCCACAGGATGCAAGCCTTCGGCATGAACGTCGTCGGCTTCGACCCCATAGTGAGTGACGAGGCCGCAACCGAGCTCGGTATCAAGAAGCTCAGTCTGGAGGAAATCTGGCCGGTGGCCGACTACATCACCGTCCACACGCCGCTCATACCTCAAACCAGATGTACGTGATAGAAAGTCGTTTGATCCTTTGGAATGATCCTTTGGAAATTGTTAAGTGAAGAATCTAGTAGAATCTAGCAGTACTCTGTAGTCTGAAGTTGGAGGGCGAATTTATCGTGTTGATAATTGTATACTTGGAATTAGAATAATTGGTCATCACTCGCAGAGACGGAATCGTTCTTGTGCCACGCGACGACTAACCGCAGCTGCGCATTGTTCACAGATATGATCAACGCGGTATCTCTGGCCAAGTGCAAGAAAGGAGTAAACATCATCAACGTCGCACGTGGCGGGATTGTCGATGAGGAGGCTCTCTTGAACTCGCTCAACTCCGGTCACTGCGGCGGAGCCGCCCTGGATGTCTTCACACAGGAACCGCCAATGAATCCATTCATCATAGAGCTCATACAACATCCGAAAGTCATCCCGACCCCTCATCTCGGTGCGTAGTTCGATTACTCAAAGTAATCTCAGTCTCGATTGTCTAATATGAGAAAATCGACTGATCTTGTCAGATCCAAAGACGACCCGGCGATTGAATAATTAGATTATCAGTGAAAACAATCGTTTCTGCGTACATTTTAATCGATAGATCATTTACAAATAAAAGACGCCTTAAAGATATATCAACCAAGCTCGAACCAAGCTCTTCAAGGTCTCTCCCCATGAGATGAAAGTTCAATCTTGTCAATTCTTGACAATCTCATCCCGCCCAGGCGGTGTGTGCTGTAATGTATATCATTAATTGACAACCGGCTTGATCACAGGCGCCAGCACGGCGGAGGCTCAGCAACGGGTGGCGGTGGAGATTGCTCAGCAATTCCTCGCTCTGTCCGGCAAATCGACCGAGTACGCCATCACCGGTATTGTGAACGCCCCGGTCTTGACCGCCGCCATGACGAACGAGAACAGGCCGTGGATAGAATTGTCGAAGAAACTCGGCCAACTGGCCGGTCGCTTCCTCAAGGGCAAGCTCAACACAAACACCGTGTACAGCCAGACCGTGGGCAACGGCATGCAGGAGAAGCGATTCATACACACGGCCGTGCTGGTCGGAGTGTTGACCGGTCAAACGAAGAACGGCCTGAATCTAGTTAACGCGCCGACTCTGGCGCAGGAGATTGGCGTGAACTTGCAAGAAAACCACGTCGAGGACAACATTAGAGCGGTCGTCGTCAAAGTCGACCAGCATGTCATCAAAGGTAATGCGACGGGACCAAAGGGTTCCTCCCACGCGAGAACCAGTGTCCTTGGATTCGGTAACATTGAAGATTATTCCTTCTGTATGTTGCAGGAACCGTGCGCAACAACGAATTGCTGCTGTTGGCTTTAGACGACGCAGTCTTCGTGAACGGCATCGCGCTCAGATACCACATTTGCCTGTACCGCACGAACAGGGTGCAGGATCTCGCCAACATCGTGAACGTCTTCTCGTCGAAGGGTATCAATATTCGCAACTTGAACGCCAACGGCAGCTGGCTGATCATTCAGACTGATCAGGAGGTGTCGATCCCAGTCGACGGAATCAACAGCTTTTGAGCGTTGTCTTTGAAAGAGACAGAAAGAGAGACAGAAAGAGGGAGAGAGAGAGAGAGAGAGAGGGAGAGAACTTTTAAGAGAACGATCGCGGAGGAAAGCGTCGACGACGAGCGATCCTCGTGAAAGCGGAAGGGATGCAAAGGCACTGATAAATCCAGTATTGCTCGATTGCTAGAAACGCGCGTCGAGCTCTTCTATGCTCCTCTACCGACGCGCCTCTTCTTAATTATGTAAAAATCCTCTCATTCGTGAAATCATTATTTATTATCGGACTTAAAGCGGACGAATTTGAAACGAGGTGGAGACAATTACTGTTAACACGCTACGTAGACGAACGATAAGTGTTTCTTTCCTTCTTTATGTAGGATGGAGACTATAGAAATGGTCTGCGAAATATTCTCATTCGATTACACGCGAAGATATACATCTATATATATATATATACTATGTACGAAACACTATTAAACTTATATCGCACACTTACGCACGATAAAGATAAAAATGTATAAAAAAAGGGTTTACATATATAACATGTTCGCGTATAGATATTTATATTTTTGTATTATTATTAGAGAGTTTGTTAATAAAACATCACATTATCAAATCACTGGTTCCAATTCAATTTGTGTTACCTACACCGGAAGAGCCCATTCCATAAGCTCCTATGTCTACAAACGAAGAGTCTCTCTCCTGTACAAAAGGGAACAACTATTCTAGTCATAGAAAGAGTCGAATCTCGCCTCGTAAGTGCCTCGTAAGTTGATTAAAAAGTTATAAAAAATATAATATTTGTAGCTCATCGAAAAATAGTATATTCGTGAAAATGGCCGATTCTCCAGCGTAGAGGCTCTTCCGATGTCGAAATATATGTAATCTTACAAACATGATAATACACATATCAGTTACATCGGTTTGGAATTATTAATGATCATTTTCACCATCGTTTCCTGTTTACCGGCGGACAAACGTAGTATCCGAGAGAATCATCGAGTTCTTTGGTCTTACAGTCATGTTTCCTTGCAATCGAATGTTTGGTTTGCAACGTTAGAGCAAATTTGCATATAATTAAATTAAAACATCTCTATATGCTTCTAAGGACTTAAAAACACAACATTGGCACGTGGCAATAGCGCAATAGAATATCACAATATTTGAATATATGCATATATATGTACAATATTGTGCTTTTCTCTAAACTGTGCTAACAAAAAAAAGGAACTAAAAAAGCAAAAGCTACTAATAAGATGATATGGAAATTGATAACCAATAAATTGATTACGGGCAATTTAAAAAATTAAGATACACTGCTTCACAGAAGAATACCTATCTTATCAACCGCAGTATAAATACAAGAAGACATAAATAGAAATATTACGTAATGATACAAGAAATGAACGAAAACGAAAGTAAAAAAAATATTCAGAATACAAATGTCTATTATCTATAACGTACTAAAATTTAACAAGATCGTGCATTTAATAAATATTAAATGACGATAAAGATCTTATATTCTCTCGTAACTGTTTGCCCGACAACAATTGAAGGTGAAGACGACGCCATCCTATAAAAAAAGAACAGAAAATAGTCCTAAATAGAAACAACACGCGGTAATCGTCTCGCAAGTCATTAAAATGCACTAGACTCATATTAAATATCAGAAAATACAATCATCTTAGAAGAGAATAGTATTTCCTAGTTACCCGGAATTATATTATCACAGCATTTATTTACCCTGACTAACGAAGGAAGCTCGCACCAGAAGTCATGATTCGGTAGCATTTCCCAACCTGTTGCTCCTCTCAGTGTCTTCAATATTATAGCACCAGCAATCAGATACATTCCAGCAAAAGTGAAGAACAAGATAACCAAAACAGAGCCAGTAGACAAACCTCTGTATTGTGGCTCCTTTTTACATCCATATGGTGACACCAGATTAAAATACTACAAATATTTGGATAATTTGCTTATTAAATGCCTTATCATGATATGAGCTAACAAGCAGTTTCTAATATTTCTAGAGAAATATATTTATTATGACATATTGCTATCCATATACTCACATATTTTTCAGTATCGTGAGAAATTTTACCTATTGTAAAATTTATGTCACTATCGGTGACACATAAAATATTTATGATTGATGTAACATTATTGTGGTGAATTTCAAACACTGGAAATTCATTATTGCCACTGTTTAGTAACTTCATTTGAGTATCACGAATTGTTCCAAGATTTGTTGTTATATTACTAGTCATATTGTACATACAAAGCTGTAAAAATAATTTTCTACTTATCACTTGATTCACTTTTTTTTCTACTTAGTTTTGGTTTTTGCATAACTCTTAAAACCACAAATTTGTCAAATGCTTGTAACAGTTTATCAGCAACATAAATTTATTAATAGGCAAATTAAATTACTGTTTAATGAACCAATTAATTATGCTATGAGTTTTGAGAAAATCTAACTAAAATAAAATAACAATAAGAATTTGATTATTGTTACAACATGTTTTCACCATATCTTCCCCACAAATCAATTAATTCATAAAGTATTGAGATTTTTACCGAAACTCCACTTCCACTGGAACATACATCACTCTCATTAATAAAAATTGATATATCCTTGCATGGCTGGAAATAAACTCTCAAGTTGAATTTCTCATCTTCAAGTATCCTGAAAATTGCAATTCACTGACAATCCACAATATAATATACTACATTAACCCTTCATTGCGCTGCTTTGCATCTGCAAGCACATCTGCAAAGCAGAGTTTGAACTGGATGCTGTCAGTCAGAGTTCAACATTGTCGACTATTTTGCTTATTTGAATAGACGCGGCTCTAAGCGGGGAAAAAAGAATTGGCCACCAGTATGTGCTAGTTTTGTAGATATGCAAAGTGACAAAAAAAATTATTTTTCAGAAAAATATAAGTTAAATATTTAAAAAGAAATTTTTCCTGTATTCCCTGACCAATTTAGCACATGAAAATAATTATTAATGGTCATTTATAAAAAGTGCGGAATGAAGGGTCAAGCACATTTCCAATAAAAACAAAGATAAGAATATTAATTTAATTAAAGTAAAATGAGAAGTAAAGTATAGCAAACTCAAAATTATTATTGTTGAATCATTTATATTGCATACAAAAATTTAATCTAATCGAATTTTTCTCTCTTTCTCTCCTTCTCTTTTCTCCTTCTTTTCTCCTGAAAAAATGAAGGCGAGGAATATTCCTGGGCTTATTACTTCCTTACACTTTTCTCAAATAAAAAATTATTTCAATATATTCAAGAGTCTACAACATGCAAATAGGAAAGAGCTGATGAAGGTTAGTTGTTCAGAAAAAGCACGAACTCTTTATCAGCAAGGCTGGTCAAATTATAATAATAGCCGTTCGGCAAACGGCAGATACAAGGCCCCAATTGTGTACATTCCAACGACGTGCTGTCGTAGAATAACATCAGAAATAACACCAATATGAACAAGGTTCCATTACGACTGCACATCTTCCACCGAGTTTTGTTGTCGTTTCGTCCCCATCAACGGATCTGTCACTTGTACAAATGATAACCAACAGTCCCGATGACGCTCACTCGGTGTAGATGTCACCCGTGCCGAATTCCGTGAAAGTTTTCGGATAAAATATATGAGAGAGACTGTCATAATGAAATATCAAGATCAACTTTAAGAGGTCACCTTTAAAGAAAAAAACCTTTTAATTTGTTATTTATAAGTTTCACCTAAATAACTTAAAATAATTCGAAAATAGTTTGTCTGTCTCTTCGTTGGATTGTTCTACTTGAAAGTGGTACCACCAACACTCAACCTAGTTTAAACACCATGTTTATCTACTTTTATCAATTTATCAAACCGTGAGCGAGTCTCCTTGGTTCGATCCCTCGAACCTCCTTCCCTTGAGAGAATTCCTTTCAAAATTTACAATTAATAAAGATATGCACGATTTTCCTCTTATCATTATAAAAAATAAACGGGAAGTGCCTTTGCTTATTTGAATGGCTTCCACGAGATGCCTCTGTATCCCTTTTGTAGACCCTTAACGAATAGCAGAGAGGAACGTGAGAGCGACCAATACGGCGACACCGACTTGCCGTACTGGGAAAGAGCGCCATCTGCATCCATTATGAGAGGGGAACTACGATACATTCATTTTCAGGTTTTGGCGGTAAAACCTGCATGTGGTGGCAGTCCGTGCTACATCCATTTTCAGGCGGTTTATGTCCGTGCTGCAACCATTATAGCGTACTTGACAAACGCGGTCTCGCACATTATTACGCGTTTATAACATGAATTAACATGTTAACATGTGCAAAAGAAAAAAGAATTGACATTGTGTATGATTAATATCATGAAGATCATACAAAGTGTCCGGTAACTAGCCGCCAACCCGAAGTGTGAGGGTAGATTGGGTTGAGACAAACATAAAAGTCCCATACCGAGATTCGCAATAATTATCGAGTTATTAATGACAGAAATCTGAGGAGTAGGAGCGCGCCGACACAGATGATTGGAGAAGCGTTGCAGCTACTCAGGGCAGCGATCATGAATCTTTTCCCTAGCGTGAAGCAGTGATAAGTGAAAGACTTCTGTGAAAAATGAAAAATCAGTGAAAAATGAAAAATTTTATATGAATTTGTGAAAATCGAAACATTTCACACGACAATTGAGTCGCTCAACATTGCAGTTGCGTTCTGGATAATTCTTAATGGATATCAAAGAAATCAAAACGATCAAAATAATAAGGTCCGTGTAGTCCGAAGGATATTACGTGACACGCAAAATCCGTTTGATATAATGTCCAAAGAAAATGTTTCAAAATATGTATGTACGTATCGGAAGATATCCAAGACTATTAATACAGAAAATAGGCCGAATATGTATTGTATGTGTGTATATCTCTTAGGATTGCGAGACGTGAGAAAATTTAGAATAATTTTTATTTTATAAATATATATACACGTTGGCATTCCTTAAGTTAATAATTCGAAATTGAAATAATACTAAAATTGCAATCGGAAACATATGTACAGAGTGTTTCACAAATTCCTCGCTCCTAGGATTTCACGAAGACATTGAACGGATTAAGATAAATATAAAATTCCCATATTGCGATGTACGCAACAACTGAGCTATTAATTACAGAAATGTAATGTAAGCTGCTCGAGCCAAGAGCGGCCCACATGATCTAATGACAGTTGCTAGCGTGCAAGAAGAAGAAGAAGAAGAAGGACAAGACGCCGACGAAGTAAAACACAAGTAAGCTGGTGAGGCACCCGGGCGAAAGAGACGGGGCTAGGCGACGGAACGACGGCTGACGAGAGATATAATCTAATCGGAAATTTCAAGGTAGTACTCGCTAAATATCTCCGCCATGTTGTCGCTGCAAATTCGAGTGTGTTGTTTTCACGCGCGTGAGCGTGTAATTAGCTCAAACTTTCTTCACACGATTCTTGCCAGATTTGAAACGACAAACTCGTCTCCAAAAAAAGCCTCAGCCAATCACGCTCGTATGCGTATAAATAACACATTTGGATTTGCATCTCGAATCTTTCGAGAAATATCGATACTCGCTCTTCAGGTTCTCACAGAGAATGTCTAAAAACCTCCCTCAAACAAGCAGTATCTGATCTTGAAATTTTCATGAATCCCGAAACTTATAAAGCGCAAGTTGGAGGAACGAGAATAGTTTCCTTCGCGGTATTTCATTTCAAGATGGCGCGTGCGCTGAGTATTCTCCACGTGCACAACATTTTTCGTAGGCACGTCTCGGGACATTTTTTATCAAGCACGACGAACTTCCGCGATAGAAAGTTTCCTGCGACCGGAGGCTGCTGTGGTTTAAAGTTAAATTGCAGCAATAGCATTGTTATCGGGCAGCCCTAAGACGGGCTGCTGGCATCCGTTTGTGACATCTGCCGCCGCGGCTTTGCGATTATCGGCAAATTCATAATTTTCTCGATTGCTCGCGCGATTTCAAGTGGCCATAATATATGGCGATAATACATGGCAATATGTAGCAATAATATATGGCAATAATATACGGCGACAATATATGGCAACAATATATGGCAACAATATATGGCCATAATATATGGCAATAATTCATAGAATATATTTTTCGTTACAAAAGTCAATGCAAATTTGCGGCATGCACAATGTAATAATAAAAGAGCTCTCTGCGAGCACTGAGTCAAACGCTCACCGATGATGATACTGATGATGTCCCGTTGCGTCCAACCAGATCCACCAATGTCCGTCCATGTCCGCAGCCGCTCTCCATGTCGCGCAGCATCCATCTTGCAGCGCGTCCCACGTTGATTGCTATATTTTCATCACACTTCCGCGACGCGGTCGATACTTGTATTAAAGCGGCGATATTTTCGTCAATCAACGAACGTTTTACGTCGACATCGGTGAAAACTTTTTGCGCGCTGCGAAACTCTATAAACTCGATCGGCGAGGAGCAAGAACCGTGTGAAAATTTATCGACTCGTCCAACGGATTTTTACGGCGCTTTTCGCGATCGCGTCTGAAAAGTCGCGAAAATCGCGAAAGTATCGATATCTACGAGAATATTCGCGAATGCATGCGAGGAAAGATTAGACAATTAGGAATCGGTCGCTCCGAGGGAGCGCAAAGAGAGAGAGAGAAAGAGCGGGGCAAAGTTTTCACGCATGATAGTTCCGTCACGACGAAGCTTACGTTCGCGATACTTTGGCGAAATAAGAATTTAAGTTTTCTTTATTAGCAGCGCGAGTAAAAACACGTATATTGACAACCGCGGTCGCGATATTCAAAGGCACGCGAGCGAGGATACCTCAAGCTCGGCGTGCGCTGGCGCAATTTCTGCGCGCATTATACGCTACTCGAGACAATAGGGATCGTGATGAATGGACAATATTGCCAAATAATTCTACAGCCTGTGTTGAAAATAAAAGAAAAGTAACCAACGATATCGGCATTTATGTGTATGAATATATTTTACATGGACAATTGAATATTGTCAAATAATTGTCGTGTCAAATAATTCTGCGGCTCGTTTGAAAAATGAAAATAAAGCAGCTAATGACCGTATCGCGTTTGTAGATATGAATATCTCTTATTCGGATGACTGAACATCAAAAGAGAATCATTCGATATTTTAAATCTCGTATGTAATGCAGGCCTACCGATTAAGTGATTCCCTGATTGTTTCGAGTAATGTATTTTATTCAACGTCACAAACACACACATGCAAGAATCTATTTGCAATTCGCATTGACTCGAACGATATTTTATCTCCCATAGTCCCACATCCGTCATGCGGAATTTTGTTTCTCTTTTCATTTTGTATTTACTCACCGAAACGACTTGCAGTCAGAGCCGGCCACGTTCCGCTTCAACTCTGTAACAAAAAATTCACATTCGCTCATCAGATCAGACCAACGAGTGCGGGCGAGTAAAAGAGTAGTTTACCCTCTGCGATCGTAATTCAAGTCGAGCCGGAAATTATATCCCAGCTCTAGATCGCCAAGGGTCAAACAGAGGACTATAGTAAACTTGTAAACTTACCTTCAAGCCGACTCTGCTTGGCCCGAACCGGATCCTCCGGTGCGGCATCCGCGTCCGCCGGATTGCTGTTGCTTTCCGCAACAACTGAAACAGAAAAATAATTTTCCCGATTGATAACCTGCGGTAGAGAGAGAATATCTTTGATCGGGACGAATCGAAAATACGGAAATATTTTGATACGGAATTTTTATCTTTATACTTTTGTTTCAACATTGAAAATTTAAATAGGACTTGAAGCTTTCAAGAGAGCTGATGAGGAACAAGTTGCAAAGACAAAGATCGTAAAGGGTTAAACACAGATGTGTAGAAAACTTGTAAACTTTACCTTCCGACCGACTCCGCTTGGCCCGAACCGAATCCTCCAGTGCGGCATCCGCGTCCGCCGGATTGCTGTTGCTTTCCGCAACAACTGAAACAGAAAAATAATTTTCCCGATTGATAACCTGCGGTGGAGAGAGAATATCTTTGATCGGGACGAATCGAAAATACAGAAATATTTTGATACGGAATTTTTATCTTTATACTTTTGTTTCAACATTGAAAATTTAAATAGGACTTGAAGCTTTCAAGAGAGCTGATGAGGAACAAGTTGCAAAGACAAAGATCGTAAAGGGTTGAACACAGATGTGTAGGAAATTTGTAAACTTTACCTTCCGGCCGACCCTGGTCTACCCGAAGCGGATCCTCCGGTGCAGCATCCGCGTCCGCCGGACTTGCTTCCCGCAACGTCTGGAACAAAAATTTAGCGTTCCTGGTTGGTAAGCTGCGATAGAGAAAGAATGTTTGGTCGGGATGAGTGGAGAATATTCGCTATGATTTTTTTTCTTCATTGACATTGAAAGTCTAGATAGGAGCTTTTGAAAGAGCTGACGAAAAAAAATGACAACAAGAAGCGGAGACAACAGTTGTGTGTTCTCGAAAATACTCTTTTATGAATGGACATTTAAATTGAGATTCCGTAACGAGACCGTAAACAGACTTGAAAGAAGCGCTGACCGAAAACAAAAAAGGTCGCAGTCTAAAAGGAAGGTATGACGTTGAATATTCTACACAAGACCGGTATACTCATACAGTTGGAAATTATTCAAAATGTTTGATTAAGAACATGATGAATTAGAGATCCGCGTTCGTGGACCGTTATCCGTCCCTGTCTGGATCAATGTCTTTTGTATACAACAACGCAATAAATAGACAGACAGAGATTGACGAGAGTAATTGCAAATTCATAAAGTGATGATTACTAGTCGGATGATGACGGATTGTGAATGCCGAGCGCGAAATTCCGACTTCTTATTCCCGGAAAATTCGTCAAACATCCGCTCTCGTTATCGGAGACCTCCCGCATAATAAATGATTCCACATACCTGGAAACGTGACGTGTATCGCTGCCGGCGTTCTGCTTCCCGACTGCTGAAGTCCTCCGGATTTTACTCGCTCACGCTTCTAATGCCGATACTCGCGATTCGACCGAGCGGGTAATGAACGCGATGCCGACGCGATGCCGATTGAGTATCTCGAGGACCGACGAGATATATTTCTTTTAATTACACGAGACGGAAGTGACGAGCGCGTCGCGCACGGCTGCTGTTGATGGAATGAAATCGAATACACGAGGTGCGCGAGTATTGTAATAGGAAGGGCAAAAAGTGTCGTCGCTCGCGAGCCGATCAACACAATCGGCGCGATGTAAACATTGCGGGCCTCGGCGGCGGTCGAAGCAAGAGAAACTTGCCCTTGGGCGTCTTTTCTTTCTTCGAAGATTCCGGGACGACGAGGGGAATGCGAAGAGGCCTTTCAACTGTACGCGACATTGATTTACTATTTATTGATTACTGAAAATAAAGAAAATTATTCTGTCGAAGCATCGGATATTTGTTAGCTTTATGTTAATTAAAGAGGAATGTGTACGATTAGAAAATGTGTTAGCAACTAATTGTACAGGGTGTCAAAGTTCTTGTGACGCCGTTTTCGGAGAACAATTAAAGGTCATGGTAGCGTTAAAGAGTGGAATTTTATCCCATGTGAATTTTGTCTCGTTCTTATTAAATGTTAGTATAAAATGTCGTATTTAAAAAGTATTGTTTCGCATTCACGAGATTTTGTCGTGAATTCTGCTTTGCGGAAATCTCAGATTGAATCGCGGGCCAATACTTTTCAATGCGACGGGGAATAAAACGTGAAAATCTTGTATGCCTTTGAATCCGAAAACAATTAAGAGAAGAAGTGAATACTTTTCAATACGAAAGTTCGCATTTGAAAATTATCGATTGCGATTGAATACAAGGCATATTTGCAATGAATTGAATCCTTATTAATGCGAAGCATTCACCGCTGCCATCTCGCATTTAGCGCGGTGAAATTTAATGGGAACTAATACTTTTTAGTCCCTTTCTTCGGATCAGAAAGCAGAATTCAGACGTAATTCAAAATGTCAATACTTTTTAATATGTTTCAGTTCGACATTTTATACAGGGAGATTATCCGCTGCGGACAATAACTCTTCTACTTTTCATCTAATATTCAATGATGATGAATAACATTTAATTGCATTCGTTTGGCTTTTTTTATTTCGAAAATAAAAAAATACATACCAGGGTGAGATTTTACCCATGACAACATCAACGTGATTTTCTTTGATGCTTTTTTTAAAAATATTTCAAATATTTCATCGACTCGCGGGATATTTATAATCGGAGTTTCGTCGCGTTAATTAACACGTACTCCTCTGAGCGGATCGAATGCTCACCGACGGCCACTGTTAGTACCACGAGCGAATGTCCGGAGCGGACGGGATGCTGAATTAAGAAACAGGACGAAGTGAACGGGACACGGGCAACGATACATCATGCGTCTCCACACATGTTAAATTGTTTATTATAGAAGAGACTTTGATACGGCAATATATATTCGAAGATTTAACATTTAATACGTGCTTTTATTTTTTCTGCTCCTCCCCCCTCTCCCCACCCCCCCCCCGCTCTTTTTAGACCACCGGGCATAGTCTGGCATAGAGATGACAACTGTGGTTGCAGCACGGACATAAACCGCCTGAAAATGGATGTAGCATAGACTTTCACCACATACAGATTTTACCACCGAGACCTGAAAGTGGATGTACTATCGTAGTTCCCCTCTCAAAATGGATGCAGATGTACGTCCTTTCCCAGTGCGGAAAGTCGATGTCGCAGAAAATGTCGTGTTGGCCGCTCTCAGGTTTCTCTCTGCTATACGACAGTACCTGCGATTGACCAATGAAATCTCGATTTAAATAGCCGTACATAAGAGGAAGGGAGATAGGAGGTCTACATGTCAGTCACATCTTCGATAGCCTGTGAGAATTACGAAGCGAGGTTAAATCGGAGTGTAGGTGTAAACCATGTCAATTTATCTGTGACAAGTGCCACAAAGAGACTTGATGGGCGAAACGTAACATGACAAGAGCACGTAAAACGTGTTGCCGCTAATAATAAAACACTTTCGTGCGATTGACGATCCTTCACGATGACTGATAACTTAGCAAAAGTCTTCACAGCCGAGGACTTCAACCCGGAAAAGTGTGAGTCATTATTCGCATATACTTCGTTAATCGTTACGAGGTAATCGAATAATTCAATAATGAGCTACCGATCGCGTGGTAGCGTCAGACGATTGTACTTTATTCTTGGCCATGATATATTTGTTACCAAAATATCCTAAATCCGTGTTGTATTATTTTTAATCTAATACCTTGGCTCAGCTCTATCACATTATCATAATTCTCTCCCCTTTTACAGTTGTGAAAGAACTCAGTGCACAATGTGTCGGTGCAGACGAGCTGAGGCAACAACGTGCCAAAATTCAAGAACTTGCGAACAACACATCTGCTCAGTTGAAGCGAAATGTTTACCAAAACTATATGCAGTTTATCGAAACTGCCAAGGAGATCTCACATCTGGAGAGCGAGATGTATCAACTGTCTCAGCTGTTGAGTGAACAACGTGCCTTGCTGAGTACACTGGGGTCCACTAGAACAGCTGGTGTTGTTTTTGAGGATCTGTCAGAGTCGCAACAAGATAACTCAAATGATACTGTGTCCAAGGAGGAAGAACAGAAACAGAAGCTGGTTCAATTAATTGAGAATGTAGAAGGCGCTCTGGTTGGTCTTTGTATTTGATACATAAGATACATATCCTAATGAATGGGAATAATTTAAATCTTTCTTCCTACAGAGCTTAGCTGAGACTCCAGGACGCGTGTGTCTACACGAAGGCTCTCTGCTTGAGTTAGATCCACTCGAAGGAACACCACTAAAGAGAATTCATGCCTACTTGTTCAACGATGTTCTGATGATTGCATCTTGGCTGGCAAATGGTAGCAAACGTGGTCCACCTAGATACAAAATGCAAGCTGTTTATAACCTCGAGAGTTTAGCAATCGTCAATGTGAGAGATCATGGCACTGTGAAGCTAGCATTCAAACTTCTGGCATTTTCTGACACGAGAGTGTTTCAGTGTGCTACAGCGACAAGTAAAGTTAGTGCGTTCAGATGCGAAAACCAACGCGAGACATGCAGTGTAAAGTAAAATTGCTTGAATCAATTCTTTCTTGCAGAAAGAGTGGTTGGATAAGTGCGAGCAGGTGAAGAGAGCAAAATTAGCTGGGGAAAATCCGACCGATGTTCCAGACGAAAGTAAGCACGTGAAGGACGAGAAAGTGGTGCCATCTCGTTCGATGTCTTTGGATTCGAATACACTAGGTAAATTACTTGCATTAACATGATGTAATAAGATATTCTAAGATATATATATATATTATCTCTTTGAAGAACGTATTCGTGTTTAAGAACAAATATCTATCGAAACTCGCATATTTTAAAGTTTAATTTCTTACATTTCTTTCTCAAACGCGTTTCTTCAGGTGTATTTGGTTCATGCGGTCTTATAATTTTTCCATCAATTGTTTATCATTAGGCATTGACGACGACGACGACTCAGAGTATCACGAACCACCACCAGAGTGGGTGCTGGAAGTAGCTGAAGATTTGGATTCTTGTATAGCGCAGCGTCACTTCGAGGAGGCTTACAGCTTATTAGAGAAGGCAAAGACCTACTTGAAAGACACTCAATCAACACCGTTGCTGACGGAAATCCAGACGAAGGTGAACGAGAGGGGTCGTTCGCTAGTCAACGTGCTCACTAAGGAACTGGAATCTAGCGCGGAAGCCAAGTCATTGCAAGGCGGCGGTTTAAGAAGCGCGCGACGCGCGGTTAAGCTGCTAATACAGTTGAACAGAAGCGCACAAGCGTGCCATTTATACCTGCGACTGTGCAGCGCGGTGTTGAGGGCGCGATTGAAAAGGATCAAGAGGGAAGGCACGACCGTGGCATATGTAAAGCAACTCAGCGCGATCGCCTTTAGCAATATAGTAGAAATAGCGAGAGAGTTCCTGAAGACCTTTCCCCAATCAACGAATTGCACTTCCGGTAGTAAATCAAGCGGTTGATGAAGATTGTGAGAGGTATTTACAATGATTAATTTGTAATTTCTTTCGTTTCTTGTTCAGGTTTAGTTCTATGGTGCAGTCAAGAAGTGAAGCACTTAACGTCGCACTTAGCCAAGCAACTTTTCCTGCCGCAAGTTACGCTGAGTACATTGGTGGAGTGTATCGTCACTGTTCGAAGTCACTGCGATCAGGTACATGCAATAGAGATTAGTATGCTTCGAAGAAAAAAGATACATTTAAATCGCTCTATTGCTTGCTATAAATACAGAATTCTTGGCGCTTATCACTCCCTGTGTTACAGAGATTCGATATGTCATTATAATCTAATTGTCTATATTCTATATGCAAAACAATATAATAAGTACAAGTAAATTAGCAGGAAATTGTGTATAATTAAATATGAAAGTTTTATATGTACATATTACAATATAGACTCATATTTTGCTTTCTCTTTTTCTTACCAGTTAACTCAGCTCGGCATGGATTTTCGTTACCAGTTGGATGGCCAACTTAGGTCTCCATTAGCCAAAGCTATCCAAGACGCGGGGGAGAACTGTGTCGGCACGGTGAAGCTTCACGTGGCGGAAGACACTTGGCGACCAACGAATCTGGAAACTAGTCAAAATCTCCAAAAGTTTTTATCAGAACTGGAAGATCTCGGTATCGGTATACCGCCCTCGTATTCGACGAACGACTGTTGGATACCATTGACTCACAATACATTAAGCTTCTCCAAGGTCTACATCAGCCTCTTAGAAGACTGCCTCAGCGTAGCAACGCCTGAGCTCATGTCCGCGATAGATAATGTACTTGTATCCGTGATGCGAATCGAAGTTCAACATTTGATTGTCTCGCTTACGGATCCGAAATTAAAGCAAGAGGTAACGAACATCATTACATGCAAACTCGAATGCTTTACTACAAACGTATTTTATATTTATATGATTTACTCCTTTTACAGCGAAAATTAGTACAAAATAATGCAGCGTACGTGCGAGACATTATTATCGCCCGGGGCCTGGAATTATACAAATCTACGACAAATCAGAAATTTACAAAACTCCTTGCTCTGAAAGAGCAGATTGTATTCGAATCTCCGTCGCCGACGAAGCCAAGGCCCGCTCCGAGAACTTCAGTTCCTAAATATTCTACCACGGAATATCTTTAACTGGAATAAAAACGTTACGTTGCTACAAATTTAACGATAGAAGTGTCGCAGGGACAAAGTGCTTATGTATGTGCGAAATAATGTATTATATTGTACATAATGTGTGACCGAGTCGCTTTGGTGTAGCAAATACACAATATCATATTGAGATGGAACAAAAGCGCTCCGTCTCACGTCTAATGCAGGTACACATTAGTCGTAACACCGTCGTAGAACTTTTCTAGGATGCATCTTTGTAGGATACATTGAACAAACGAATGCGACGGTGCCCTAACAGTGCGAATAATACAGTCTGTAATAACGTTGTAATATACCTAATAGATATTTACAATGAATTGCACATAGGTAATTCATGTGTACGCCTATGAGATTATTTATATAATAGCACTATTTTGTACTATTATCGCTCGAACTGCTCGTTTGGTTATTTGCTTCCAATTTCCTCCTCTTGGCACGTATGTCAGCTAGAGTTTGTTCTATGCTCCTTTGATCCTTCTTATTTTCACTAGGAACTGGGGAGGAGAATTCTCATGACGATATATGTCTCATAGATGGTAATGTAACATGTTAAAAAGCTTAGGAAGATTTTCAGATAAACGATTCATTCACATATATACTTACCACATCCATAACTGCTATTAGCTTCTGTCTTCCTAGCAGCTTCCAACGCAGCCTCTTTGCCAATCAAATGTTGATACTTATCCTTGTAATAACTATTAGGTACAAATTTCTCTTTACTTTTCTTAGATTTTGCATACTCTGCCGCTTCCTTAGCTTTCCTTTTTCTCTCTTCCTTCAATTTCTTGGCAACTTCTTCATTCCATTCTTCACCTCTACGTAGTATATATAATTGATCTTCAGAAGGAGCATATTCCCTCTTGAAGATCATAATATATCTGTCGACATCTTCCTCACCAAAGGTATATGCCAAAACATTTGCTACTTCTGCTACGTCATATCTAAAGTTGAAATAAAAAATTTACTTTTGTCATGCAGAATATTTTGCATGTATATGTAACTTCTACTTTAATAAAGACAATATGCTCGCACTTACACAACGCTTCTGTGTATTTTGCTCATGGCAGGAAATTTGTATTCTTTTGCACTGTCATCTTGTAGAAACTTATTAATTTTCTCTTCTACCTACGTAGAGAAGATAATATCACGTTATACGAAGATGACACGCAGTGCAGAAATATTAAAACACGACCGTAAAAGTTTAACCTGTTGCCGGAAAATCTTCATCTTTTCAGCCTCGATCTTCTTCTGCTTCTCATATTCTTCCTTCTGTTCTGTGTAATACGAAGAAATTTAAGTGAGTTTACAATTTTGATCAGGCCGTCCATTTGTTTACTAAACCATACATTGGTAAGGTTAAGGTACTGTTAACATTATACTCAACTAACTTTTTATGAGCGCCTTCTGCTTGTCGCTCATTGTCGGTGGTTTATCCATAGAATTCAAAATAGATCCCAGTAAATCCATAGTTCTAACGTTTGATTCAGTCTTGTCGATATCGCAAAAAGACAATTTGCAAACTACAATCCTTTCGTAACTTTTGCAATCTTAAAATGTAAGGTGCATCAAAGGTATCAGTTTCGAGTATAAATGAGTGCAGATAAGTTCGTACACTTCCAAACTTTACGCGTAGATGGGAGATTAGACTTTGCGGATCAAAAATTACAATTCGGATTCAAAATTTAGATCAGCGGGCTAGACATCTTAGAATCAAAATTTTAACTTTGACTTACTTTACATTAGTTTGGAAAGTACCAATCTTCAATTATAATCCTCAATTTCACGCCACCCAATCACTTGCTACATTCACGAGTTTAATAAATAAATGACGATTCAATGAAGTACAGCCAGTACAAGAAAGTGCATTTAAAGTATTTAGAAACAAATAAAACGCTCTGTATGCTTCTGCGGGCGATTTTGATTGTAAATATCATAGTTATAACGTGATTTTTAGTGTATTTTCAAAAAACGGGAAATGCTTTTGGTTAACTTGCGGGTCTCCAGCAAATCTCTCTACAGATCCTTCTGTAGGTTCTTAACATTTCAACTGATTATTTAGCACTGAAATATATATAATATATATACATATAAATATATAAATATATATTATTTAGTTATTATCCAAACCTGCATTATTTTCTTCAACCTCGCCCTAGTCCCTAGTGCAAGAAATTAAGTTACCAACCTTATAACTTTAAATCACGTCACTGACGAGGCAAAAATAAAGACCACCAGCCCTGAATAAATTTTAGGGTGTGAAATATGAGCTCGGTGCGTCTCGCGGTAATTGAAGGACGATGATATTATCGACTATTTTCAATCACCCGATATAAATTTTAGCACTTATTTAGCATACAAATAATTTTACAATTTACAATTATCGCGATGGTATGGACATGTATAAACGCGTATATATAAACGATATATATAAACAATATATATAAATGTAATAATATAAAAGTGTTAATAATATAGTGTGTTAATAATATAAAAGTGTATATATAAATGTAAAATAAAATGTATTATATATTTATTATTATTTATACCAAATTGATACAAGATATGCCGATATAGCTTATGAAACATCGAAACATTTTCGTATAAGTGAAAACCGGTAAAACCTGATCTTCGGCGTTTATCTTATCTCATTACGTATCCGCGATAACAACAATGGAATTCACAGCATGGAAGCATTCCACAGGATAGGATAGCATTCCACCGTGTCAAACGTTGAGCCGAGAGTTCATCGTCACTTGTCGGGTTTATCATAGGCGGGTGCCCGAATATCCGATCGAAACGTAATTTCTCCGTCGCATCGTTTCGAATCTCGCGCATTTGGAGAAACAGTCGATGTTTTGATCTCCTCCGTAGTTCCGGTGTTGAGTGCGGCAATAGCGAGGCAACAGCAGCAGCAGTAGCAGCAGCAGCAGCAGCAGCTAGCAGCAGCAGCAGCAGACCACGGGGGACGCACGCACGCACGCGGAGTAGCGGATACGCGCGTGTACGCGAAGTGTACGCGAAGTGTGCGACAAATAACTATTTTTTTAAACCCGTCCCTCGGCTCGGTTCCCCCCGGTGTCCGGATCAGCGCGCAGCGTGTGTTGCGACGTGTCCCGTAGCGCGTGTTACAACCGAGGAATATATTAATTTAACCCAGTCGCGGCCGGCTGTCGTGCGTGCCGAAACACAAACCCGATTATAATATGGCGAACAGCATAGCACCGGACTCGTGGGAACAGCAGGCGGACAACAACGGCGACATCGTCGCGGGACCGCCGCCGTCGGCGCAGGACAGCAAGTCCACCTCCATCGAGAGCAAATTCTCCACTCTCAACGTGAACGCCGCGGAATTCGTGCCTTCCTTCTGCATCAATTCGTCGCCGCAGAACAACACCGCGACGGCGACCGACAGCACCTGCAATGTCGCCGCCGCCGTGATGAATACCGTAACCACCACCTCCATGCCTGCCGAGATACATCATGGTTAGCATGTCAGCTGAATTCCGATCGTCGACAATGTTCTATACGGTGCTCGCGACACCCGATGTCGAGGGCGAATTGCCGCGCTCGTGGAATTATCATTGTTATGGTTCTGCACGCCTCCTCCCGAACTAACCCCCTTATCGCTGATGTCACCCTTGTTTCTCTTGGAAAAGGCTGGAGGGAGATGTAATTGGTCTCGTATATTTTTGCAATGTCTCGACAGGGGCTATCTCCTTGATGGAGTGTCCTTGCTTAACAATATGTCTAAGCATTGTATCTGAACACCATATGGTTTGACTTGTTTAGTCTAACATTCTTTGTTGGGAACTTCTGTTGGAGCGTAACTTTCTCTTTCCATTAACACTGTTCACTAGCTGTATGGTTTTGTCGCTGCGTGTGAATAAACACATATCTTGTTAAATTGGAAATTGTAACGATAGGAAACAAGGTAATGTTAATGCACGTACGATAGGTCACATTGGTAACATATGAATATATTATATTTGTGAATTTTGGATAAAGCTCAGTTTATCAAAACAATTTGATATAACTACAAGAAAATGTAGTACTCGATACTCTCTTTATTCACAATAATCTTTAGCTTTCTATAAATTATATCGAGCACATTGTAAGAGAGTGAACATATGTTTCCTTTCTTTTATATTCACAGGAAATTCTACTCCTGTTGTTCTATCAGATCCAATTGGAAGTCGAGTTGAGGAACCTCCTGCTGGAGGAGGGGCACCACCTCCGAATGTTAACGACCAACTAAATACCAGTCCAGAGCATCAGCCTGCGGACTCTTGGGAAGAAGCAGCAGTAGATGGCGATCCTTTGCTCACTCCTGAAAATGAAGAAGTAAGTGTAAATTATATAAGTATAAATTCATCTCTAGCATGTTCAACTTTAATGCTCTCACACAATACTACATGTTTGTATCATATAATAACATCTAGAATTTCTCGACAGAAAGGTTCCTTCAGCTACATATTTTCTCTTGAAGAAAAAAATTTATTTATTCTGACTTATGAAGTATCAATAGAATTTCTGTTAATTTATTATAATGAAGGAATAGAATTGTTATTAATTGTATCAAATATTGTACTGTATCAATTATATCAAATAGAATTGTTATTAATTATATCAATTATTATTAATTGATATCAAATTACTAGTCATATTAATTACAGTTTACATGAAAGTCCCATCTATACGTAATATTATTTTCAGGCTGATAATGAGGAGGATGAAGAACTGGTTGTTAAAGTACCTAAAAAGAAACCTGTCAAAGTAGCGGAAGACACTAAAAGCAAAAAGGAACACGTTAACGTTGTTTTCATAGGTCACGTGGGTGAGTGATAAATCTGAATAAAGAGAACACATATGTATAGTCTACCTTTGTAGAATAAAGATATATAGAGATATCATAACATCATCGCAATCATCTACTCAGTTACTCTAATGATTGCAACATAAAATGCAATCTGCTGTTTAACCCATACTATTTACACGTATACATATATATTTCACTTGTTAGATAATATTGTATATGTATGTGATGATTGTAGACGCTGGGAAATCAACTATCGGAGGCCAAATTATGGCGCTTACGGGGATGGTGGACAAACGCACCTTAGAGAAATACGAACGGGAGGCGAAGGAAAGAAGTCGAGAAACATGGTACTTAAGTTGGGCGCTGGATACAAATCAGGAAGAGAGAGAGAAAGGCAAAACAGTGGAAGTAGGTAGAGCGTACTTCGAGACGGAACGAAAGCATTTTACGATATTAGATGCTCCCGGCCATAAAAGCTTCGTGCCCAACATGATCGGCGGTGCGGCGCAGGCCGATCTAGCTGTCCTTGTTATTTCTGCAAGAAAAGGCGAATTCGAGACTGGCTTCGACAGAGGGGGTCAAACGAGAGAACACGCTATGCTTGCCAAAACTGCAGGCGTCAAACATCTGGTTGTGTTAGTTAATAAGATGGATGACCCTACTGTCGAGTGGGACGAAGGACGATACAATGAATGCAGGTGCGCACAAAATGCTATGTAATTAATACCTCTGAGTCTTCCTTCCGAGTCTCAGCTTTCTGCATTTTTCTGCAAATATTCGCTTCTCGTTTCCTTGGAGTGTCTAGATACAAAAATAGAATCGGATAAGTGGGGAAACGGGGCAAGTATAAAAGTAAATAATAGAAATAAATGGGTTAATAAATTCTAAACTTTAATATGTTAATTCAATGAAGATCATCAAGTTTTCATTGATGTTGAAACTGATTTAAAAGTTCGCGAATAAAATTGCTTGTCCCAGTCTATTCTACGTTTGAACGCAGAAAATGTAATACAGTATAAAATTGAGAAAAGTATTTACTTATTGTTTAGCACATGCATATCCATTTTTCTTGATTCGTGCGAGTAACAATAAGAATAATGAGACAATAAGAGTAACAGTAAGAATAATGTGTTTCTTCAGGGATAAGATACTGCCATATCTTCGTAAATTAGGATTCAATCCTGCGAAAGATCTTACGTTCATGCCGGTCTCTGGACAGCTCGGTATTGGCCTAAAGGATCCGATACCAGAGCATCTGTGTAATTGGTACAGCGGCCCGCCATTTATACCGTTTATCGATTCGTTACCTTCGCTCAATCGCAAGAGCAATGGACCCTTCATTATGCCGATTGTCGACAAATACAAGGACATGGGGACAGTAGTTATGGGCAAGGTCGAAGCGGGAGAAGCCAAAAAGGGACAGTCGTTGCTCGTCATGCCGAATAGGGTATGCATATTTTTTACGGCTGAGCCAATTCTCATCTCGCATCTTAATATCCAATCATAGATGATGATCAAAACCGTCGTATTTCATAAAAATTTCTACATGCCCCTCGCTGTAAAAGTTGACGTATGTCTCCAATTTAGCGCGGGTGGTTTTTTACTGCAATTAAATAGAGATTTCACAGCCACGTGCTTTTTAAATTCATATTTTATAGGAAATTGACATTTTATAGGAACAAAACAAAGAATGATACACATTTACGAGAATATGTTTCTTTGTAAATCTGTAGACGGCTGTGACGGTAGATCAGTTATGGTCGGATGATGAAGAAGTAACGTCAGTCGGACCCGGTGAAAACGTGAAAATCAAGCTGAAGGGTATCGAAGAAGAAGACGTGAGTCCTGGATTTGTCCTTTGCGACAGCAACAATCCAATTAAAACTGGAAAGGTTTTTGACGCGCAAGTTGTGATACTGGAACATAAAAGTATTATTTGCGCGGGATATAGCGCAGTCATGCATATTCATTGCGCCGCGGAGGAAGTCACGGTGAAGGCACTGATTTGTCTGGTGGACAAGAAAACAGGCGATAAAAGTAAAACGAGGCCGAGGTTCGTTAAACAGGATCAGGTGGCTATAATGAGAATCGAATGCGCGGGTGTAATATGTCTTGAAAGATTCAAATTATTCCCGCAAATGGGCCGCTTCACTCTTAGGGATGAAAGTAAGCACGATCATTTCTTTCTCTAAGTTTCTTGTTTGCATATTACAATACAGTAATGTGTACGTAATTTCAGATAAGACTATCGCAATTGGCAAGGTGCTGAAGGTCGTGGAATAAGAATCTTGCTTAAATGTTATGACGGGTGGATAATGAAAAAAAAAAAAGAATGATCATTATTTCAATGTGACGAATAAATGACGATGCAAGGCGAACACACGATTATTAAGCAAACCAAATGGGCATGATAAAATTCCAGCGAATTAGTAATGTAACATACATACACGTACACACACATACGTGCACGCACACGTACACACATACACACACACACACACAATTCACTTACGCAGAGCTATACATACAATGCGTCGCGAGCGACAGCGGGCAAGGGGATCGGGGAGGGGGGAAAGGGAAAAAATATTTATAGCGCCTGATATAAAAGCAAATAGATTCGATTATATAGGTAAGGAGACATACACAACCGAAACTCAAGAGCGTGTGTTCCTTTTACTAGATAAGCTGGATGATGGCACTCGCATTGGAATAATTATAAATGGATAATGATCAAATATTAACCGTGTCTCCTTGATAATAATAAAAAAAACACGATATTTTTATTCTTCTGAGGTGCGATACATAAGTGGAAGTACAGTAGGAGATTGATATCGATCGCGAATTAACATTTAAAAAAATATGAGTAATATTATTATAATTATTATTAAATATAATTATTATTAAAGTGGTGGTAAGAGTTGGAAAAGAAATTTATTGAATAAATCAACAAAATAGTGTTATACACACACTTTATAATTATAAAATTAATATTACGATTATTATTATACTGTTTCTTATTATATTGTCATTAAAAACAAATTTGCAAAAAAATGTGCCCTAATAATTTTTAATAGAGTTGCGAATGTACGCCGTCTACATTTTTACAATATGACGGGTCCCGTACATTCAGATTATTCGAGCCAGTTGAATAAATGAAGTATAGCACATGAGAGATTATAAATATGTCCGAATAAGTAGTAACATTCGTTTGTATTTTTGTATATTTCTATGTAAATAATAATGTATTTTCATCATCTATATCGCAGCCAGATATGTCGATGGCGAAAATGTGCTATACGTGTCTTAGCTTGTTTTTTGTTATGTAGCGATCGTTAAAGCGTAAAGATAAAGTGAAGATAAATATTTGTAAGAAGTAAAAAGAAATCATATTCCAGTTGTTCGTAAGACAAAGTTGGCTGATCGAGTTTTCCAAGTTCTCACGTATCTTGCGTCGAGAGAGAACACTCGTTGATTACTCGAAAATTTTCTTAAATATATAAATTACATCAGCTTATATTGCACAACAGGCTTGCAGTCAAGGATGTGTCACTCCTTGAGAACTGTGGCGATCTATTCCTAGGCGTATATTTGTTATAGATATGTCTTAAGAACCATATTTTGTACAAGTTTTATAAAGTATTGTCATTGTGGGTCCGGGGCCAGTTTCGCGTATCCAAGTTTCTGGAGTACCTCCTTAATTTCGTGAAATACTGTTGGATCTTCGATCGTACTTGAAATCTGAAAATCATTTTTTATCATCACATCTTATTGTTAATAGCTGGATAACACTTAGAAAAGGCTGCTGAGATCAAGTTGAGGTAAGTTTTTTGTTCTCGTGTGTTTTCCGCTACATATTCACTGTACAAACACAATTCAAAAGAGTTGGGCCATTTTCGTTATACTTATTTCCTACCTTAACTTGTTTCGACCGCGCCAACGAAGCGATAGATTTGCGAATTATTTTTCCAGAACGCGTTCGTGGTAACGCAGTAATCGCAGCGGCGACTCGAAAAGACGCGATTGGTCCCATCATGTGTCTCACCCGTGCCACCAATTCTTGATTTATCTCTTCTTCGTTACTCGTCGCATCTGTAAACGAATATTCCGATGTAACATTTTCGCTGGTGTATATTAGTAACAACGTCTCGGAAAATCATTATTTGCTACAACTTTTCAAATTTCAAAGTTTTCTAATTCTTCTACTCTTATATTTTTCTAAAAATTAAAAAAAGCACCAGATCGAGTTATAAGTAACTTCCATTGCATCTGTCTTCAAATGTATTTCTGTATAAAGTATGTGAAAATTTACACTGGAATTTAATGCACAAGTGTGTTTTTAACAGTGCTCATAATCGTGCATAATGTTCTCATTAACAATCAGCTTACCGACTATTTTTACAAGAAGATAAGAAAAATTAATATTTATCGTCTACAAGAATTTATGAGGAGAAAATTATTCGCGATTCTTGTGCGATTATTCTTATTGGCCTCAATTAATTCTTAGCGATTGTATATCTGAGAGTCTCGATGTATCCAATGTTGCTTATCGTTTTCCGCTATTTATGACTCTACGCTGATGTTCGCTTCATTCGAGAAATAAATCGAGAGGTGTACACGGTGATAACGAACCATAACGCTTCACATAAAGGCACAAAGGTACTTCTCCCTTCGTATGATCCGGCACACCGACCACTGCGGCATCCACTACATCGTCGTGAGCTAAAATAATATCTTCCAATGCAGCCGTGGATATTCTGTGACCAGCTACGTTTATAATATCATCATCTCTCGCCGTCACGTAAATATGGCCCATCTCGTCAATGTAACCAGCGTCCATCGTATCATAGTAACCCTGAAAGTTTATCGCGTAAGTATCGCAAAATTGACGTACATGGTATAACGTGACTTAAGCGACAGATTTCCCGACGAATTCGCTGGAGTTTGTTGCATCGCGGCACCGAAATTGCATGCAATCGAAAATCAACGATCTTTTCTTTCTCGCGAACTCTTCATTTTCGAGATCGCTGCTGAGAATAATAGAATCTCAATGTTCAGAAAATAAATAGATCAAATTTTACTCCAACTACTCGAGCGATTAAATTTTACTCTAACGACCGGTTAAATTTCCCTTTCGTTCGAATGCAATTTTAGCCTTTAGTCAGCAATAAAATGATAAAATATGTGAGAAAGGACATTCGTCTGTTTTCGTAGACGAGACAAAATCGCTGATTAAAATGCGCCGAATAATTTGCGTCTGCCGGCAGATACATTTTCTCCATGAAGTTATCAACATGATAATGTGTGTCGTGTTAAGTTACTCACTGGGAACCTTGAGAAGTACACTTCCTTGAACCTGTCGAATGCCCGATATAAGGTTGATATGCATCCAGGTGGTAGCGGTAACTTTATCGCGATTCGCCCGAGTTCGCGCTGCGACGCTATACTTCCGTCTTCGCGCAGGACGTGGACTGTGGATTGATGAATTTGCGACTTACGAATAAACGGCAGATTCACACGCAGGTATATAAATTGACAGAATTAATCGGTATCGCTTAACAGAGGAAGCTGATAAACAACTCCGAAAATATTGTACATGAAAGATAAAGCGAAAGATAACTCGAAGACTCACTGTTGTATCCGGGTATAGGAAGTCCAGTGCTGAATTTTGGCAAACTAGGGTGATGACCGTATCCTAGGCACAGTGCCGTGATGGGGTGTCCAGTCTCCGACTGCCACCAATGGTTCAAAATCGGCACTTTGAACACCTGCTCGGCCCAGGCCTTCGTCTCGTAGTCGCAAAACTCGCCGGCCACAAATATCGTTTTTAAGCTGGAAGCAGGAAAGAGAGAAAAACCGCGCATAAAGATGTCGTCTTGACAGCTCTACGAGGGGAATTACTCCCAGAGTGGCTCGGGGAAGCTACAAGAGTGCTTTGTGTAAACACGTCTCTCTGATTCGCAAGAAGATGTTTATATAAATACACGTTGTCTTTGTAATAAATTGAATCGAAATTATTGCTGCGTTGCAACGCGAAATTTTCATGCGGCCTTACGATATTGATCTCTCACATATCGACACAGGCGAGCTATCTGAGCTATTCGTCTCATGCATATTCTACCGGCGGTATCGCTTCTTTCCCGAAAGAGATAGGTCGGGGAGCGCATCGCAATGTACATCACGATATGTGATTCGTGCCACGTGTAATTTATGATACTCATTGCAATATGATAAGATCACCACCTTCATGGCGCGCGACCGCCCTTAAATTATTAATCCTGCTCCTCCGGCTTCTAGTTTTGCATTTTCCGCAGCGCGTCGTGATACGTACATCACCGATAAATATCACCGGTGCATATCTGGCTTTCTGAAAAAAGGCTGACTCTCTAAAACTAGACGCGAGCGATACGAGATATGTTTTTTGCAACGAAACGTTCAAAGGTGTAAAAGTAACTCGCAAAAGGATGCACGCACGGGCCTGAGAGTATGATCGAGCGAATATTAAAAAAATTTATATATATATATATATATTTATTTTTTAATTTTTTTTCATTGAAAGACAGAGTATAAAGTGATACGCAATGACGATATATACAATTAACCGCGCGTCACATGGAATACAAAACTACTTTTTTTATTTGCCGCGTGTATCGCAATTGTGTAAATCGAGGTAACCAAGTTAGCGTAAATTTACGTGTAAATTTATTAAAACTTACGACTTCAAAGAATATTTCCTTCCCAGAAGAGTTTCTGGATCCGATCGTTTTAGAACTCGCAATGCGGTGGGCACGCAGAATAACGCGTTTACGCCATGCTGCTCAATGATCCTAACGAAAGAAGAAGAAGAACTCGTTATCGAGTTATCGGCACGAAGCCCGGCATTGTATGGAAACAAAAGGATTTCATTCGCAAAATTCGAAAGAATGAGTTGCACATTCTTGTTTTCCGCGCAGAACGATTTTCCAACCTGAAATATTGACCTGCATCCGGTGTCCTGTCGGGTTTTCCTTCGTACATTATGCTCGTCGCACCGAGCAACAAGGGACCGTAACAAATGTACGAATGCCCGACAACCCATCCCATGTCGGATGCCACCCACCATATGGAATTTTTGTTCATTCCGAAAACCGTATTCATGGACCAACAAAGCGTCGCCAGGTGCCCTCCGATCGGTCTTATGATCCCCTTTGGTTGCCCTGAAATATCATTCTCGTAATCGTTTCCCTCCTCTTTGCAGTAGAAACACTGAGAAAAGATTTTGATAAAAAATATATTGACCAATTTTATTTACAAAAAATGACGGAGCAAAGGTCTAAATGTCAAGCGATTGGACGAAAATTCGAATGTACTTTGTATCGTACTTGATAATTATATCAAGTGTAAACAATGATAATTATATTCGCCGTGTAACAGCCGGGGCCTTTTCAAATTGGTTTTCAAATTGGAGAAATGAGAAGTGACGATATTAGCAAGAATTTTATTTCTAATCGTACTACTAGTATTTACTTAAAGACGTTACTCATCATTACCGAGAGAACAATCGCAGACCGGCGAATAAAGTTCTTTACACTAGAGGTCTTTATTGGGTCGAGGCAGGTATTTACCTGTGGTTCCCGACGTATATAATATATACAATGGATCGTTAGCCTCGACCATTACGCATGGATGAGGTTTTGACCTTTTCATGAGTTCGTCCCAATCGAATTGCGACTCAAACAACGGTGATTCCCACACGTTTCTTCTTTGAAATATGATACACTTTGGCCTCATTACAGCGATCATATCTAAGGCACCGTTCAACATAGCAGTGTACCTGCATGCCGAGAGAAGCAAGTTAAAAAGAAAGTATTTTCCAAGCAACGTGAAAATTCAATCATCCTAAACGACTGGGAGAATTCTAAAAGTCTCGATTATTTCTTAATGCATCGAACAAGAGATTTAAAGTTTATTAGAAATTTATCATAAACTTTTTAAGTCTGAATTTTTAAGTCTGCTTTGAAAATTTACAAATGTCAACGTTTGATGCAATCTTACTAAAGATATTAAATTTAAAATTTTTAATTTTAAAAGGTATTAAATTTTAAATTTTAAATAACGTCAAAGAGAGAACTGTTTTTTCTCTTTTTTCTCTTTTTTTACATTACAAGTATTAGGAGGTTTCCGATCGCGCGGTACGCGATAAGCAGCAGTTACGTGCGACTTGCATACGATTATTATTGTTATATAAAAAATTACCGTAATTTCTTCGCATACGCTGAATGTTTTTGTATTTCACTTGTATTCGTTCGGACATTATTTTATTCGCACACGAATCGAGTTTACGTATGAAGGCATGCATAAGTAAGCGCAGTCGCGTCGAATTACGGACACTTCAGTATTACGTACCGTAAAAGGCTCTTGAATGCCATAATATATTGTAATAAAGTCAACATTTATATTTATATTAATCCCGACAATACACTTATTAAAAAATAATGAGACGTACTTGATCACTTTGGACGGTTCCAAACCGCAACTTGCGGCGATAATAACCTTCGGTTCAGCATGATCTATCCTAGACGCCAGTTCGTTCGCTGCAAAACCTGAAATGCACAAGTACCGCGATGATATTGCATTCGACTTGAGAGATTAATCGCAACAATACGATACTCCGGAACAAGGGATACCTGCAAAACCATCTCTAAAAATAAACATCAAATTCGGCGTGTGTGTTGTGTCAACAATATTTTATAATTTTCTTTTTTATCTGATTTGTTCTCAAACACTTCGTAAATTCGTTCCAAATAAGAAAGTAAAATCGTCGTTCACAAACTGATGGCGGGTGAAAGTTGAAGCATATTGCGAATAAAAAATTAAGTGGTAAAATTGAGTGAAAAAAATTAACCCTTTAACGCTCGACTTCTTTATAAGTGTTTCAAGAATAAAATTTGAGTTTTTTTTTTTAACCGAGACTGTAAGTAGTGATAACCAAAGAAAATATCAGAATTTTATATTGATTTTTTTTATCGTATTTTATTCGTTTTTTGTTTATTAGTAAGTATGACTTGGATTCTAAAAGCATATACGAAATGAGCAACCTATACAGAAAAAATGAAGGGTAATCTATACGACGTAACTCTGACAGTCAGCTTGACATTTTTGAGCTGAAACTTTGCTATATTTGTGAGTGAAGTTTATCATTCAGAGCGTCAAGCTTTCTATTTCAGAAGAATATCTTATAGATCACGATTTAGACCATAGTCCCTTCATTTTTCGCCGCATGAAAATCTGTAGGTCACCAGGTTTCACGAAAACAGGTTGATTTCTTGATTTTCGTGTCCACCATATTGGATTCGCCATTTTGAATTTCTGTATTCTTTTAATTTCACACTTTGCACATCTGAGAAAGCTTCCAAATGTATAAAATTATAACAGATACCCATCTGTTCATTTATAGTGCACTTCTAGATGTCAGTAACAGTGCTAACTATGCCTACTTGGAATTTGACAAAACATGTTATCGTTAAAACTGATCTAAAAACAGACTAAACCGAATCTACATACAATCTATATACCATTTTTAAGAACTATATACCATTTTTATATACCATTTTTAATTAGAAGAAGAATTCACCTTTGCAGTGGTGCAAAGAAAACGAAAATATCTCCTACTTTGACTTGAAGTTATGGATTCTTAAATGCGTTTCTGGTAACTATAGTTAGCAGTAGGCGTCAAAGGGTTAAAGATGTAGGCGACATGGCGGTCAACGTGTCAACAACATTTCACCCTTGTGATTACCGTCGTCTCGTGATTATCGTCATTACCTCCAAAGACTACCGAATGAATCGCTCCTAATCTGGCTGTGGCTAAAATCGCGATTATCGTCTCGGGGATTAGTGGCATGTAGATGACTACTTTGTCTCCCTTGCGTACACCCAATTCCGCTAACGCGCCCGCCAGCAAGGACGTCTTCTCATATAGCTCGTTGTACGTCACTTTGCGTATTGACGATGTTTGCGGACTGTCGTGTATAAGAGCCGTCTTCTTCCCGTAGCCGGCGTATACGTGGCGATCTACCGCGTTGTAACAAGCGTTCAATTCTCCACCGACAAACCTACGTGGAAGGAGGAGAAACAAGGAAAAGAAAATAAAAAGACATGCCTCCCGTGTGAGAACCGTCGTGTGAGGATTACTTCAAACGGTCGGAAAGCTTATTTCCAGACGAAGCTTCCCGCAACTTTGCGGGAATCTCTGTCACGTTTGCTGCACAAGCGACAAAATGAAAAGTTGTCGCCGTCGTATGAGCCGTCGGTCTCGTGATGTGAGATTCAGCGCGCGTCGGACTACGCGCGTCGGTACTGAACGCGTTAATGTGAGATTAATTGCAGTGAGACTAGAAATATCTCTGACATTCGACGTGAAAATCGGATTCACGCGTAAATCGGTTTGTAACAACGGCGCTCGACATACCATTTCGTGAATGGCTCGTTAGAGTTGTCCAACACTTTGCGCCAAGGCTTGCTCCAATCGACGTACAGACCGATCTCATCCCAGAATTCCTCCGGAGACTCTAGGGACTTCCTGTATGCTTCCTCGTAGGCGGTACACCCGTTTTTATGGGGGCTCATAATGTAATCTGCACGGAGATGATAAGAACGGTGTTATAATTACTCTTCAGCGCGCACAAAGCACAACTGAGGCTGCGGGAAGCCAGGGAGGCGAAACGCAGAAGATCAAAAGTTATCTTTGGTAAACAGGGAATTACGCCGTATATGTGGAGCAATAATGTAGAAAATGTCGTGCGTGCTTTCGTTCTCAGGTCGTGCTCAGGTAGAACGGATTAAATTGAACAGGGAAATCCTCCACCTCTATGATATGATGCTGTCCATCACAGACATTGCCGATCGTTGTCAGAAGATCATCCGAGTGGACTTGAGCCATCTTGAATTTTGTCTACAGATCTTGTCTACCGGAATTCGTCGTCTTCCGCTTCTCGCGCATTTATTTATTCACTGATATCGTTTCTTCATCAGTTCTTCAATAGCTATTGCGAAACTTGCAAAAATGACCGAGAATTTTCCTATTCAGTTCGATCCGCCCTGCACACGATGTTTTGTCATCGATTGTTCAACATTCTGGATAAATAGAAGGCATGACTGTGGCATTGATGGACACAAATTACTGATCTGCACATTTTTCAAACATATAAGTATATTTTTTGTATCTAAATCGTTGTAAATAGTATCTTAAATATATAAATAGATCTTTGTCTTTGTAAATATATGTAAATAAGTCTTTCTCCGTAATACGTATGGGTAATATGTTGAGTTGGTGACAAGGTGGTTCAAATAACTTGTTACAAGCTACTTGGCCCATCTTATATCATAATTATAGAATATAGAATTTATCATATTTATAGAATATACCCGAGTTGTGTGCATATTGAGGGGTTTTAAAGGGCTATTATAAAGCGACAGAAATTGAAGTTCCGCCGCTAGATCTTTCGAGGATCATTACACATAGAACATTTGAAATTATCTAAATACAATCAGCCGTTGTCGCGTATGAAATTTCGCCTCTGGGGAAATATGCTCTGACAAAGACTCGAAGCTCGTTTCACGCGCTTCCTCAGCCCTTTTGACGGATTTGAGAATTGCGCTCTCGCAGATACACGGGAGAGAACGTGTCAAGTAGACGCGGTATCAGGCTCGTGGAGAATTTACGAAAAATCGTGCCAACGTGTTGACGCCTGTTTTGTATTCGACGGAAGTCAGGTTCCCCGACGTTGCGTCAGCGTGTCAGCGGAGTTGACGCGTCCGGAAAGATTTAAAGCGAAGCTGTTGATTTGTTTAATCGCCGTGAGATAACGGCGGACAGTGAATATTTCAAGATGCTGGCAACGCGGACCAGTGCGCGACGCTCTTTCACTCAGTATGAATAATTCATTTAATGCGATGCGCGATGCGTCGGAGAGTTCGCGGCAATTTTCTAGCCGAGGGCTCCGCCTGTGTGTTTTTTAGACGCACGCTCTGCATCTCGCTCCTTTCCCATGTGTTTATTTGTTTATTTCTGTGTATTCTGTGAATTACGAGCTTTCGCGCGACACGCTGCCTTAATACTGCGAGAAAATCGTAGGAAAAAGCACCGCTGGACCACCGTGGCCTCCCCGTGCCGTCCCGCTCCGTCTCGTCGCAGTCTCGTCTTGTCTCGCTCCAATTCACCGTAACCACGTATCCTTATGTCGTGCGTCGCTCTTCTTCGCGATCCCATGAGGATTCCATGAGAATATTTACACACCTTACGGAGAAACACGTAAGCGCAATCGGGAACGGCGGCTAGAAGTAAGACGTAGAGGGTCGCGAGCTTCAGCCTCGTACGACTCGCGTGGACGATCACTGTCCTTTCGGCCAAAGGGCATTAAAATAATTTGTTACCCTCTGGTTGTACTTACAACCCACGCAGCAAACGGACACGGTGGATTAAACGGCGGATGCCGTTGAATGAGAAGGCACGTGCGACTTTTCATCTAATTAGAAGTTAATACAGTTTTGATTAACAGGGAAACGCGACTAACGTAGTATGATTAGACCATAATTAATAAGATGAGAGTAATCAAATGAGACTGATCCGCGGAAAGAGAGAGGAAAGAAGAGACGGACAGATAGAATTATATTGTATTTAGAGATATTACATGCGCGCAAAGTTAAAGCGAGGAGAGATCGTCGTGTTAAATTTTCTAGCGATGAATATTTCAGCTTCGCGATCTCCCCGCTGCAAACATCTTTCAGGCAGATTCTCCGGGGGTTACAGCCGAGGAGTTCTCCGAGGATGTATCGGGTAGTTGCGGTGGCACCTTATTTCAGAGAAATGGAGACTTACGCAACGCGGAAGCAACTTTATTAGAGAAAGGGAGACAGGGAGAGAAGAGGAGAGCAGGCACCAGCGATGCTCTCGAAAAAAGAAGCTACGGCAGAATAACTGATTCTCGCAGGATCTTGCAGGTGCTCGGCGTCGTCTATTTGCAAGCCCTGATGTTATTTACTCGGCACTCTCATCTGTCTGTCGCGTTTAGCATTAAACGAATGTTTTATTCTGAAGCCGAAATACCCCACGTGAGATCCTTACGTGAGATGAAGAAAATGCGGAATGAAGCGACCGCATTTAGCGTCAGATGTAACTAACTTCTCTTGAATAGGCTTTTTCAGGACGAGAAGTATCCATTCCGATGCTGTCTCTAAGTTAAACTATACGAGCTTCATTGGCTCGCGCGTTGGTAAAAAAGTAAAAAAGATTGAATAGAAAGAAAAATAGAGAAGTAGAGGAATAGATTTATTAATTAGTTGTTTAATTAACAAACAGAAAGAGAGAGAGAGAGAGAGAGAGAGAGAGAGAGAGAGAGAGAGAGACCTAGAAATGAGAGAAGGCTGAGGGATAAATGTATAACGAAGCGACACGAAAACAACAGATGCGACCCGATAATTTAGTTCAAGCTGTAGATATTATTACCGATAAATACCGATAAATGTAATCTGCGTCTCCGTCTCTGCGATAGAATCCGCAATCGAGCACTAATCGAACAGATCTCGAACAAAATTTAGTCAATCGTAAATTATCCCGAGCTTTTAAAATCACTAATAAACAGAGTCCATGAGACATTGCAGGTATTTTCTTGATCGCGGCAATAAAAAGCGATCCTTCCTGAAGCCTGAAGTATAGGAACGATTTTGTCAGCTGCTAAAACGAAGATGTGAAAAATGTATATATTTATACAGACTTTCTACACTTTCGAGCGTTTGTACATATTAATCATATTATCACAAGTCTTATGTATCCCTTCGAGCCTTTTCTCCTGGATAATACCACCTGCTTCTGTTTTATGGATGGATTGAAAATAAATTTTTTCCATACTTCGTCGTAAAAACAGTCAACATTGAATATTTCATTTCGTCTTGTAAAACTCACACATTCTGGTTTGCTTATTTAAAATAACTCGGCTATTTCAACTTGTATCTTTCTTTATTTTATTTGTGAAACACAGCTGTACATACCGTTGCCGTCAGCTTTCCGTGACATTCTTGGTAGCACGATGCACGATTCTAAGCATGACTTCCCTGAGCTTTCGGACTTGGCGTCGAGGAAATCGGAATTCCTTTGGTGTAGCATCTTGTGATTAATAGGATGAATAACGTTCATGCGCAATATTCACAGCCTACCAGTACCAGTACCAGTAGCGTCTTCGTGCCCAAGTTGTGGGGTCCATCCACAGTGTGTAGCCGGCTACGTGTACATTTTTGTATATTTTGCAAGTGAAATAATAAAATATGCCTTCGCAAAAGTTAGAAGTGAAGGAAACATCGAACGAATTGTATTTACAAAAGTCAAATGCGTATTCGTTCTTTTGCGATAATATTATCAAAATTCCTTTGTTATGTTTGAAGGTTTAAGCGAATGTTAATCGAATCAGTCATACTTTTAAATTCATATTTTTAAACCAATTTATATAAATTTTGACTAAAATATGCTTTTCCTCAAGTGTTGTGATAACATGTTCAAAACAAGAAAAACATAATATTTGATGGTAAAATATCAACATACACACACACACACATATATATATATATATTGATATGCACGATATATATATATATATACAGGATGTACCAAAAGTCTAGAAACGGTCGAATATTTCATAAACTATGCATTTTAGAAAGAAATATTTCAGACAAAAGTTATTTGGCTCGAGGGGGGCCATAAGATGGTGTCATTGGATTGACTTTGAGTGAACGTTCCAAGGTCATACGGAGTTTAACTTTGTTTTTTTAAATAGAACCCCCTATTTTTCATTGCATATTCTTATAGCTCATCTCGAGAGTTTTCCAAAACACTATAAATAAATAAGTTATATTTTATTGAGTATTTTCCGAGTTATGGGCCTTGAAAGTTACAATAGTGCCGGCATTAGCCAAGGTCTACCGCGAGAGGTTGCACGATCGGATTTACACCTCTTGTGTATGTGTGTGTGTCACAGCAAAGATAAGCTACTTGTTCAAAGGATCTAACGTGATCATCATATCCTCGCATCATTCGCAGTAATTCTTTCTGAAAAGAATCGACAGAAGATTCAATGAATGCGGACCGTAGACTAGGGGAAAATTCAAATATTGAAATTATTATACTTTTCATAGTTCTTTTCCGATAAAAGTCTTGCTACATTACATCGATCTGATTTGACCTGTAGTCGAACGTTTTCCTATCCTGCATACATTCAGCTCTTCGTATTACGACACACTATCAAGCAACTAAGTGAAATTTCAGTGGCATTCAGAATGGTATTGTCCGAAAGAGAAAGAATTACTTTACTGATGATGCGAGGACCACGTTAGATCCTATGAACAAGTAGCTGCTTTATTTAACAATACTTATCGAGATCGTGAACCGATTTCGAAGTCTACAGTCCAGAAAACGGTCAGACGATTTGATGAAACAGGATCCGTCAAGGACCGACAACGCACTGGTAGCCCAAAATTAGCGACAAACTTGGATAAGAGTTTCAAAGTGATGCAAACATTCGTCGAAAATCCTCATTCTACTTTGAGGAAGGCAGCACAGACGCATGAGATTAGTACAATGTCCATTCATCGTATTTTAGTGAAAGAGAAATGGCATCCTTTCAAAATTAAAATCACTCAGGAGCTATCGGAAGATGATTTTGATCGAAGAAATGAATTCTGCGACGAAATGATGTGTCAATACGATAATAATAATAACTTTTTCGATCACATAATTTTTTCCGACGAAGCTTCTTTTGAATTGAATGGAGCGGTAAATCGGGATAATTGCCGATATTGGAGTGATGAAAATCCTCACTGGATGCGCACGCAGTATTCCTAAAAACTTAACGTTTAGGCGGGTTTTTACGAAGGTGGTATTATCGGACCATTCTTCATTAATGGGAATTTGAACGCGGCGATCTATCAGGAGCTATTGCAAAATGAAGTCATATCCGCTCTTGAAAATATGTTTGATGGGAACATAGAAAATATTTGGTTCCAACAAGATGGTGCAGGCCCACACTATGCAGTAGCAGTACGGCAATTTTTGGATAATACTTTTCCAAATCGATGGATAGGAAGACGTGGTCAAGAGTGGCCTGCTAGTTCACCAGATCTTCCTCCTATCAATTTTTTTTTATTAGGGATTATCTTAAAAACAATGTATACGAAACAAAACCTGTCAACTTTGCGGACCTTAGAGAACGTATAATACACTAAGTCGATCTTATCTCGGCAGAGATAAGACGAAATGTATTAAATGATTTTTATCTACGGCTAAGCCATTGTCAAGGAGCAGACGGAAATCAATTTGAACACTTAAACCACTAAATTAAACCACACACCCCTACATACACACATATACACACGCACGCACACACGCACGCACGCGCGCATACATACAGCAGAAAGAATTTGGGGTCATTAATAAATACCACAGAAGTGACGAACTGTGGGGTCCTTATCTCTGCTGTGTACATACACACACACACACATACACATATATAAGAGGTGTAAATCCGATTGTGCAACATCCACGTGGTACACCTTGGCTAATGTCGACGGTATTGTAACTTTCAACCCTCATAACTCGGAAAATACTCAATAAAACATAACTTATTTATAATGTTTTGGAAAGCTCTCGAGATGAGCTATAAGAACATGCAATGAAAAATAGGGGATTCTATTTGAAAAAACAAAGTTGAACTCCGTATGACCGTGTAACGTTCATTCAAGGTCAATCCAATGACACCATCTTATGTCCCTCATCGAACTAAATAACTTTTGTCTGAAACATTTCTTTCTAAAATGCATAGTTTGTAAAATATTCGGCCGTTTCCAGACTTTTGGTACACCCTGTATATATAGTGTTTCATTTTAACTTCCCCAGGCAAATATTTGGGAAAATAATGAAAAATCGGAAAAATGTTTCAGACAAAAGTTGTATGGTTTCTAGGGGGACATAAGGTGGTGCCATTAGTTTGACCTTGAAGAGTCATATGAAGGTTACGTGAAGATCATTTTGAATTTCTTAAATGGAACACCCTATATATTTTTGCATATTCTTGTAGCTTATCTCAAAAGCTTTCCAAAACATATATATAAATAAACATTTTTCATCAAGTACTTTTCGAGCTATAAGGTTTGAAACTCATACTACCGCGTTACCTAAGTGTACCACGTGGAGGTTGCCTGGTCGGATTTATACCTCTTGTGTGTGTGTGTGCGCGCGCACGCGCGCGTGCGTGCACGGAGGATCACCTTTATAGATATCACTTACAAAAATGTTTGGTGATTTTAAATCAGGCGATTTGGGAAGCTACAATCTAGGGAAGTACTATCAAGGATTACATACAACATATTAATCTTCCGTACAAAATTTGGTTGATATGAACAATTTTTATAAAAAAACACACACACTCACATACACCCACACGGGTGTCAAGGTCAAACTAATGGCACCACCTTATGTCGCCCTAGAAACCATACAACTTTTGTCTGAAACATTTTTCCGATTTTTCATTATTTTCCCAAATATTTGCCTGGGGAAATTAAAATGAAACACTTTGTATATCGTGTATATCAATTGCTATCTTATCAAAAACGAAGTATACAAATTTATTAGATGTGGATATTGTGTGGATACACATATGGATATTGTGAGGCTGACTGATTTATAATTTAATATAGTTGTAAAAAAAAACATATGTATGATGTTATATTGCATAAGTAATTATAAATTATTAAAAATAAAGATAAATATAACTTTCACATATAAAATGTATATAGTTAAAATATATATATAGTTTTCATGAAGCTATTCTATATATATACCATATATATATATGTTCATATATATATATATATATATATATATATATATTGTGAACGTTTTTTGATTACTGAAAAGTTAATTTTAACAACAATATATATATATATATTGTTGTTAGAATTAACTATTCAGTAATCAAAAAACGTTTACAAATATATGAAATACATGGCAATGAAAACCTATTGCAATAGTAGCCATTGTATTTTTACACTGCACTATATATTTTTTGCCACATAACTCTTTCTTCGCTTTGATATTTGTCCTTTATCACCTCTTTCCTCCACCCTACCTCCCTCTCTACTATCCTTCCACCATCTACGCAATTAGAATCCAGATCACAATTATATTATAGCAACGAAGATATATGGTACGTACTTTACGTGATTGCACTTGAGGAAAGAAGATGTGTGAAGACGCGCGTGTCGTAGAAAACTAAAGTACTCTTGCAGAACTTAAAGCCTAATATATAAAATCGCTTATCACGTGACATACACACACGCTTCCTGGACGAATACTAATCCACAGGTCATCGCATTAATTTTAAAGTTCAATCGTTATTCACGTGGAAACTCAGGCTACAGCTACATTTTTATATGAAAGATAAATAGCAAAAGCAAAGTATAAAGCGATAATTCGTAGTAACATAATAATACAATAATATAGAAAAGCGTACGTGTGTGTGCCTCTTAGAATTTTATTTTATGTTTATAATGAAATAAAATGTATTAGTAACATGCAACTGGTGTCGCTCTTATAATGCTGAAGGCATAACCGATATTTCGTATTATCGCTAACATACGGTTACTTAATTATTGAAAAAGAAGACAATAATAGAGACTCGAATACATGTTTGATATAATTAAATTCAAATTGAATCCAATTGAATTCAAATTATAATTTTCATTATAATCAATCTAAAATCCGTTAAAGTTAAAATCATTGTTGATCAATTTATATCATAACAGTACATGTAATTATTAACAATTAAAACTATCAGGCACACAGTTTAGACGCAAGTAATATGTACGTTACTGTGTATGCAAAATTCGAGGACACATTCTATTTGCAATGAATAGACGAGTCACTGATCAGACAAACCATCATCAAATGTGAATAACATTTGATGATGGTAGAAGCATTTGATTCATAAAGAACTTAAATCATTGTAATCGTAAACGGATTGACAAGTTGTACAAGAGGGATGAAGATAACCCTTAAATAACAAGCATAATAATTCCCTCAAGAGACATAATGGGATAATGCAATTAGTTTCTTCGAACAGTGCCGGGAAAAACCAGGTGAGTAACGATCAGTAATCGTATTCTCAGAGTCATATTTGTATTTCTTAGTACATCAGATGTAAACAAACGGATCATCTGCGTTTTCCTAAAAAGTTTATACACAATTCCTAGACATTACATGTATCGAGATATTCGTAAACTCTTTTGAAGAAAAAAGAGAAGAAGGAAAAAAAGAATATTAATGTACTAGTATCATGCGCTTATCTCGCACGTAACATTTCTTCAAATAATGTATCACGCCCGCGATAAATATTACGATTCAGAAATATCGCATTTGTAATATTTCGCAATCGACCTTGTCGGTTGATAACCTGCAAATAACCCGAAATTATTGAACAGTCCCTCTCGAATTGGATTCGAACTCAATTCGAAGCTCGATGGAGCGTTATAGGATCGTGCATTGCATATCCAAAGGTACTTTCACATCTTCATCGTGTTCATATTTTTCATAGCTGGAAAAGAACAAAAAGGGAAACACGTCTCTCTCATTCTTCCTTCTCTCTCTCTCTCGCTCTCTCTCTCTCTCTCTCTCTCTCTCTCGCTCTCTCTATTTATCTCTTTCCTCATATATAGAAATAACAAAGTCATATCTGGATTATATATTAGTTATCAAGATATATCTTCGAAAACATGTACAGATGCGACCACGAGACAATGAACGTATTGAACTGTTACAACATAGAACATAACATGACAATTTACTTTGTCGATATAACAACCAAGTCGACTAACCGGCGAAAAAAATTGTGCGTTACGCCTACCATAACCGAGGAGAGAAAAAATCTTCGGCTTTGCCCGCGAGATTACCGCTTGAATATTTTATCTAGTAACTTCTCGATATTCGTATACGCGAAATAAGACCGAATTTCAGTGACTTGTACATTTCACAATCTTCTGTTCCGGATATATGCGCACATACACACACACAGACACAACTAAGGCAATACTATATTTTAATACAAAGGATTTTATTATCGTGGCTATTTTAAGTGGGAAAAATGTTCATCGTAACATCGAATAAAAGCAGGGAAAAATATGAAATGAAATACGATAATTAAGGTAACGATTTTTAATTAAATGTATGAGTTTTGAACATTAAATCTGCAGAACTGAAATCGTGGCCGCTGCCTCTTTGTTCAAATTGAGATAATTGATTCAAAGAAAAAGTCCTCTTGACTTCATATTTTACACTTTCATTTTTAGAGACCCTTTAAAATATATATCATTCAGGAATCTATCGAATCCCCAACTCGCCCCGACTGCAAAATGTTGAGACAATTTCGCATTATAGTATGTCCTACTTTGCTTCTACACGTTCTGTTTTATTTCTGATATCGTTTAAAAAAAGAACGAGTAACATTTACCTTTGAAGTGCTCACATCATACTAATTGAAAAAATTAACAATATTTATGAAAAGTTAGATTAAGAGGAATTTTAAGCTATCGTTCCGAGACTATTTCTAATTCAGTTCGTGACCTCTGACTTGAGTAGCATGATATGCGATATATGCGATATGCGATATGCGACCTATATCTATATTGACCTATATCGACCGGTGACTTTTGTATTGTCCCTTTCGATTTTTCGATTTGTTAATAAATATGAATAAATGAGATCAATCTAACATATAGTACTGTAATAATTTCGGGTCATAATTTAGTCTAGAAAGGACGATTCTTATCCAGTGAATTGTCGTTGATAATTATGATCGCGCGTGTACGTGTCTGTCTCAATTCTTCATAAAAAATTTTCATAAAAAGTATGCGACGTTTGAAGAAGCAAATGTAAATTATGCATTGCCTATATTGTATGCAAATCGCAACTAAAAATGCTTATTGCACATTTGATCTGTCCATGACGTAAGATGACAAGGCGCAATATGCAACAACATAGTTTCATATCGAGAACCTGCGTATAAATGTTTGTAATACGAGGGTAGTCCCAGAAATACCTGACCTAACAAAGAAAACACGAAAAATTTGGGAAAAAATATCTTTATTTTTCTACATAGTCTCCTTTTAGCTCGATACACTTTTCCCAGCGATGTTCAATAGCTTCGATAGCCTGTTTATAGTGGGAATCGTCGAGCTCCTCAAAATAGCCATCAAGCTACTTTGGTCCATTGTTTTGACTGTTCCTTTGTCTCAGGTGTGAAGTGATGGACCCATGTTTCATTCATGGTTATGAATCGGCTTTATTGCTGCGAAACTTCGCCAAACACTCGATTGAAACATCCTTACGACGCTGTTTTTCTTCCAATTGCGGCAACCATCTTGCGCACAGCTTTCTCATGTCAAAATTTTCAGTCAATATGCGATGTACAGCACTTTTTGAAATGCCTACCATGTCTGCTAACTCGCGCACTTTCAGTCGACGGTCATCCAATACCATTTTGTGGATTTTCTTCACCATTTCTGGCGTGGTCACCTCATTTGATCGACCACTGCGATGTTCGTCTTGGCAGCCCGTACGGCCTCGTTTAAACTCTGCCATCCAATATTTTACTGTTGTAAACGAAGAAGCAGACTCCCCCAGAGTAGAATCTAGCTCCGCTTTGATATTGGTTGGACTGAGGCCTTTCAAATGAAAGTATTGTATCACATAACGATGACCAATTATTTCCATATTTACAAATTCACTGAGAGCGTTCACTATTGACGGCTGCCAAACAAATACTAAACAACGTAGCGTCGTCAAACTTTAAACTTAAGCTTTATAAAGTTGGTACTTTCTGCCATAGTCATTCTTTTCAAACAACAACCGCTATCTATACGTCAGGTCAGATACTTCTGGGACTACCCTCGTATGCTATTTCCACAATTATCCCTTGAAGTTCGCTTCATCGTACATAGACCGGCACAATAGCCTTAACATTTGACACAAAGTTATTAGTATTTTCTAATCATATGAATTCCTTTTTCTATATTAACATAAAGCTATCACTGTGACAAGTGTATTGCTTCGACAAAATTTTTCCCCCTGTTAAGAACAATTAGTAAATAATAAATCAATATTGCGTACAATTAAAAAAGTTTAATAATCTTAAGGCTATTGTGCCGGTCACTATGTACATTTTTTCAGTACGTTTTAAAAAAATCCTGCCGTGATTTTTTATGAGTCATCATATCGCATATCGCATATCGCATGTATCGCATATCGCATATATCGCATATCATGCTACTCAAGTTAGAGGTCACGAACTGAATTAGAAATAGTCTCGGAACGATAGCTTAAAATTCCTCTTAATCTAACTTTTCATAAATATTGTTAATTTTTTTTACTATAATTATCCTCTTGTTACACTTCTTGATACTATTATTATGATTTCTATTATTATGATTAACGTTTATCAACATTATTAAGCGATGAATAATTCAATTTATGTAACATAAGAAATTCCACGTAAGTAGCATTCGAAATTGTACAAGGAACACATTGCGAAACGAGTTCTCGCGATCGAGTAGCCAATCGTCTCACATGAGACGTAGAATTCGATCTTTCGTGAAATCAAATTGTGACACGGTTTTCTCTACGTGATCGACAAGGGATGAATGTCAATGCATATCTCACTGCGCGTAATTTAATCATTGTATTTGAAGCCACAACGTGGCATACGAAACATTGCTGAAAAGCGCCTCTATTGAGGGAGAAACACGGACGAATGGAAGAGCAATTTCCACTTATGCCACGATACGCGATTCGGTATTAATTATATTCATCGTGCAGTTATATATTTGTTGTACCGGTATAATATCAACATTTTTATAATTCAATATTTTTGTTTTATCTCACCAACAGAGATAAATCCGCAAAGATTATTTATAAAGAGAAAAGTCCTCCAATCAGTCTCTAAGATAGATTGCACTTGATGATGTGTCGAGGAACTGAACTAATTTTTCCTCAATCAAAATTGTTGAACCGTTGAAATTAAATTTCCGTTTGCGAAACTATCTGTCAAATAGCTTATATATACACAAAAGCCCGAAACATATTTTATGTGTTATTTCAATACGGTATGTTATGACGCACGTCATTTGATTGCCGATCAGCTGATGCTGAGCAGACGATGTGATGAGCTGTGCCATCGAAAAATCAATACCAGTGTTTATTGACTCGTCGTCCAGAGTGATCGCCCTTCAATTATAAGGACCGCTTCATACAATTTATAAGTGGTGTTACGCGATTTAGCTGCATAATTAACAAGTAAGTATAAATTAATAACATTTATATATTAATGATGTATGTACGTGACGTATATATAAAATTACAAGTAAAACTTATACAAGCGCAACATGTATTGTGTTATTTTCAGAAATTTCAAATTCAAATTTTTTTTTTTAAAGGTAAATATATGTACATAACAAGTTAAGTTTTATTGTAAAACTTAACTTGTTATGTACATATATTTACCTTTAAAAAAAAAAATTTGAATTTGAAATTTCTGAAAATAACACAATACATGTTGCGCTTGCATAAGTTTTACTTGTAATTTTATATATACGTCACGTACATACATCATTAATATATAAATGTTATTAATTTATACTTACTTGTTAATTATACAGCTAAATCGCGTAACACCACTTATAAATTGTATGAAGCGGTCCTTATAATTGAAGGGCGATCACTCTGGACGACGAGTCAATAAACACTGGTATTGATTTTTCGATGGCACAGCTCATCACATCGTCTGCTCAGCATCAGCTGATCAGCAATCAAATGACGTGCGTCATAACATACTAACACATACCAACATTCTTACCTTTTTATGCCTCTCTCTTTCACCCCTCTCGCTCGTTCTCTTTCTCGTCTGTTCCCACCCTCCCTCTCTCTCTCCCTCTCTCTCCCTCTCTCTCTCTCTCTCTCTCTCTCTTGCTCTCACTCTCGCTCTCGCTTTCGCTCTCGCTCTCGCTCTCTCTCCCGTTCTCTCTCCCGTTCTCTCCCCCGTTCTCTGTCCCGTTCTCTCTCTCTCTCTCTCTCTCTCTCTCTCTCTCTCTCTCTCTCTCTCTCTCTCTCTCTCTCTCTCTCGCTCTCTCTCTCTCTCACTCTCGCTCTTTTTCTCTCTGTCACACATTTTCACCCCCTATTCTATTGGGTGTACAAATTAGTTCGGTCCGTTTTCAGAAGATGGCTCCGGCTGTTATGAATGGTTCATAGTGACTGCCGATTTTGACGGTTTCAGAAAGGTTAGACATTTGCCAATAATATTCAGTTTATATTGCTTTGAGTTTCATACAAAATCCTTGCTTTTTACAGTGTTGAAAATGTCGAATTTTGTGTTAACCAAGCAGCATTTGCGGGAGGTTTTAATTTTCTGCTTTAATTGGAAGAAAAGTGCAGCTGAAACCCATCGAATTATTCAAAAACAAGGAAATTGGGTGCCTTATGAACTGAAACCGTGAGACGTTGAACGGCGTTCTTCATGACAACGCTCGGCCTCATGTCGCAAAAGTCGTAAAAAAATATTTGGAAACGCTCAAATGGGATGTTTTACCGCACCCGCCGTATTCTCCGGACATTGCTCCTGATTATTGGTTGTTCCGAAGGATGCAGCACGATTTGGCAGGTCACCGGTTCACTTCTTTCGCAGATATCGAAAATTGGCTCCAAACTTGGAAGGCCTCAAAAGACGAGTCATTTTTTCGAGATGGAATTCGAAAATTGCCTGAGAAATGGGAGAAAGTAGTAGCCAGCGATGGAAAATACTTTAATTGATCTGTTCATTCATTTTGTTTTGAAATAAATACATCTTTTAACACAAAAACGGACCGAACTAATTTGTACTCCCAATAGCAATATTCTTCTCTCTCTTACTCTCTATCGCTTGCTCATTCGCACTCGCTGCTCTTTGCTTCTTCAGCGCGCTCGTAACGCTTCTGGTGTCGGAAAAACGAGATGCACAAATCCCCTCTCCTCGGCGGTATAGAGTTCCTTTTTTACTTTCTTACTGAATCGTAATTTTCCGTAATTTGGACTTTGTCTTAAAATATATATACTTACGTACACGAGACAACGTACACAAAAAACACTAGGACACTTTTCTTCCTATTTTTTAAGACTGAATCGATTGGGACTAAAAAGACGTCGATCGGTTCAGCCATTGCTGATATATGAATATCTCACCTCGTTTCAACTCGCAGTTTCGCGTAAATATAAATAATAATATAATAATAGGCACGGTGTGCCTCGCGCTGTTCGGGCACAACTTCGTTGCGCTTGAACTTGGCGCGTGGCACTACCGTGCCTCTTGATAATCTGAAAATTGTCAATAGCTAAAACAATATGTTAATGCTCGAGTTTTCCCTATCACTGCGCACTGTTATCAATGTTTGAAGGATGAACAACATAGAATAAACATGGTACGATAGCGAACAGGAATATCGTGATTACGTAGGAGAATTACTTAGCGTTTTGCTAATCGCTAATCGCTTCGCTTCGTATTGCACCTGAAGTATCACTGTATATCGAATTGTGCTGAACAACTGCTGTCGATAAAATTTCTACACTTGACCACGTTGATAGCTGTTATCAATCTTTTATATTACTAGAACACTACAAGCGCGCGCTACGCGCGCGCCATTTTAGCTTATTCATATTAAAGTTCAGAATAAATATTATAAATCAAAAATAATCACTGGAGTATAATATAAGTTCGATAATATTCGACTCCAACATACGATGTATTAGGCGCATACAGTTTGAAATTCCATGACACATATTTTCTGGATAGTAACGCGTAACCATATAACCAATGAAAATTTCGACGTTCAACATTTCTATTCAAGCCCATCTTAAGCTCTATCTCTTCCCCCCTTAATCTCTCTCTTTCCCTCTCTGTCTTTCTCAGTCTCTCTCTCTCTCTCTCTCTCTCTCTCTCTCTCTCTCTCTCTCTCTCTCTCTCTCTCTCTCTCTCTCTCTCTCTCTCTCTCTCACACACACGCACACACACACACTTTCTCTTTCTTACACACTCTTTCTCACACAAGCTCTCTTTCACACAAAAATAATAAGAATGATTAAAAAAATAATTAAAAATAATTTTAAAAATAAAGCACTATAAAGCACTATACTGTAGTCACTCACTATACTGTAGTCACTATACTGTAGTCATTGACATTTTTTCTTGTGTCTGATCCTTTTTAATTCTTCTCGCATTCTGTTCTTTTTCTCCTTCTTTCCCTCTTCTCTTCTTCCTTTCTCTGTTATGTTTTAACTGTAAAAAGTAAAAACGACACAAAGCATACAAATTCTTTATATATTTTTTATGTGTATTCAACGATATTGTTACTTATCTGATATTATCCTTGTTTCCTCCGAAGCTTTTCTCTACAGAATTATCACGACAAATACACTTCACAATTTATAAACAATTTATAAAACCTATATAACCTGATATAACCACGTTATTACTCCTTTCGTACAAACTGTCGCTCGGCGGCCATTCGTCGCGATGACAGCCGCAAACGGCACGAAGCCGGCCGCAACGCGACGTCGTCGAGACGACCAATCAGCATCGCGGAAAAGAGGCTTCAACATTTCAAGATATTCGAGAGATTTCGACTTTCGATTGATACGCACTTTTTTGAAGAGGACTGACACATTTTGCAGTTTCCTTTTTTTCTTTTAGCACTTTAAAATTGCATAAGATATCGAGAAGCAAAGAGCCCTGACCTTTTCACCTCAAAATTTCCGGCCTGTAGTGTCAATCGTGAACTACGAAGTACGGTTACGTTAATCCTCGATTAAATTTTATCGTTATATATATGTACGTCAACGGCGAGGAAAAAGAGAGGGAGAGAGAAAGAGAGGGACAGAGAAGGGGAATATTATGAATATTTATGACATTTCACCGGTGTGACTTAGCTTCAGAATCATTAATAATTGCCAGCGTTAAGTAATACTAACATTAAATTAATTATGCGGACATTTCGCGAGAAAGCTTCAAGATTTACTTAAACGCTTAACATTAGGATGTCAGAGAATGCTCTGCATATATTTATATTCGCTAATTTATGCTCGTTAATTTATTATTATCATACCGACCATCGAGCATCATCAGGAAATTTACGTATCAGATACAATGTTTAAGTCAGTTAATTAAACTCGATATAAAATATGTTTGATCACACGGAATGACTCTTTATAAAGCAACATAATCAAGAAAGTTTCGAATTTTTTTAAGTTTCTTTAAGTCCCTGTTTTATAATGAGAGCCTTGCTTGCAAAATGCGTTCACTTCAAATTGTGAAAGACCTGTCGATAAAAAAATATTTTGCAGATATGCGGAATCCGCAAGGTATAACAGTACGTTAAAATTGGATTGACACTTGACAGATATATTTCATATATTTGATGAAAATATAACTAAATAAAAGTTTCATATCTATTTCTAAATCATATCGTATAGGTCACCAATAAACTAGACGTATGATGGCATTTGCATATGGCGAATAAAAAATAGAACATATAGAAAAAGAAAATTGCGAAAAAAATTTTTGACGCCCCAAATAAAATACATCATAACGTATACTTATGCATACGTTGTTTCATAAATTTCGCACTATTTACTACATGCATATATATTTCATGGAAATTTTTAAGCGTATACCACGGCAGTCGAAGCGTAAATTCCTCGACGAAAAATATCAAATAACGTATTTGTACAAAATAAAATTATTACACAAAATACCCTCAATACACAGAATAATTTATGTTTTCACGTTATTATTATCCCACTCTTTTCCATTTTTACACCTTTCCTACCTTTAACCTTGCTTCAAGACATAAGCAATAAAATATTAATCAATCATAGTTGTTTATTCATGAACTGTAAGCAAAATAATCGGCAGACTGTAATTGGTCAAATCGCTATTGCTTATGTCTTAACTCCACAGTGCAAGGACACGTATCCCGTTTATATTTCTTTCATTTTACGATTATATTTCATAGAATTCAACAATTTTAATGATTCTTGTTTGCTTATCCACTATTTGAATACTTAATTATGATAAATATTCATTGATTTCATCAATATTGTTTATATTTTCTTTGTCAAATAAGTTAAGACGAAGAAAAACGTTTTTTAGAATAAGTTCGTTTCTGAAATGAAATTCCGTATAAACTGTTTTTTCACCTAAATTTATGTTTTTGAGATCGCTGATTACTAATCCGCTCATCCATCAGATTTGGGTAGAATAAAGTATCTTTTTGTTATAAACAAAATATTAAAGCTAAATTTCGAAAATTTGTAGAACTGCGCTTAAAAGTTAATATTCTAAGTATTGTTTTTTTACAAAGAAGCAGTTTTCTATATTATATTTATCATTTTGAAGTCGTTGATTAAATCCTTTGATAAATTTTTATTATATTAGTATTTTTCATGATATAAACAAAATATTGAAGAAAAACATAAAAATTGTGAAATAGCGTTGGAATTCGATAATCTTCAACATTTTTCTCTTTACATTCATTGTCTTGAATTCGTTACATATGTACAGATAGTTCGAAAATTTGTCGAATATCTTGCTATAAATAATTTATTTATTATTATTCCGACAAATGATGATCTTTCTTTGCAAAGAAAGCGACACATAATTCTATTATATAAATTTGAATAAATTAAGATAAATTAAGATTAATTTGCTAAACACGAATTTGCTATTAGAATTAACCTAGGAATTCAATTTTCTCAGTGAAATAAGTATTTATATTTATTCCTAATTAACAATCTGTATATAGTAAGCGTCATATTTTTTGGAAATATATGCTCATTTCACACATAATTTTTATAACGATTGTGTTACAATATGAATCTGACATTGACCCATCAACATTGGCAATTTTATTTCCGTATATATTTAGTATATTTGTACAGATTCGTCAACTAAATATTCTTTCAAGCCGCCATATTGCGTCTTCCATCTTGAATCGCACTTTTTTGAAATTCTGATGGCAGATTCGAACTCAACGACCCTAAAAACGTATAGAATCATTCAGAATTTTGTGAGAATTCGATTACTCACTTAATTGCGTGACTCAAAAGATTAGTAAAACAAAGTTTTCGAGCCAAAGTCACTCTTATACTACTGATCCACTATTCATTATCACTTACTACTTATTCATTGCTGCCATCATCATTTTCTCGCGCAATATGTCGCATCTCTCCATAAAACTGCCTCTGAGACATCCCGTGGTGTCTTAGGCTTCTTGATCTTCGCGACTTCATGTAATATGCATACATACGTCGGCTCGCGCTATAACGCGAGAGAGCAACAAGTTCGACCACAATCGAGCGCCGCCGCGTGATTCTCCCTCAACAGGACACACGTGTTATGTAAGCGCGTCTCCGGCCGCTCGCGGTCCCGTCGGATTACCGTGAAATTTTTATTATTCCATACGTCGAATAAAAAATGCGCGTCGCATCGCCCGTCGTCCCGTCGTCGCTCGGAAAAGCTGCCGCGCGGGTGAAAGGACGAGAGCGAGAATTACGCATCGCCGACGTATGATTTCTCCGGCGCCCCATGGAACGCGCATGCCGCTTGGAACGGCGCGTATTTAAGGGCTGATCTCCGCCTGCTCTCGCCACTGTCACACGGTATCTCCAGGCATTCTCTCGGTTACTGCTACCCCTCGCTCCTTCTCTCTCTCTCTCTCTCTCTCTCTCTGCCTCTCTCCTTCTCTTTTCACCACCCTCTTCGTTCCTGTTCCCTGAAAGTCGTCCTCTCGCGCACTATCTACGCGCTATCGCGCCCGCCAATTCCGCTTCCGAGACAGACGAGCGATTTCACCCCGTCATACAGCCACACCGGCTGTTTACTCGCTGTCCGGTCGAGCCAGCCGTTGGCCACTCGCGGGTCTTCGGGATCGTGCGAAAGTAGAGTTCTCCTCAACTTCTGCCGTGAGGACAAGGTGCCTCTGCTGGGGGTGCGCGACGCAAAGCTGCGAATTCTCACTCGTCCTGCAACGTCGTCGCCTCGAACTCGCCGCGGCGAACTCCACCGTTGTAGTCGCACTTTCGCCAGGTTGGTACATCATGTTGCGTTTAAGCAACTTTGAGCCGCGTGACATTTTTTGTGATCGTTGGACTCTTCAGTTATTAATTTTACGTTCGTCTGACGAAGAAGCGATTGATAAGTTCACCATCACCATTCAACTACGACCAATCTCGAGTCAATTTTAAGTTAAGTTTTATTTTATGTTAAATTTCATTTTATATAGTAAGATTTTTCGAAAATACTTTCTAATATAATCTGCAATCGAATAAATTGAGACCGTCGTTTCCTTGTATGTTTGACGCGAATGAATAATTTACGGGGAGTTTATTCATGTAAAACTCCATGTGGAAAATACGAAATCAGTGACAACAAGATTAATCTGTCCGTGTCTTCGTGTCTCCATTAGCGGAAATTTTGTAAACAATCGTATACAATTTTAGAGTGTGGTAAAGTTAATAATTTTCAGATTCATACGAAAGTATGACATGTAAAATTTTTATTTTTACCTCCTCTCTTATACTCCGAGAGAAAGAAGAAAGATCAAAATACTTCTCAATATAGAATCGAAATAGGTCTATGAAAAAAATATAAAGTCAATGGAAGCCAAAACGCATTGAAATGGTTTTAAAGCAATCGAGTCGACGCGTAATCCGTTTTGCCGGTGCTTTTTCAGCAATTGCATTCGATCACGGCTTGCGCGCCAAATATCCGCTCGTACTTTTTATTACATTGAACGCGTTATAGAGCCGAAGAGCAATATCTTCGGTGATAAAACTCTCGAATAAACGAAGCATCACGCAATACGTCTGCGCTAATATCGAATATATCGAATATTTCTCCTTAATTTCCTTTCGAGATTTTAAGCTGGCGCATGAGAAACGGTCGGTTATGAATCGAAATTCCAACGCAATATCTCGCTGTCTGCTGCAAAGTGTTCTCTGTTGCTTATTAATGTCAAGATCTTTGACATTTTCCTGTGGTACTCTTGTCGAGTGTTAACGGATTTGTGTCAGGACGATGACACAAATCGTGTGCGAAAGCTATTAAAAAGCTTGTGCACTTTATGTACAAATCAAACATTCGATGTGTGCATTTTATATCACGGCATTTACACAAATTTACGCAAATCGGCTTATATACGTGCGCACAACGTTCTTAGATAATCCCTTACGATCTCTCATATGAAATCCGGGATTCTCACTTTTATTTCAAAATTGTAGACTCCCTTTGAACAATCGAACATAGAAGCTGCACGATTTATTTCCGAAATTAAGAAGATCTCTTTAGAGAAGCACGAATGAATAATAATGCATCTAAATTTATCGCAAAGTCACTTGGGAGCTTAATTTGAAACTTGGGTTTTTGGATATCGAACGATATATATGGTATAAAATGGTCGCGATGAGTAACTGTCTCCTTGAACATTTTTACCGAGAGAACATTAAGCCCAAATCTGATTAGACAACGTTAATTTTGCACCGGGTCTGCGACACTTTGAATTTTCTTTTCACATCGTTAGTACAAAAAACGCACGACTGATGATCTAATTTTTCAGGGAATCAATTTCAAAGTTTGACATTTTGAGCCTTTATTCGAATAAAATATTACACGGTGAAATTGATCGTGCCATTATATAGTGGCGTGAAACCCAATATATGCGTCAAAGTTTAAGGGGGTGTCGAACTTTGAAATTGATATTTTACCGAATTAAGTAACTACTACGCATGTGACACATGTATGCACTGTAACCGACTGTATCGACTTGTGTAATCAGTTTAATATATAATACATACACACCCTGTATATGCAGTACATCGCAAATAATCCGCGAGTACACATATTTGCTAACGTTATTACGACCTCGTACTTTCGGAAGTTGCTGTAGCTCTATAAATTTATGCTCGTACGTCAACGCGTATTTTATCTAACACAATGCTTACTAAGTAAAGCGAGCAAAATACGATTTAATTATTTAGTGCAGAAATACCATATATTTTCTCTGCGCTTCACGTTAAGTCACTTCAAACGGTACCCTTTCCCTTTCTAAATAAATCGTGCAACAAACATATGCGAGCAATAAGTGTTTCGTAACACGAGCGGTTCGAGTATGCCAGAGTCGTATCAGGACTCTTCTACCGTATGTTGATTTAATCATATTATAGTGATCATATTGTGATATTTCACATACTTGATCTGTACGAGAGAGATTTAGCAGTTTCAAATATTTCGTAATTTCCGTCAGGCTTCGATGATAACGTAGTTCGTGATATTGTGATTGTGCGACGCATAGAATCTAGACAAAAGTTGAAAGTCATAGCGAGACGTTACGAAACAATACGCACGCACGTACATTCACGCTCACGTGAGGCGAGGTGATCTTTTCATCAAGGTGTGTTCCTTTCATACATTTTTGCGTATCGCCGAAGGACGGGTCGACGATATATAAGGGTACAGATCCCATTCAGACGCGATTTCGTTTGAATACATATACCTGCTGGTCTCAAACGATATTATATCGTTTCACCTCTTCCCAGAGTCCGCGACCGCACGGCCATTTGCGCCTGTCCTGGCCGTATGTTACAAGGAATTCCGAATCGCACGATATCTTATGAAGAGCAGCTTTCACATTTTCGTCTTGGTTCCCGTTCTTGCGAAACGAGATTTCGCTTTTATTAGATCAAATTTTCCTGAGAACCTCACGCTTTGCTTTCCGAAGTCTCTCGCGTCTTACAATATGCGTGATATGACGTCGAATAACACCTGTTACACCTAAGTGTATAACTTTTCACTGTTATAATATACAAACGCATACGCACACATAACGGGATATATATTACATTTATATTGCGTATAAAATATGATTTTTCGTACGATCGTGCGTACGATCGATTCTCGACGAAACACCGCTGCCTCGGCGCTTGATTGTCTTGACATATGAAACAGTTACGCCTAGGATTAATAAACCGCGGTGCCGTGCATTAGTTTCAGACTGCGTAGGTTATCGCGCGCGATCAATCTAACATACATGCGGTAATACGGTAACTCCCAAGCGCTGCAAGTTTAATTGCAAGTGTCGTTATGCATAGTAAACTCGCGTGTAACGCGCTTCGTATCGACATCCAAATCGTTCGCGAACATCTTACCACACATAAATGACACAAATTGCATCTAAACCGGTCGGCGAAACTGGTAACGCCCGTGCGACTATTTGATGCGCCTGTTTGGGACTATTTCACGTTATCACGATCGTGTACTAAAGCCCTTGGAAACTAACTTGGGAACTAACTTGAAACTGAGTATTGTGTCGTAGCCGAGAAACGACGAGATAGATTTCTGGGGCTCGTTCATTGTTCGCAATTTATTGCCGATGGATGGGAGAGAAGGCCTGTATCGACGGTTACATACATAAATAGACAATAGTGAACGCTCTACGATCGGCAACGGACACGCCCGATTGTCTCCCTGCTGCCAAATCTCGACATATCGGTCACTCTAATCAAACAATTGAATTGTAATTCACTGAGAAAGCGGGAAGCGAACCGGTGAGAGGGCACATTCAAATGATGAAGGAAAAGAATATTGAAAACAAAAAGTTCACATAGCTGCGTTTGAAAAGAGATTACACACGTCCTAAAATTTTTCGCTCTCACCGTATCTCACATTCGTGTTTGCGCATAATGAAAAGGGAAGAAGAAAAAGAGAGATGGGACCTTTCGTCTCATCTTTCGGCTTCCGCGATATTAATATTTCATCGTACCTTCGCAAATAGTTACGCAAGTCCGATTTACGTGACCTGCATTATTCCGAGATATCAGGACGGCTCAGACACGTCAGTACTTTCAGAATATATATGTTTATGCATATAAATAACATTACGTGTATTAACAATTCAAAAGATATTGACGTACAACGATACGATTCATATCGATGTATGTATTCCGTTCAAGAACCTTATTTCTCTCGTACATTTCAAAGTATATATTTCTTTCATTGTCTTCGCAGCACGTCTCACGTTCTTCCGTGAGTCAAATATGAGTCAAAAAAAAACAAAAAAACAATAACTTGACGTCTCTCTAACGAAGTGCAAAACGGTATACACATTAAAACGACCTTGGACATGCATCGAAGGAGTGCAAAAGTTATAATGGATTTCGTAACAGAAAAGTGGGTTAAATTAAATTCTATTAAAAATTATTTATTCATCCCACCAAGTAGTCGCCACATTTTCTCTATCGTTTATGTATGTATAGGTATGTATTACATATATACATTTATATATCTGCTGCCATATAAAACTGTATTAGTCACGACTCATCAATTTTTGTAAAACTCATCAAAACTTTTGCATTCATTCGATAAAACAGTTTCTACAACTTTACAGCTTGAAACTCATAACACCGAACTTCCATCATTTTCCCACGTTGCACGTGTCTTCGTAGGCAGCATTATTGTAAAAGTACTTGTAAAAGTGCGATCAGAGCTCATCATTGTCCCGGCATCGACATGCGTCCACTCCTCTTTAATCGCTCTTAAGAATACCATCGTTGATTGTCTGCTTGTATCAAAAGTTCCATCATTATAGCTTCGACCATCGTCTCTTTTCCTTAAGCTTCTTCGATATACTGATACGTACCATATATCTCCTCCCTCCCCTCCCCCCCTCTCTCTCTCTCTCTCTCTCTTTCTCTTTCTCTTTCGTCCATTCTTATGTATACAGTTATTTTTATCATCGGCCTGTTGGTTTGCAGGAACGTGTCGCGAGAGTGCGGTATGGACAATAATTACACGTATCGGCGCGAAACGTATGAAAACGCACGTTTTTAGTATCGAGCCGTATTACCTGTTCGGCGCATCGCCAATATTTACATACGCGCGTTCGCAGTTGATAATAAGTAAACACAAACAACGACTCGAGTCGATCGTCACTCCGACCTACCGCGTTTCGATTTTGACGTATTGTCGAAAGACACACCTGGGCGAATATCCGACGCGATGAGAAATCGATCAGTTCTTCGTTCGTTCGTGCGAATTACGACACGGTGCATCTTTTGTTTTCATATTTCCGGTAGTCGAGTTAACGAGTCATTTAAATTCAATCGAAATCCTCACTCGACTCGCACCTACCGCCGTCGCATTATAATCTCGTCGGACGTCTCAAGCGACTCGGAACTAAGGTGAAGTTTACCCCCGCGATGTTATCACACATATCGGCCACGTAACATGTATATGTCCGCGCGTAACACGTATAGTATATTCGAGACACGATTGCTCAGCCCATCAGCCGAGCATCGCCGCATCAGCAGCAACAGGTTGCTTATTTGCCCCAATCCGTGTACTGCAATTGTATACATAGCCACGCAGTTCTGCGAGATCATGTAGCAAAATATCACTCGGTGCTTACATGCATCTTTCAGCAACTTCGAATGGGATCGGCAGACTTGCCGATGTATAATTCGCTCCGTACGATTCAACTGTGACGCTCGCTCGATGCGCTCCACAGAGGATTTCAATTCTCTTACGAGCAATCAGGACTGCACTGAATAGATTATACGTATTATACAGCTAAGCTTCCCTTCCGCTCTCCCTCCTCTTTCTCCCTTTTTTTCTCCTTCTTATCGCTTCTTTTTACCGCTTGCTGTAATCCATTACTGGATGGACAAACTTGCCACACCGTTTGTCATTGTCGGCTATCTCGAAGTTGACGCGCTTCCTTGACATAGTCGTCCTCCCATCCTTCGCGGTGCCTCTCTTCGAGATCGTCAAGTGCTAAACCTTGTCCTTTCGTCTAATGATATGACTGATTTATTTAACCGCTTGCGATTCCGGACGGGACGCACACGGCTTCCTTTGCGCGCCCTCTGCGAGAATGCGCGAGAATATCAAACTTATTTGTCAAGCTTTTGTTCTCCGGTTCACAGTATAAGTCTCCATTTTACTTGGCATCTCACGTTCGACGAGCATAGAAAATAAAGGCTATCGAATGATCCGATCATAGACACAGAATGTCGAATGGATAACGCGATTTCCTTCACGGAATTCACTTCTCAGGTCGTATTCGTATCAATGAGATTTATTTACTTGATGCGTTTGAAGCCGCCTTTCCTGTAAGGCGAAGCTTTTACGTTTCACGTCTGTCTTTTTGTTTTTCTCCCAGTCAGTTCTCATCGTCTTTTTAATATTCTTCCTCTAGGATCAAACAGTGCATTTCATGCACATATCGCACGGAATTTGCATTGCGATATATAAGCCAACGCGATTCCGGTCGATATGCATTTTCCTGCCGTATCAGAAACACGTACGGAGAAGCCGTGTCGTCTTGCGTAACGTGCAGCGTCTAAAGCAAAATGTTATCGCAACGAAGTACAGAACATTTAGAATAAAGAACGTTGTCATAAGTAAGCCGGAGACAATTGGATTGCGCAACGAGTCAGTTTTGGTCTGAATTTAAAATAATGGATAATTTAACTTTCAAAATAAAAAGTGAATGAACGTAGTCGAGGCTACTCAACAGGTCTGTTCTTTATAGCTGCACTGCTGAACTAGTGTAATAAGTTAGAGTGAAAAAAAATATAGTTGTCTCATTTTAATTTATTGCGCTAGTTCAGCAGTGCAGCTATAAAGAACAAACTCAATATTCGATCAGGCATAAGTGTGTGATGTAGCCGAATGCTAGAATTGCATTACTATCGCTTGTCAACAATCGACGCTGCTCCGATAATTAATCTTAACTTATTCGGGACGATATCGTCAAATAAATTTTACAAATTTTAAAAAGGGCTCACTTGAATATTTCGTTGCACGGATAAGCATCGACGCGCAAATGTGACGCACACCGTTCCAGCAGACCGTGTAATTTGTTCAAGGAAATCAGAGACTTGGAAAGAAATTTAGAGTATACAAGCCAATATTTATGCAGATATTTGCATGCATGCTTCGTAGCATTCGTGTTAATTAACAGTTTAAAGAAATCCGTATAAAGAGACAATATCGCATAACGCAACGTCATCAGCTTTCTTATCCATGATTATAAATATAAATCCATAGACATAAATCCATGATTATAAACATATACACATATTATTTATTAAACAGCGATTCACAATCCAAATGTTTAGACGTGATCCACTGTGAACGCTGCATTTACAATTTAACGTAATAAAAAATTATATATAAGTTATTTTATAATAGTGGTTAACATTGTGGGCACAATTGACATTCGCAAGACAAAGATACTCGATAGGAATTATTTAGAATAATGCCAAAATATGTTTCTTTTGGAATAACAGGCAATAAATAAAGGACTGAACAAAAGAATACCAGATAGTGCGGAAATGTAAAAAAATATATACAATAACATTTACATGAGAAAGTAAATCGAGTTTTCCTTAGCTCTGTTTTTAAATTCGATCCTTGACATCTGAATGTTAATTTGATATGTCAAATGTTTTACGGAAAAACACGGTATCTTTGTAAAGTTACACAACTCACAAATTGGTAGAGAAATGTATTCGTTGATTTAATTGTTATAACGTTGCTCGCATACGACAGTTTGATGTCGCTTACTATCTTATTCGGTAATGAAACAATTCGAAGTAGACCAGCAATTTAAAAATTGCAAAACAGTTCTACGATAAAATAATGACAAGGTATTGCGATTAAAGTGCAATGTTTCTCGACTCCCTATACATTTCTTTTGAGAAACTCTAGGCCGTCTATAGACTATCGACTATCGATGTAGACGTGTATTTTTCCTTACAGCCCAAAAATGATAAGCCCGACGTTGATGGTTCTCGTATCTGTGACGACTATGGCGATTATATCCGGCGAAGCTTTCGCCGCATTGCCTGCTCAGTGCAATCCAGGTTTTCTCGAGGAACTTCCACCTAGACTACGTAAAATCTGTGTCACTATCGCCAGAATATGGGATGCCAATGACATGAATGATTTTGTCGACGACAAAGGTAAATTTGTTTATCCATCATGTCGCTTATTCTTAAAACAGTACGTATGATACGCGGAGAATTTTTTCATTCTGATACATATTATCAAAAGTATTCATTTCAATTATCGATATGAATATATCGGTATGACAATAGAACATTGATTGAAATGAGATAATGATAACAAAATATTATAATAACATTAATATAAATAAGATAGTAATGTAAATTCTCGATGCTTTAGCATTTCTATTAACGTTTCGTTCTATGCGTCGGATTTCTTGACTCTAACATAACATTAACTCGAATATAAATACTTTAATATGGAAATATAGACTCTTGGAACAGTAAATTAGGCTAAATAAGTGATTGCCGTTTACCGTCGATTTAATATACCCTTTCAAGACTGGAAAGATAATTACATAATTATGCTCTAATAACTATATTGCGCGATGCAAATCATGTAAGGCATTGTCTTGCTTGGTTCATTATCAGTTGAAAACGCAATTAAGACATAGCAAAATTTAAAAAATCGCAACTTTTGCTTCAAGTATATCTAAAGTTCAATCCAAGCATGAAAACTCGATGACAATCGTAGTCGCTAAAGTTCGCGCGGTTACATTTGACACGACACACAATGGCACACGTGTGCCGCTACGTTTTCCCATATTGATATTTACATACATAAGCAATGACATGTAAATAATATGATTCTTCCATTTGGTATCGGAAATAATACTTCTGTATTGCGCACGTAATGTCGTTTTTGCAAAGATGGAATAATATTATACATACGAAATCTGCCACATGATATTTCTTTTAGATCTCCTCACAGGTCTTATGTATATGCATGGATGTGTGGTAGCTTGCTTTTTGCGTGAATCGTAATCTATCCGTAGTGTTTTTGCAAAACCGCTCATGAATAAATCTATCATCGGGATCAAAAAGTCGAAGCAGCTCGTATAAATATATGACCCATTTGAATTTATTCAGAATTACAGTCGTTTCTTGCGTTCCGAGAGATAAGATTTTTATGAAACGAGATCAACTAATAAGGAAACATCCTGTACATTGATTTGTGTATATCTTTTTTATATATTGCTTTTACGGTGCGATTATACCGTTAAGCTGACAAACATTCTTTTCTTACTCGATTATTCTTTATATTTTCTTTATATTTTCGAGTCAAGGTTTATGGATTCGGATGATCACGGTAGCTGCATTGAATTGCTTCCAGAATACCGAGACTACTTGCCGCGATATAACAACGGTGTCAAGAGGCAAGACGTCGATCACGTTTTCTTGCGCTTCGGAAAACGACGTTAGAACGGCATCGCCATTCTGCTCTATGTTCTCACAAGCGGCAAACGATCAAGTTTTCTTCAAGTCGTTCGATCGCCTCATCATCGACTCGTAGGACATTTGCCGACTTCCAATGAATCACAATCAGCCGCGTACGCGCCAAAAGAAAGACGATCGCACCGATCTCGCTAACGTTAAACACAGCTTGACCTCTTCTGACGATTATTGCATTTGAACGGCGTTGAGGGATGAAATTGGCTCCCCTTTTAGCGTTAAGTCAGCGTTGAAAGTGAGTATATTTCGTCAAGTTTGTATTTCAAGCGTACGTCACGTTAATTCGTTCTCCTCCTTGTCCGATGAACGAAAAGTTCAGAGAGACATTAAGTGGCAATTAAATGCGTGTTATGTTTTGCGAATGTTCCATCAACGGCCAACATGCTGTTTCTCGAAAGACAAAATACAATAGCAGGCGTTTATTTTCCTCGAAATTGTCTTGCTGTTGCTCCAGCTCATTAAAGTTTCTCGGAGAGATAATTGCAGTATAACACGCGGCAGTTAAACACGTGTATTCTTGTCCGTTATTTCTGCAGAAAATTAAAGGGAGATCCAAATCCCACCGACATATTTTACTTTTCGTTCGATCGATTTACATGCAACGGCAAATGTCCTAAAAATGGAAAGCTATTTTACAGGAACGGTGAACACGATCTATTTAATGATTCTCTAGTATTAATCTGAGATCTTCAGAGAATATAAGGATACGATTGCGGTTTAATTGAAAATCCTTTACGTTATAATTACGGTCATCGACGGCCTTCAAGTATCTGACGAACATGTGATACAAGCTTCCAGAGACCGGAGGATTTGTCACAGAATATGTTCGTGTAACTTAACGCGTATGTTAATAGTTGTTTTATCGCGTGAAACGTCTTAGAGTTTGCCTCACGATCAAAAGATGATCGTGATTACGATGTAACGCGTAGTGATAAAACGGTACAAGCGCGCGAACAAATTGGATTCTTTGGGTTCATGGATCCATTTAGATTCGCGATTTCCATTTTGTTTTTCTACGTGGGTCTCGCGTGGGCGATTTTGCCAAACTATTGACAATTGGGACGCGGAGGAATGCTTTGATTCGCATGTAAATTTTAGGAGTCGCTCGTTTTGGTGCGCGCGCGTCGAATGATTTAACCGGACGACTGATTTTCGTTATTTCTCGTACACAATTTCTGCAACTTGCTGACGTACGTCAGCAAGTACGTACTTACGCGCGACAGGATAAAATGGCAAATTCGCGGCGCCAGCGCATTCGCGGTAACGCATATTAAAGCGCACCTTTGCCGTCGTTTCTTTCTCAATTGTCGGCGACACGTGGCGACGTGTAGATTTTTCGACCTTTGACAAATACAAACACCCGGTAAATTCCCGGTAAAAGCGGCACGACCGTTTTCTATTTTACTATCCCAGATTCGCTGCTGTGGACGTTCGGACGGTGTGAAAAGAAGAGATCGTCGTAGATCACGCGAATGAATTATTCCGATAGTGAGACGAAAGTTTGGTGTGCTTTGACCGCGTCGCAAATATGTCGTTTTAATCTACCATGCTCTACCACATGAATGTATCGAGTTTACTCGTCGTCTATTAATTCCATGTCCTTACCCTTAACTAGTCCTTACGGTTAGACTAACATCACCGACTTTACGTACGTACGTAAGAACATAGGAACGTCGCGCCGTATCGGTTTTCGCGCGACTACTGTTTCCAATTAATCACGCTCATCTTCGCGTCGCGTGAGATAATGACCGTCTCTACCATCGAACGAGAGAAAGTGAAGAGCGTCGTACGAGAGGGCGATCTCGCGCCGTTGATTTCGCAAATTGATGATTCCGTGTCTCACGGCATTACACGGCGATACGGGGAACCGCCTCCGCTATTTTTACGTTCGAGATGAGATCGATCGAATGAATGAAACATGACAATGAACGAACCGAATGACCGTTTTGGTCCAGCGACACAGGATTTCTGGTTCTCAAGGATCAAAGTCGGCTCTAAGAGCCAGAAATTCGCTTCCCTTCAATAAGGGCAATAAGGTTTGACTCGCGTTCATTGTGCCATGTTGATTCAATCCAGCCTCTCCTTTCGACGAGAAACTTTGTTTCCCCTTCTTTTGTTAGTAACATTTCCGCTGGCACGTAGTTTCACTCTTTGACGCGCTCCGAGAGGTAAACATTAAAACAAAGAGAAGAGATGGAAAACATTGCGCATAACTTTTACTTTTCAACGTTCTGAGTATGTATAAAGTATCGCCGGGATGCTTGTGCATCTGTTTGCGTCTAACTGAACCAAGCATTTCGATGTCGAAGCATACGTGCCAAAGTTTCGTTAGGGGGTCTCCAGCCCTCGAGAGACCATTAGCGTTACTTTCAATTACGTATCTGCATCTTGCTCGTTGCATGTATTCGCAATATTATGTATATGTATTATCACTCACACGGAACGGACCAGTCATACGGAACGGACAAGATTTGTAAGATACGGTCGATACGACGATATGTACTAATGTACGTATGCATATTCATCGTGAGATAACATATTTATAATAGATATAATGGCATATATATATATATATATATATAAATCGATTCTCTCAAAACATACATGTTGGTTACTGCACTGTCATCCCTCCCCATTCTCCGTGACGTATGTCGAGTGCTTTCGACACGACGAAAGACATTTCCAATTTACTTGGTAACAATTTATTCCGCGCGGTAATACGACGAACTAGATTGCTTAATTGTGTGTTTTACCCACTAAGCATTCAATTCCTTCATGCTCAAATCGGAGACTCTCCTTTTTAAGGAAAGTTTGTTTCCCTTTTTCTTGTTAGAAACATTTCCGCTGGCAGTTTCGTTCTTTAGCGTGCTCCGAGAGGTAAACATTGAAACGAAGAGAAGAAATGGAAAACGTTGCACATAATTTACAAATAACACGAAACTTTCCATCGACGTTGACGGAGCGCGGCGAGATGTAATTTACTCGCGAGATGACACGACGGTTCGGTTAAAAAATTCCGAAAAAGAATGCTTCGTGCTTCGAGACTAATTCTCATCAACTCGATTTCCGGCAAGTCGATCGGAGGATCGACGCTGCGGAAATCGACCCAGTCGCGGGTGAATAAAAATGAGGATGAGAGCGAGAGCTGAGGCGAGCAAGCAGATCGAGTATCGGGAACTAGCTGAACGAGGTAGGTAAGATTCCAAGTTAAAGTTCTAGTTAAAGTTCGAAGTCTCATCTCAAGTCAGAGATTAAAAGCTCTGTCACAAAATGAATCGGATGCATCGCAGCAGTCGGCCGCTACCGACTAACAGGACAAACTTTTTCGCCACGTCGATATAACGTTTTATTTTCTTAACGTACCGTATGACATACAATAATACACATCGTGTGTATGGGTAGTTTCTCCTCGTACGGAATATAAAAGAAAAATAAATCATATACTCCCATTGTTTCCCGAGAAAATATCCGTTTATGTGCCGTTTATGCCGTGTGTGTGCATGTGTGTGCGCCCGTACGATCTTTACATACGAATTATTTTCACACCCTTTCACATTCCTGATATTTTAAATTTCTGTAGCGCGAATACACACATACGACTGTTCCCCGATGCAACATCGTTTTCATGAGATGCATTTCTTATAAATATTGTTATTAATAATAGACCATGTCGTGTGCAAATGTATCGCGAAATTCACACACGAGTGGAACGGGAAAAATCTACCGCTATATCGATACAAACATCGATACAAAGGGATCTAACATGGACAAACGTAATAAATAACGAGCATCTCTCGATGGAAACATCTTATCACGTTGCAAACGTGATGAAATTCGACTGGTTCGAGAGTATCGGAATATCGATTAAAAACGATCATAAAGAAGTAATTGTTCATAAGTAATTAGTCATAAAGAAGCTAATTGTTCCTCTGCCGATAATCACTCTGAGCGTTTCATTCAAATGTGGAGAACACAACGACGTGCTGATAATTTTATGAGTAATCGCAATTGGGCAATGCTATTTAATCGTCAATAATTGATCATTAATTCATGAAAAAGAAAAAGAATGATATATAGCAGTCATTCTCACTATCGTCCGTATAAGTCGGATTTGCAAACTCTTAAGCTTAAAAGATAAGGCTCAAGAGATTTCGTCTAATTGCGAGATTTATTGTACTCTCCGCTCTATTTTTTTAATCTAATGTTTACCTTAATTTTATTGTCCCGGGTTCATCTTGCGCCAGGTCCCTACAGTATTTACTATTTTTCCGGAGAGACCTTGCGATTCCATTGCGGTGAGCGGTCGTGATATATTTTTATTATTCTCCTTCTCATTGCGGCTTTACCCTCAGATAATGGTGGCCAAAGTTCGTCTAGACCTGTTCTGTATAGAATCAAGATATTCCACAAATTTATTGTTCTGTTATTTTTGCAATTTTCTTTTCTTCGGTAAACGTCATCGTTGCAATGATAAAACTCAGTATAACACAAAGTATCATCGATGTTACAATGTCAGCTAAATCATATGGTAAGTTACATAACAGTTGCTTTGTTACAAGTAACAGTCACGTAACATACCATATGATTTAGCTGACATTGTAACATCGATGATACTTTGTGTTTACACTAGAAACATATTTTCGCGAAGCCTTGTTGAACGATACGTCCTGCGAATTCAGCAATTCAATAATCGCCGGAATCAATGCTACAATCACATGCTACAAAACTCTCAAACTGCGATATTGACGTTAAAATGAAGCTAAGAAGTGACCCGATAACGAAAGAAAGAAGAAACGCTTCTTCGATTATAAAAATTTCGGAATTTACGAATCTTCCCGAACAACACGCTTCAGCCATGTTGATCAAGCGATGTTCGATTGATTGCGGAATGAGGTTAACGATCGAGCATGTGTAATTTTAAGATTTCGAGGCACTTACAAATTCCAAGACGTCCATGAAAGAGAGCTAAATGAAGAAATGGACATTGCCTCTCTCTCTTTCTCTCTCTCTCTCTCTCTCTCGTTCACACAAAATATGGACAGACGCCCAAATTTGGATCCCGCAAAGTGTCCTTCTCGAAGGAATACTCAAATTCGCTGCGCATACCGACCGCACCGGAGATTGATGTCCCGGCGTCGTCTCAACAATTATTCCCGTGACAATATGTGTTCGTCTCCTTCGTCGACCCTTCCACGGCATCCTAAGTAGCTTCCATCGCGCGTACGAGCAGAAAAACGTGTCCCAATTTCGCACCGTGCATTTCGCAGCTCGTATTTTACTCCCGTCGCGTGTAATTTATTTCGCTTCCATTCCTGCACGCGTGCGCAATACCGTCGCGAAATGTTTGAAATGTTTCACGAGGTTACGCCACTGGGACATTCGCGCGCGATATTTGCCAGTTAAAGCGCGCATTACGAAATTTGCTTCGCGGAGTTCTCTCGCCAAATTGCTCGGAGATTTTACACACACACACACACACACACACATCTCTTCATTGTCGTTTTATTAAGATTATTCAATTTATGTACATTAAGTTCTACAGCGGTATGAGTCTCTTCCCATTTTTTTCAGCGAGACCGCGCTACAAGAATTCGCTCTGCCTGAGATGGAAGAAAAATCATAAGGTTTCATTAGAGAGAAACGTACTATTTCTCGGTTAAGGAAGTAATTGTTTCCCTCGGAGTAGTTTATAAGTACACGCAAGCACATTAATTCTTAGGATACATCAGTTTACTCTCTACTTTGTACTTAAAATTTTCTGTGTGTGCGCACACTTCGATACGTGGTTCGATTTTTATGTGCGTATCCTCTTTGATCTTATTGATTATTTCGCGCAACATCTCAGTCGCTAGACCTTACCGCTACGTCAATAATCAAATAATTATTGAGCTTTATTTGTAATATTGGATTTGGATTGTGGATCGTAAAACTGAATAAGAAGAAATAAATTGAAGAAGAATTGCGAGTTATGTTTCCGATATTGTGAAAAGTCTTAGTACAACGTAAAATATTGAAACGATGAATATTTCATAACTTTTATTGTTTAGACAAAGAATTTCTAATTGAAAATGACGTATTAATTCTCTTATCCATTGCATCCCAGTGCAGCAAGTCGGCTCAAAATCTTAAGTTTTCTCCTCACTCTTTGTAAATTAATATATGCCTTTCAAGTTAACTTTAGTAGAATAATTAAAACAATTGAAAAATGTGTTATTATAATTTAAGAACAAAGAAACAAACAGTAATCGACTAGAGTTTTATCACCTGAATAGATATTTCGTTTGATGTCAAACGTCTCTCATATTGTTTTTACTTGGAAAAGCAAATATAGAACATTATATATATATATATATATACATATATACATTATATATATATGTATATATACCATGAAACGTTATTACGTGTAAACATTTTTATCTAGATATTTGCACACAGTAACAATACGTTATCATTATACAACATGTATTGTCGTGTGGCATTCGAGCGTCGACTGCATTTTGTCTCAACTCAAGACATGTGATTTCATATTCGCTAATATACAATTGTAATCTTTTTTATACTATATACATAAACAAGATGTTTCTCACATAATATTTTATCATCACTTTACATTCGCTTCATTAATTACCATAAAAAAAAACAGTTTTCTTTTAAACAACCCACTTCTCGTAAGTAATTCTGCTTTCTTTCGACGGGATTATCAGAATTTCAGAATTGAGAATCATGTTTCTAAAACGCTAAGTCTATCAATCGTATATTCTGTGCAGAATATTCTACATTTGGAACAATTCGCGTAATTTTAAAGGCACCTAGTGACCGCGAGAAAGTACGTTAATATTTCTAATAAATTAACCAATTCGCTTAATACTCTGCAAACGTGATTGCTTTTAGCGTAATTCTGCAACTAAGAGAGATTAAATTAATACTATCGTTCTGAAGAAGGAAAAATCATTTTTGGCTTTTCGATATCTGAAGAAAGGATATCTGGTTCTATGTAAATCCTATCTCTTTCCTAAACTATTTTAATTACTTTGGTAATTAAATCTCCATCATTTATCCTCTCACTGATAGTCGCATGTGCTTGAAGCTATCAGTCAGGGATCAGAGTCACTAAAAATGCATGAGCAAGAAATAGTGTCTCGAGAGAATATGATGGAACTATGTAATAATCTCACAACCTGATGAGCGTATTTAGATATAACCAGTTATTTGAGATTCAGTGTGACGTGACGTCATATGGCGATTCATGGCAGTAAATGTGTTAACGTAAGTAATATTTTAAAGAATACGGTGCACTTCTAATATATCCTAGGACTCATTTGCTAAAACGAGAATGAGGTATATTATGGTTTTTGAGAAGCGGGAGATGAAGAATCTAGATTCATTCGTTGATAAGAAGTTTGGTTAAGCTAAAGTTTTTCAGACCGCTCTAAACAAAAATTGATTTAAATTCACAATCTTTTGTTTTCTCTCAGAAGCAGATCTTTTTATATGTAAACGCGATATCTCTCCTAATTTAAGTTCACTGAACGAACTCATAAACTTCATCTCGTGGATGAAAATCTGTTATCCCCTGTTATCCTGTTCGCAAAATATTTATTAAATAACAATATCAAATGGCGCGTTAAGCAGCGTCGCTGGCAGACGCATTAGGACTCAATTAAGGTCGATGGTCTGCGGTAGCAGGTGACAACATTGATACTGACTCGTTAGACCAGAGCGTACGTACATGCGAGTTCTGATCTGTGACGAGAATGTCGATAAACGTTTAATCAAATGATTGATCACCAAGTGCGATGATTATTTACGGCGGCGCTGAATGAGGAGGCTGGGGTCAGCAATTTGAAACAACGCTATGCTTCTCGTCGGCGTAATAAGATACTGTTACCACGTCTCCACCTACGTTGATCAAGCATTGACCCTGGGAACATTGGCGTTAAGCATATTTTTGTTTTCTTATAAAATATGTATCCGGATGTATATATTACGATCATAAAACAATGCGCGCACAGCTGTAATTAACAGTGTAATAATAGTTATTCTTCATCAGGACGAAAGGAAACAAGCGAGAAGCGGGAAAAGAAGCTGAAATCAAGTAATGTTTCTGCTTACTTGATTTTTGTGTGGGCTATGAAGAAGTACGCACTGCGTCATTGAGAACGCGACCATAGCGTTACCTCCGAGTGCTGTGATGTGTGCACGAACGATTGCGAGAATTTCCATTACGAAACTGTGAGTGAAGCCGCTTAATCCACCGTTCTGCGAACAGGCCAGCCGTCGTTATTGTTAACGACCACTACCATGATAACAAAATTTCACGAATTTTTCGACATAGGTTCCGGAAGGACTCACCTCACGAATGGATGTACTTTCGCGGATGAAGAAGAAATTTAAATTGCCTTGGTACCTCTCTATCCTTCCACCTGGCAGGTAAGATAAAGGTGTTATGTCTACACCGTATCTTCCTTTTAAAGGCACCTGCAATAAAGAGTGAAATAAAAATTCATTAGAATTTCAATAGAATAAATAGAAACTTAGCAGAGAGTGACAAAAGTGAAAGAGAGAGTACAAATCGTATTAAATAAACTCAGATATATTCAAAGGGAGGATTCTCACATATTTATGTCTGTGAGCCGTAAATGTTTTCGAACGTAAGGGTGAACGTGGCCTAGGTTTCTGCATAGAAATATTATTCAAAACTGCGGAGCTTCCCGTACAAGTGCGAACTGGATTGTCGGATATGATGTTGGTATCTACGTGATCCTCATCAAGACTAAATATCATATCACTGTCATCTATCGAAGAGAAAAGAAACAACGGTATTAAATATCCGACGTCTATTCTTTGAAGTCGACTGCTCACATAGTTACAAAACAGTAGTTAGAGTCATAAAGTGCGATAAAAACTGCCAGCGAGAGTATAAACGCTGTTCGCGAGCGAAATCGCTTTAAAACGTACCTGACTTCCTTACTTGGTCCTTGCTCAGGGAACGACATACAATTTTTTTCTTATATCTGTCCGTTTTCAGGGGTTCTCCCAACCCAAGCGCCATGCCGATGACAGTTACTTGTATTTCATCTTGTTCGGGTAATGCTACCCTAAACTGCATATCGCACAACGCGCAGGGAACCATTCTCCTCAGTTTGAAGCATAAGGACTGAGATACAGAGTGAGAAACGTGTCACCAAAGTACAGAGAATGCAACAAAATTACATCGACACCATACATCATACGGAACAATAACCTGAACCTAAACAGATACCTGAAGTAATCGAGCGAAGAATTTCGACGGCATCGTCGCGGACTGCCCCACAGGGATCTTCGTTCTCGAGATCTGCGAGAACATTTGTAAATTTCGAACAATTTCCAAGTCCTCCAAGCCGGGAATCGTCTGCGTGTTGACCACATGGAAATCATCGGGCGGTCTGTCGTCCATCAACGACGATATCCGATCCATATCCTCGATATCGTCCACTTCCAAGACGCAGGCGTCACGTGTGCCAAGTCCGAGATCAAATTCTGGAAGATCCTCGTCCGAGTCGTCCGTGTCGGAAGTACTCGTAATGCGTGTACTTTCTGCTTCCTAAAAAAATTATGTCCTCATCATTCGCGGTCTCTCTTTCAAGTCTTCATATTCCGGCGATCCGCTAAGTCGTATTACGTACGCTGATGCCGACGGATTTCAGGTGATAAAATTCCCGATTCTTCTTCGCCGTCTCCACAATAGACTTCTGAATCTCCGCCAATTGTTCGTCATTGTGCCACGAGTTGCCGGACGCTATTTGAGGAATGGTGGGCGGCGGTAGCGCTGTCAGATAAAGCGCGGTACCCACCGCCATGCCAATGATCAGGCGTTCTCCTACGGAGACCTGCAGCTTCAGGCCGAAGATCGCGTTCATGCCTTTCATCTTGAGCTTGTTCAACAACAAACTGTGAAGCTCATATTCCAAGAAAGGCAGGCAATCGGATATCTCCTTGGCATTGAGTTCGCCCCGCAAGTCCTTCTTGTTCTTGCACACAGTCGCTTGGATGAAACAACCTCTGCCGGTGGTCGGTATATTCGCGGGCACCTCGATGGTCGTGAACATCACGTCCGGCACTCTACCGCGTTTACAGATGGCACACTTGGACACGTTCACTCTGAAGGGCACGCTCTTCTCGCTGTATGGAAGGTGACACAGGTTACACCGCAACTGAGTCTGACCGCATGAACCCTCGTGGTCGTTGCTCTCCGAAGAGTGTCTGCACGCTTTACTGGTTTGCCGTTCCGAGTGATTCGCGACAGGCGTGTCGCTATCGGCCTTCTCCGTCTTCATCATTGTCGTCGACTTCTGCTGACTCTTTTCGCGATCCGAGTCCACCGAGGCCGCAGTGGCTGTATTCAGCTGGAGCTTGTTCAGAGCTACACTGTCCGGTTCTTGGGCCGAATTGTGCAGGTTTATAACCGCCGCAGTCCCGAAGGCGCTCAATACGCAGACATCGTCGCTGTGGAGAAGGATTTTGTCAGCGAAACGACAACGTATCGAAGATTGCATTTTGGACAAGTTCAAAAAACAAAAGAGAAATGCGATAGTAAGAAATGTACAAGTGGCATGGAGCATCATTGAAACGCGACAAACACGTGTAACGTGACATCTCACCATATGCTGGTTTCCTCTTTGTAGCCTATCACTACATTGCAAGCCAATGCTCTCGCGTGTGACCTAACTTCCATTCTAATCTCGGTCCACCAAGCGTCACGGCCCTCTGGTTCCTCCAGGTTGCTTATCCTCTCGAGCAGCTTCACCGATCTCGAGCTCACCAGACCACCTATCTCCAGATATATAATTCAGTTTGCTGTGACGCATTTGAGCTGAGACGCAACATCGACGTTTCTCAAAAGCAATCGATTTTATTTGTCGTTAGCAAACCCGACACGACGACGACATCTTGGATCGAGGCTACGTCCTTCCTAAAGACGTAGTAGTAAAGACGTGTAGTAAAGCTTAATTACCTATGTGTAATATGAAGCCAGGTGGATAATGTTGCATCGTAATAAACGGATATTCTAACATCTCCAAGGTGTCCTGGTTCATGGATCTAACTACTGCAGCTGGTGTCCTTAACGGCGCCGCCATCGATCTGTCATTGTTGCCAAGAGAGTTACCTGAGACAAGGTGATCATCCTTCCTCATCCTTTCTCTCCCTCAACTCATCGACAACTCTTTCTTTCTTCTCAATTAAAGGTACCAGACTCTATTATTTGATATCAGTGGGATTATCCGTAAAATTAATCGCAATCGAAGTAACACTGGAGAGAAAAAAAATCTGGCAGAAGACGACTGGAGCTCTTTTGAAAAAGAGCTCTCTCTCTCTCTCTCTCTCTCTCTCTCTCTATTATAACTGGCTCTAGGTCATCGAAGCTACCCGGAAGGAAAGAGAACCAACCTTTCGGGGTGATGCTCAAGTCGGAATCGCTCGATCTCCTGTGAAGCGGCACGTTGGCGAGCGTTCTATTCGCCGGCGACTGGGAGACCTTCGCCGCGACGGACGGGACAGTCGGAAGCGGGTACGACGGACTGACGGACGACGCTGCCTCATCTTGCTGCCTAAGATCGGGAGAAGGACGGGACACACACGAGTTGTGAGTCATATTAGCCGTGTTAGTGGGCTTGGTGCGATCAATATGACATAATGTTCCGCCTAGATTACAGACGCTACTACATCTGCGTACCGTTCGCGCCATATCGGCGCTCGACGACGGCTGATTAGTGGTCGCGGTTGGTTTACTATGAGCAACGTCAGGTAACGCGATGATGTCGGTCTCGTCGAGGCTCTCGAGCGGTCTCCTCGAGATTTCAAACGCGTCGGTGACTACGGCGGCTCGTTTCGAGCTGGACGATGATACGCGCGTATGATGATGATGATGATGACGGTGGTTATTATAATAATAATAATGACGATGATGACGATGATAATGATGATGTCGATAACGACCGTTGGTTAAGCCGAGAGGGGAAGAGTCGCAGGAGCGGGAAGTGGGGCGGAACGACGAGATCAGCTGCCGATCCGCGGAGAGACAATCGGGGGTGGAACAGACGCGAGGAACGCGGCAGGAAATGTCTCCTTCCCGATGGCCGTGGCGCTTCCTCTTGAACGCGCTGCCACGCGAAATCGAGCTCTCGAGTGACGTCGGGATATCACGCGTCTTCTCGCGCTTTCTTCGTCTGCTCTTCAACGAAACGGCTCCCTTGTCGTGACGCATCGACGCGCGTCCCGACACCATCATCTTCGTGTCGATCAGCTTGATCAGGTCGAGCATGCTCCTCTGTCTCTCCATGGTCGCCGCCTTCGTGCGCATTTCTGCGCACGACAAACCAACATCGTCGGTGGCATTCCGCGACGACTCGACCGCCGAATCCTTCCTCTTCCGGCTCGAGCGATTCTCCGTTTCGCTGAGCGATGGGGACTCCCGTTGCGCTGATTGCTGAGCAGATAGACCACGCGTTCGACAAAGGTCTCGCTGATGCCGCGTGAGATGCACACGATGCACCTTCTCGTGAGACGAGCCGTCGGAACCGGACATGGCGCTGCTGCCGCGTCCTACGTTTTCCTCCACCTTCAAACTTGGCCTTTCGCTTGTCTTCGCGGTAACGTCCTTGGCGTCTTCCAGCTTGTCAACTGACGAATGAGTCGTTCTCGAGACGAGAACATCGGTGTCCGTCAGGTCGTGAGACGTCGAAGCGCCCGGCGAAGGGTTCTCGTCGCTCAGCAACAGTCTGGACGCGTCGATAGACGTGTCCGAGTCCGTGTTGTCGAGGATGTCCACGGTGATGATGGGGATCTCGTCGTGCCGTAATTTGACGGCTTCCATGCTCGCTAGGTTTCGATTCAATGACAGGCGGTACGTCGTGTCCGAGTCCACTTGCAGGGTGGAGTCCGTGCAGCTCCCCGCGCTGGAACGAACGGTTCGAGCTCCCTCGCGGGAACCAACCGAATCTTCCGTTCCGTCGGAACCGTCGTTCCCATCGAGCGAGTATCTCGAATCGCGCAGAATGTTGTAGCTGGTGTTGTCTTCTGACGAGTCGTCGTCCTGGCTAAAATTATCGTCGTCGTCGTCGTCGCCGTCGTCGTCGTCGTCGCAAGAGGAGGATATTTCGCCGACTGACGACAAGACCTCCCGACCAAGTTGCTGTTCAGTCTTGATGTGGCCATCTGTGGTCTTTCTGACACTCAGAGGGACTTCTTCCTCGCGGCATAGTTTGGTCTCTTCGTCGTTGCACTGCTCGTTGCTGGAAGAAACGGGAGAAGTAGGACCGACGTTCCCCATATCCTTCAGAGGCATGTTCTGTATGGATCCAATGAGTAACGCGGCCATTGTCTTACCGGTTTTAGCCTCCTTGAAGCTGCTCGGCCCCCTCGTGGGATTGCGCACGCTTACGATAAAGGATCTAACCGGATCGGCGTCGGAGTCGCGGTCGGTCTTCAAGGCGAGGTGGTTTTCTTCGCCGACCGAGTCGAATTGGTCGCGGAGATTCTGAATTTGCCTGGAGAGCCGGCTGGATTTGGGCGATTGCTTCCTGGTGTCTTCCGACGGCATCAGCATGGTGCGCAGAGATCTCACCGTCTTGTCAATCAGATATTCCGGCGGAGTGACGTCGGAGCCGCTGAAGGTCCTCAGACTCGGAGTGCTCAAGGTAGAAGCGGAGCGGAAGAAGGGAATTCGCTTGGCATGTTTCTTCCGCGTCGCGACGTATCCGGGAGTCTCCAAGCGCGTTAGCGACGACGATGAATTGGCGTGAGAGAACGGGAAACGCGTCCTGTCCGCAAGTCTCGGCGGTATGCATAAAGGATAAGAAGCGGGAACGGGAATGGGAGTGAATGGCGCGCCGTCGTCGGCCTCGAAACGTTCCGTTTGCATTTTAGTGCGTGAAGGAAGCGCGAGCGCGATCCTACACAAACGCATGCAAGTGGGAAGGACAGAAAAATATATCCATTAATTTTCGTATGGAGAGTCATTGTAAGCGCGAACAACGAGAAGAGGCGGACAATACGGATCTTAGCGCCCGGAAAAGAGCGACTCGGAGGATATTTTCCCCGAGAGAATGCGGAGAGAAATGTTTGCGCGTTACACCAAGAGATTGGGCAATCAACGACGCTATGCAATTCAGAATTCGATCTACTTGTAGCGTCGCGATGATGCCTCGAGATAGGAAGAATGATAGAAGATAATCAATAACGCGATCCCGTTTACCTAATTGCTTAAATTAGATTAGTTCGATCGATACGTTCGGATCGCGCGTGACAGTCTAACATAAATGTGTCCCCAGCCGTGAGACAGAATGCCTGTAACGGTCACATTTCCTTGTACGAAATTCTCGAAATAGCTCGTTCGCGAGAGAGCCAAGTCTTTATGGCCGTCTGTTACGCGAGTTGGCGGCACGCTCAATTCGCTCGCGCGATGCCAGACGCAATTGCGTGGTAAGACGTCGTTTATCGTAGCGATCAAACCGGTGCAATTATATTTTGAGCGAGACACTCTTCATCCCGGTAATCTCTAATTGAATGTCCAAGAACACTTACTCTTCGATGTTGGCGTTGTCGCAGGGGAAACCGAGGACATCGTGCAACTTTACGAGCGTGACTGCTGTGCCTATACCTCTGGCGACGATACCGGATTCGCCTTCCAGGTCGAAGTTTTGTAGATATCTGCTATCACGAATATGCCAAATCGGACAATGAAGTAACGATATACGGGGATTATGAATGATGTAAATAAATTTTGTTTGGAGAAAAGAAACGACACGCGTACCCTATCACAGCGTTTCCACCAAGGTCGAGCGCCTTCAATCCAATCTTTCTCTGGACTTCTCCGCTTAATTTAAAAAACAGTGTCTGACGTGCTTCGTTCGATGCTCTGGGAGTTCTTATTTTATCGATCCACTGATATTCCGGATCGTCGCTAACTACAAGCTCTTCCACAAATCCATGTATCATCTGAGCATGATACCCATAGGGTATATTTGGCGCTGAAATATATCGATATTATTACCTGTAATACTCATTTCTGTTGGAGATTGTGTGAGTCAATTAGAAAACAAAGTGTGTTTACAATAAAAAAATTGTACTCCGCAAGATGACTGTCTAAACTTGTTAAAATCAGAGAACAACTCCACTTTGATGATAATGTTCACTTCGCCACGTATACCATGCATCGTGTCATATACAGGTATCCATCCAGTCATAACTGACCCTGCAAACAACACATGAATTGCACAAACATTTAAGAACCAATGCAAAGTGCAATAATAAATCAATTTTACATTACACATATATATTACCTTGTGAACTAGCACTGGTATTCATTGTTGCTTCCAGAGTCCAAATATTTTTTACTGGAGGCAGCATACCAGGTAACAATAATGGATTCAGATTTATATAAACTTTGCCTATTGCATCATTTGCAGAATATGTATCATGATCCATTAGTCTGATTTGCAAAGGTTCGTCTTGTAACTCTGCATCATCAACCTCAAATTTGTACCATTCAGAATTCCACTGTGGATTCAAAGATTTTCTGCATACATCTGTCTTATAAGTTATATTGCCAAACTTAAGTTCCACATATGCATCCGTTGTATCACCCGAACGATCCATGACAGGCAGATTACGACCTGCCAATATTTTCACTTTTATTTTGCCAGGCATTATGTTACTTCAGAATTCAATAAACAACCTACAAACAAAGTTTATTTGTATATCAATATCTGTAATTTTGTTAGTGCAATTGGAACATTATCTATTTAAACTTCCTATTTACTTCACAATTGCTAAGTATCAGAGTATCTATTCATTCATGCATCAGAGATTAACACGGAAGATTGTATTATTTAACAGAGAAGATTGTATACAATGCCAAGTGCTTGTTTTTATATTATTATTTATACTTGCATTTATTGTTATAAGTACCTAAATTTGCTCTTGAAATACTTTAAAAATAAACAAATGCAATAGATCTTACACTTTAATTTATCTGAAGAAATTTCATGCAAAAAATATAATAACCTTCAAAATTCAACCACATTCAACACATACCTCAAGATACACGTTTACTTAAATATTACCAAAATATTACAAACAGGGAAGGCTTGTCAAACACTTCATTAACGAAGTAGAGTCCTACATCTAATCAAATTGATGTTTTATGAAGAATAACGAATATTTCATCAGTGATTAATTACATCTTTTCAATCGACAATCTTGATCTCGCATGCCTTTTTATTCTTTATGTAAACTAGTATAGATCACACAATATTAGAATATACACAGCTCCGGCGAAACGTGTGACAGCATCTGACCACACTGACGAATTCGTTTCGCCAGAGTAGGTTAAATATCCGCTGTGATTTTACCAACGATCCATAAGCTTAACTACTGTCGCACCCTAGATCTCTTTTCGTTCGATTAAACAAAATTCAAACAAGAAAAGTACTTATCTCATTATGTATGTTAATAGTGTTCAAGACATACATATTTTAAAACATGCATTCAGTTTTAATGAAATAATATACATTTATATATTTTTCAGGTCATTTTATTTCTGCCTCGCATCGATAACAGGTCACATTGATGAATACAGACGAGTAGTCGAATATATTACAATACATAAGGAACACCGCGTAAGCGCAAAATTTCTTTCTTAAGACATCTGCAATATATAACATGTTCTTTCAGTACACATATAATGCATATAATTAGCTTGACGAGCTATCAAGCCATAACACAGATATATAATACAATTAAAATATTAGTATACAAAAAATAAATAAACTTACATTGCTCTATATTCACATTCATAATTTATGAACAAAGTAATGAGGACGTGTGTGACAAACGGCGGCTATTATACATCCTAATAACAAATTAAATAATCATCAACTTATTTCATAATTGGTACTATATATATATATATATATATATAAATGAAAGTGCGATACAATTCATATAACGCGCTTTTCTGGTTATCGTTGTGTAATTCTTTTTTAATCCGTAGTAGAATAAATATATCTCAAGCAATATTTCTGGAATGATCTCCCGTGGGGGAAATGCCGAAGAGTAGCGGGGTGTATTATTAACAAATATTGACTAATTCGGCTGTTCTTACAACTACTGAATCATCATTCGTGATTTTCGAGAAATATACTAACGAATGTCGAGCATGTGCATAGTCATTAATTGCATACAATATACATGTGCAATTGAGAATGCACTCAACAATAAATACATGGCATCATATACGAGAATATAACAAGTTTATCTTTATATATATTTATATGTATATAGCTATGTTATTGCTATTCGATAATTAATAGAGGAGACGTTATCATTTCTCGCGATAATTCTGGCTTAGGAAATATTGTTCCAGAGCATCATTGTACATTCAAGATATTAGTTTTTCAACAACGCCCCTTCCATACTGAAATGAAATGTATTACATAATATACAACTACAAGTACATTCAGTTTGCTGTTTATAGCTGTTATTATCATCATCTTGCATCTAATCCTGGTGATACAAATCTTCCTTCCCTATCTATGCTATAATCAAAGTTATAACTTAGGGAGGGACACAAAGAGCCTGTGTCAAGCTTCTAACTCGCTGGTGGACGACGTTGGTGCAATATAATTACCGCTGCGACAGCTAATAAATAAGTACTGCGCTTACAATTCTTTTCTATGAATGTTTCTCCAAGTTGTTAATCGTGTATTGAAAATACATAAGGCATATAAGAGGAAGAAATGCACTTGACAGAATGTAATAGACGATCCTTACGCTAAAATCAGGTATTGCGTTTGTTACTCCCAACTTCCAAACGCTCTTCTGTTCTCTTTACACGTTTCCGTAATAACTGTACAACAGTAGTACATTATTAAGCAACAATCGGATATTTAATCGAATCGTAGGAAACTATTATTTCCAAGTGCGTGCATATACAAGCCCAACAACAAACTGACCTATTAAGCTCTTAAAAGATGTAAAGATTTTAAAAGATATAAAGATCTTAAAAGATGTAAAGCTAAGAAACCTATCCCTTTGGATTGGCTATTGTTGCGATTCAATTGAAAATAGACAGAAATACTTATTATATGACGAGCACTACACGACTTAGCTCGATATTCTCTGATACTCGAAATTTCACCGATAAGACTGACAACAGTCGTTTAGGTTTAGGTATCTACCGTATGATGGTGGTCTGCGCTCGTATCTCAAAATATGGAGTTAATATGCGTTTTTGGATATGCACCACAATGGAAGCTAGTGTTGTTTTCTATCCGTTATGGTAATCTATCGTGACACAAAGAATTTAGTGTCATCGGACTACGTCTCATTGTCTACGTTATGTCTACGTAAATTACTACAATCCAAGAGCGCGTTCGTTTCGAACGATCAGACCAGAGTCGCTGAGGTCTGACAGCGCCAAAAAAAGCAAAACAAATGGATAAATATATAGGGTTCAGAGGCGCCCGCGATTTCTCTGTATCTACGCTTTCAAAACTAACGCAGCTCGATACGGAATACTTCTTATTCTAGGCCGCCTTCCTCTTCTAGCTTCGATAAAAACTTCGGAAGTCTGTAACCAGGTTCCACTTGACGTGCCATGTCTATCAGGCATAACAGCTTCTTAATACCGATGAATATGCTGTAATTATAATAACAAGTCAGTCGAGTAGTTAATCGCGATATGCTACGCGAAAATATTTGTCATAAAGTTCCTTATCTCTGCTATGTATGCTCATCCATTCTTAAACAGTAGTACTATATATTATATATATACCAAAATATATTAAAAGAAAAAAAAAAATATATATATATTAATCTATGTTAAGGTATATATTAAAAAAATTCGATAGTTTTGTGAAAGAAGTGAACTTGTATATTACCGTTTTCCTTGAAGTTTTGCGTGCAAAGAAGCCATTTCATGCTTCGAAAAGAGATCAACTTCGTCCAGAACACTCAACAGATGGTCAGGGGTTGATAAATTAGGCACGTGAAGAATGGTATTAAATGCCGAAAGTAATTCCAGCTCGTCTAAAACTTGCCTACGAAGAAAATAGGATTTAAAATAAATGATAAAATCCTCAGCATTGTAACTTTAATTGTGCATAACGATAGAAACTCCTTATACCTACCTACGACTAGAAGTGCACAGAATCAATAATTTTCGGCCAGGCGGTGGAGACTTCTTCAATAGCACCAAAAGTGCTTGCAATGTCAGATTAGAGTATCTTGGTCCAATTGGGCCGTAATCCAATAATCGTTCAATGTTATCGACTAAAATGCAGCTAAGCTGTGAACGATATGCGTCGTCGAATACCTGAAACGTATAAATGTGCAGATTCTTAACTTATGTTTTAAACATTATATTGTATACAAGCTAATAATAAATTTTATTATTTTTATATATCACATTAATAAAGTGTAGACAATCACCTTAGATTTGTGTGTATTGCTAAAAATTAGCATTATAAAAATAAAACGAGCTGCATTACCTTCCGTATGGAAAGACATTTCGCAGACTCGATGAAACCGACCATATCCTCGGGTGTACACACTTTGACGAACGGAAAGTCCGAATTCTTCGCGATCTGCGCAGCCAACGCAGTTTTCCCGCTATTCGGTGGACCTTCCAAGAGAACGGATACAAGTCCTGATCCTTCAGTTGCGCGAGCTTGTTGAATGCACAGACCGCCATCGGCGAGGATATCAACCACTGGTCTGCCCCAATTGATAATTCCGCGGGTCAATAACTGGGTCAATGCCTCAGCACTCGTACCAAATGCCTGAAAGATGCACGAGTATTTAGTCGACAAGAATAACTTCATGTTTATCAGAAACGTGACAAAAGATCTTCAAACTTACTGGTTTAACATCGTGTTCCAGGGCATGGAAGAAGTCACTTCTAGTGACCATGAGTTTTTCCATCGCGGCTGGATCTACCTCCACCTTGCTGGAAGCTTTTATCAAACGATTCATAGCAGTACTTTGCGCGGCTCTGACTAGACCCTCCAACTCCGCACCGCTAAAGTTTTTCGTTAATGTAGCCAACTCCTTTAAATCCACATCAGTCGAGATTTTCTTGTAGTCCCTCATTCGCGATGTATGAATGTTAAGAATCTGATATCGTCCGTGTTCATCCGGCAAGCTGATTTCCATTTGTAGCTTGAAATATGAAAAGCCGAGATATATTTAGAATGCAAAATTATATTGCAAAATCGGTGATTATTCTCGAGGAAATTTAATCTTACCTCCAATCTACCAGGTCTCAATAAGGCTTCATCGATCATGTCTCTTCTGTTGGTCATACCAATAATAAGAATATTATTTAACTGTTCAACACCGTCAATCTTGGCGAGCAGCTGATTCACCACAGTGTCGTGCACTCCTGTGTTTCCGGCGACACTGCCTCGAGACTTGCAGATAGCATCTATTTCGTCAAATATAATTATGTGAAGTCCACTGTTTGGTCCAAGCTAAAAATAGGAAAAAGCCTCATCTTTTTTTTATACACGTGAAAAATATAATTTAAATATTTGTATATGCCGCGCGCATATAAACGATAAAATTCTTAAATTCTTTACCCTCTTTTCTTCCTCTTCCGCGTCAGCAAACAATCTTCTAATATTAGCTTCACTCTCTCCAACGTATTTGTCCAAAATTTGTGGGCCGTTTACAATTTTCGGTTCTCGAGCGTTTAACATTGTTCCTATCTGACGAGCCATTAATGTTTTGCCTGTACCAGGAGGACCATATAGCAAAATGCCTTTTACGTGCTTGCAGCCCATTTGAGTAACAACTTCCGTCGGGAAAACTCGAGATGCAAATGCTCTGCGGAAGATGGCGCTAAATTCCTTATCCAAACCGCCGATACCCATTTTCTGAAAGTCCCAATCCGGATTGATAATCGCCTGTCGAACAGCTTTTCCTTTAGCTTGCCCGACGAGGTTCAGGCTGGAGTTTTCGGCTTTCTCAAATTGTATCATGGTATCACCCAAACATCGACCCAGTCTGGTCTTCTTCGGTACAGTAGACTGTCCTGAACTAATGGCCGACAGGTCAGCAGCCTCCAAACTCTTGACAACCAATCCAAGCAGCTTCTTGTCTTTAAACTGAAATGCCAGCTGCTGACCCACGGTGAATGCCTGGCCTGAAAATTGTAGCAGGAAATCCTTGACCATTTCATCTGTGTTGTATGGGTCCAAAGTAACACTAGAATAACAATGTAGAAACAGTTAAAGATAGTCTTTATAATATAGATTAACATCTACGTACTGGATAAGTATTTCATAAATCATCTGTGAAAGATTGTTGTTTTGTTATATTGTTGTTATCTTGTCTTAGATTATTCAAAGTACACACGTCTTTTTCTGCAGGAAATCAGCTTCCAAAACAATATTGCACAAACATTCTGTATTAGAAGTTGGATCAAAGTGATATGGTCGAACTTCAATATCCTGATTGAGTGACAATGTTGCCCATTTCCTCTGAGGTAAGCTAAAACCAACTGTACCACGAGGTATTTCATGATGTGTTCTTACGGTAAACACAAAGTGATAATTTGGCGCAGTAGTCACTTCAACATGCCTGCAACGTTAAAACATTATAAAACATAAATATGAAACAAAAAATATATCTTATCTTCTACATATCTTATCATCTTCTAAATATTTGTACAGGATGTATATCAGATAAATTCATATCAATTCTTGACAAAGTTTACACGCTAAAAACACGCTAAAAATAAAACAAAGTTCGATCAATAACATGTTCATTCTTTTCTCATCAGAAATTTATTATTATATTATAAGCAATATGTTCATCTTATTGCTATAATAAAATATTAATAGAAATAAAGTTATCCGCACGAATTATACATATAGATTTACAAGTTGACCTGATCTCGACATGACAGATCAATTTGCACAATCAAATCCAGCAAAACAATGTTTTTTCTGGTTGGATATTTTTACCTGACATCGTCAGGGAAATCATCAGCGTTGATAATAGCGCAGTTGGAGAGAGTGAGCTCATCCGTAGGACACCTCACTGCTTTCATCCGCTGAAGCAGACAGGCTTATGTCATATTTTATGCAAGGTGACGATGCGTGGGAAAGCTTTACAAAGACGAGTATTGATGAGATTTCGACGCAAAGTGGGAGGGATGGAACAGCATGCGATTTGTATGAAAAACATTCTCGTCCGTCACCATGAATCGGTCGAGAATGCGAGAAAAGCCTTCGCACTTTTGCAGACAAACGTGCGCGATGGCAATCCGAAGGCGATTTGGAGACTTTCACTAGCGCGGCAGAATATACTCACCATTGCTGACATTTTTTTACGGAGACGAGCAAGCACTGGTCACGGTGTGATACAGTGGCGCAACTTCGTGTCAGCAGCTCTGATATTGATGAAAGCGAGCTACCCACCCCACGATCATGCGCGAGCGAAGGCGAATGGTCGGTAAAATGAATCATATTGTAATCCCGCTACTTTACTCGCAGTTCATAATAGCCCATAACGTTTAAAACTGCAAAATTATTGAATAGTATGAATAAAAAAAGTACTCGGTTGTAGTCGGTTTTAACAATTGATTAAACAAAGATCAGTAATTAAATTGCATTTCTCTTGTGTCATTTAATGCCTAATATATTATCTACAATGATATTTAATAATGCTCGCAGAGAGAATTCAGCCGCACTATTTAAAAGTCAAAAGAAGAAAATGTACTATCGTATCATGATATTCGAGAATAAAAAGATGACTCTTGACTTTGGATGAATCATTTGAAGATAAAAATGTCTCCGTTGTGAGTCGCCACCGCCTCTATCGGCCAAAAGAAGAGTATAAAAAATTAGACGTTTTTACATTTTTTAATTCTTTATTTCAACGATGAGAAAGAAAAATTCAGAAGATTTTTTATCAGCACAAACACCGACGAGATACTATAAAAACTATTGATCTTACGAAATTTAGCGTACCAGAGAAATCTCGCTGTGCATTAGCGTCCTCTTGGGAATATCGTGGCCGGAATATGAAACATAGCTCGAAATAAGCAGGGATGGTAACAGATATGGAATAATGGGAAAAAGATACAGGAAAATATCAAAAGACTATCAATGCGGAAAACAGATCGAATGTGTGTGTGTGTGTGTGTGTGTCTCCTAGGATTGCGAGACGTGAGCAAATTTCATTGTCGTCTTCGTCGTCTTCGTCGTCTTCGTCGTCATCTTCGTCGTCATCTATGTCCTATTTGTCGTCTTCATCTTCGTCGTCTTTGTCGTCTTCGTCGTATTCGTCGTCTTCGCTGTATTCGTAGTCATCCTCGTCATCTTTGTCGTCATCTTCGTCGTTTTCTTCGTCATCTACGTCCTCTTTGTCGTCTTCGTCGTCGTCGTCGTCTCTCCCTCGTCCCTTGATTTGTTATATCATCAATTATGTTGATAATTTCTACCAACTGCTATTACAATTTTGCTTTATCGATATCTTTTAGTTCCTTTTAAATAAAGCGCAAACTCGTTGGAGTTCGCCAGCTGCTTCGACATCCTCTTAAAAAAAAACGGAACAAAACCAAAAAAGCGCGAACATTACTTGTTACCCACTGAGCCGAACTGTGAAGCGTCAGCTACGTAGTTTATGCCCGTAAAATAAATATAGAGGCGCTGCCAAATAAAGTGACTAGAGCTATATCACGACCATAGCCGCTCTGTCAAGCTTCCCGTTTCCTTTTACTTCGCCGCGCATGCGCAGCCAGCCTATCCTATCTAACAAGTCTCACAACATTGGCTAGGAGCAACATTTTATCGCGGTTAGCCGTGGCGGCCGGAGTTGGTGGTCGTTGGTATATCTCATCCCGTCGTTTTACGTCGTCATCGTTCTCTGTAGCCTTGCTCGCGCATCGTATATACGCCGTGTCCGCTCTCTGTCTCTCTTTCTCTCGCGGTTCGTCCAGTGCCGCGAGTGCTCTTGCGCGCGAGCGTTTGTACGCGCTCGCTGTTCCGGGAGCTACGAGGAGAGAAAGAACGACAGCGGATTTCGCACACAGTGATCGCGCGAGTGCGAGCGTCATCCACGGCGATGTCGACGACGCCGAAATGCTTGGAGGAGTCGCTGGGCGGTAAGTGAGAGACAGCCATTACGAGGGGAATGCTCGCTGCGACGCGCCGTCGAATGTTGCACAAAGTGCCGCCATTTCGCGCGGTGTCCCTGTTGCTGCGTCTCCCCCCTCGCTCCGTCTTTCTCTCTCGTTGGCGCCGCGTCACGAACATAAACAAACGCTCCGTTGCTCCGTTCCGCGATCGTCTCTCGTTCGTTTGGCGACACGTCGGCGATGACGCGTCTCACTCGACGCGACGGCCGATCGTGTCCGCGACGAGTTCTCGGGATTTGCTCGTCGCAAAGACCGCGCGACTGCGAATGAGCCGCCGTTGATTGCCCCGGCGATGGGAATGTCGCCGCGTCGACGCCTCGGACGCTCGGCGAGACGCGCATTTCTCGCGACAATCAAACTCACACGTCGCAGCTCGGATCGAAATGTCGAAGCGCCGGGAGCGAGTCGGGGCGCGATTTTGCCGGGATTTTGGACTTGTTGCCGTCGCAGCCGGCGGAGATACAATTTTCGATGTCGCGAACGAATCGATACTCGTCCTGGCTGCTGGCTGCCCCGCGTTGCGAAGTTGCATGGCGCAAGGCTCGACTTCGCGAAGTACGCCGAGCGCGAAACGCCTTTGGCGATTTATCAAGGTTTCGTGGTAATTACGCTCTTATCGTCATTCAATTGTTACAATTGCCGTTGTTATCGTGTCTCGTGTTATATTTAGTACAGGGGAAAAGGGACTTTTCATATTTTTAGATAACGGAACATAATTTGTAGCGCTGTCCCTTAGCATCGAAAAGACTCGAAGCTGACGAAAAATTGCACAATCTGCATGGAATATCGGTTGCACGTTAAACAAGGCGCAATGGGGAAGGTTGAAGTTGTGGACTTGGGAGATCGAGTAAACTTGCGCTGTGTGAAGCTCGCTTTAGACTCGCTCAGCGCGAGCTGTAATTTGCTGCGGAATTTACCGTCGAGTCGAGTTTTATTTGCGAAGGAACGCACGAGGTTCGGAATTACATTTGCAAATTTATACGTACGCTTATACGCTTCGATTCTTCTTCCATTGTTGCTGCGTCGTACGGCGTTGTATCGTACGTAAACAAATGCACAACAACGGAGTCCTATCGTGAGTTACAAATAGTCCAGAGTCAGCTTATTGTAATAACAAATTGCTGCGGTCTCTCTAAGCATTTTCGCTTTTATTACAATATTCCGGAAGATAATATCTTGGGACATTCACTCCGAAATCTCTGTGCATCTCTCTTTCGAAACGTTATTATAATATTCTATTTTGGTTTCCGCTTCCCGATATTATCTATATGAAAAGCTTTTTTGTATATCTCGAATACAAGCGAGATGAACGAAACGTCGTTCGTGGTTTGCGGCTGGCGACGCGATTGGTCGTTACGTCGCTATCTTTATTTGAAGATAACTGCAAGAATAGCCAGAGTAACAACCGTCGATCGCCGGCGACTCTTACAGTTCATTTCGCTCCAGTTCCCGTTCATACGGCGCTTACATGTTTGTTAATTTTGATTTCCGACTTAATTTGCGGTGTCTTTCTCGTCGACGCCGGGCAGATCACCCGACGCGATTGTGATGAAACGAGATAAGATCAGCTGGATATTCAATCTGTATCGAGGAAGCCGTAGACATATTGGCGATTACAACTGGAATCACGAATCATATCCGTGCTTATCAATAATCAAAGAGTCACGGTTAACGGCAACATGTACGCGCTCGGACGATTTACGCGGTTATTAATATCACCTCTGTATGTGTGTGTGTGTATAACTCGCGTGTACGTGTCTCTAATCTCGTTAATTTAGATTAAAAAATCGCCGCGAGAAATTGCACGTTTCAACGTAATTCTAAGAACGATCCAGACTAGCGGATTCCTATTTCTCTCTCTCTCTCTCTCTCTCTTTGTTTGTCTCTTGAAAGTCGCGGTGAAACAGAAATTTCGGCCACGGCTGGATCCTTCATGGCGGGAGAAGTCGGATATTCTATTAATAATTCATAGTCACCTCGGTGTGTGCTAGTTGTACTCGCGAAAAACCGCAAACAACTTGGTCGCGAAATACGGTTGCGAAATACGGCAATCTTTGACGCGTTACTGCCGTACGCGGTGTTGACGATCCTGTTTGTTCTCGTCCATTAATCTCCGTCCCGGGGTAAATACGGCGATTCCACGGAAATCGCTGTTGCTCGTATTCAACTTTGCGCATATTTGCCTCCTTCTCTCTGTCAAGTCTCAACGGATCTTCCGGATATGTCGTGCAACATAAATTGATAAACATTGTAAAGACGATCAGGGAGTTTGCGCGTCGCCTCGCGTCGTGACTTGTTTGACTACGCGCGGCGAATCTCGTCTCCGTCATAGAGGGGGGTGGGGGGGCGAAGGCCACTTGATTTAAGCTCACAGATATGATTTTTATTATTGCCAGCTTTATCTCTGTTTATTTTGCAAAGTAGCGTCTTGTCGGTGCGGCCAACAGAAAAAATAAAACACCTGCCGACTCTTTCATCTCGGCCGTTTAATGGTTCGTTATCAGCTCTCTCTCTCTCTCTCTCTCTCTCTCTCGCGCGCGCACATGCGCGCGCGCGCGCGCGCGCATACCATATTTCTCTCATAATAAATTATAAACGTCTCCGAGGACTTTAACACTAACCAGTGCCGTCCGTGCGATAACAAACCGCAAAGCGCTGCAATAATACTTGACAAATATACAAGAAACTAAATTTATCCGCGAATCGAACTGCTTGATTTTCCTTCGCTTTGTGCTGTATTATTAATTTCGAAACGTCCACGCGCCCCGCCTTGCGAAGTGTTCCTTCTCACATTAGCAGCGAACCGCTTCTCTTTCCAACGCTCGCTCTCTCTCTCTCTCTCTCTCTCTCTCTCTCTCTCTCTCTCTCTCTCTCTCTCTCTCTCTCTCTCTCTCTCTCTCTCTCTCCTCTCTCTCTCTCTCTCTCTCCGTGCAATCTTCCACTTCATTTTTCCGCGCACACGCGCGAATATTTAAACCGTGTCTGGCGAGCGGCATGATTTATTTGCGTATATTCTCCTCGGTCAGGAGAAGCGGTCATAAATTATCCGGGAATAGTGCGGGTATTCAGAGCATTGCGAAGGGGCATTTGACCCCGAAAGCAAAGCGGCCGAATCTCACGCGTGCCATGCAGAATAGATAAACGTATCGTTTCGAGGATTATCAGGAACAAATCTGAGCGTTACAGTTTGCGAAGAACGAAGCAGAAGACAAATCGTGTATTTACCTACCTCGCGGAGATACGGCACACAGAACGGGCGGTGCCCGGCACCTGGTGCTCCAACTGGGAAAATAAAACAAATAAAATCGCGTTGTTCGCGGCGCGTTCGGATTGTTCCGTCACCGTTTCTGAAATCCTCGATCCGTCCCGAGAATCGTTTCGCTCTGCCTCGGAACACACGTCCACGTGGTCGGAATCGGGTCAGCGTCCTGTGAACTCGTTGCCTCTTTGTGTTCTATTTAAATCGAGCGAGAGCCCTAATGAGTACGACGCGCGGTCAAGATCAGGGCCGTGCGTCTCGCGAGCGGTGCACGTCGCCGTCTTTGTTCTTAGCCGGCGGCGAATTGTCCGCACAGTGTCGACTAATAAACAACAGCACGGCGCACGGCGTCATGGAAGATTCCGCCTCGCCTCGCGGGATAACAGTACAGAGCGAATTCGGGCCCGAGGGGGCGACCGATGCGTCACGCTGTTATTTCGAAGGAAACGTCACATGCGCTTTTGGTGCGACACGATATCTCTCTGTCGTCATGCCTGAATTATCATCGACGATCTCGGCGACCCCGAAGTGTCGCGTGCGCGCGACAGAGACAGCGAGACGAAGTAGCGGTATCGAATTTTCGTTATCGAGCGTCCGCCTGAAGAAAGCAAACATCTCGAGTCAACATCCGCGTCTCAATCGCGTTTTCTTCTCGGATAGCGTTTCGATGCGCATCGAGACGCACTTTGCTGATGAACGGGCGTGACACCCGGTGTTTGACGATTAAGATAAATGTCCCAGCAACCGGACGTTTAATTTGTCCCAGTGTCTGATCGCGATTAGAAAATGAGTATATGCCAACGAGAAATGATATAAATATAGATACTATACGAATATATGAATAAATGAATATATGAATGTAGATCTCTTGATGAATTTATCAACGATTGACCATTACTTCGCCAAATCATACGGGTGCATACTTATTCAATTGATTTTTATTTTAATACAAAAGTATCAAATTGTATATCGAATATCTTTCCCCAACTCGTAAAATATTCCGAAGTTTTTTCTACAATAATCATTACTTTCATTCATTATTGTTAAAATAAATGGTAAATATTTTTTTCAAAGTGGTCGGATAAAGTGGGACGTTACTTTATTATGAATTTACGTTTAATCGGCCGGGGCTGACGCCGTGACGGCGTGAAGCGCACCGATGATTGTTGGCGAGATACATCGGCGCGTCTCGAAATAACCGTATCCGCGGTAGTCGTCTCTAATTGCACTTCCGCGAATCATTACCGCGAATCTCGCGCGCACGATCAGAGCGCACGCGATCTCCCGCGCATAGGCGATGTGTCCGACACACGTGCCTACGTGATCGTTCTCAGGCAGTCGCCATTGGGATCTCTTTGTTCGAACGATGCTGAAGCCCGAAGTCGTCCTGGGGAGTATTTCCAAGTTGCTTGGTGGCGTACGTGACTCGGCTCACGCGAGAGTCGCCTCTCTTCTGTCCTTTCCAAACTACCTCTCTCGTCATCATACTTTTACTTGCAAGTTGCACAGCTGTCGACGCTGATCACACTGATTCGCGGCCAAAGTCGTTGAACAATGCGCGAAATTCGAAGCAGATCAGAATGTCCCGGCGCTTCTCTCGCGACGACACGAATTTTCGCATGCTTTTGCTTCGCCCGGCCTGTCCTTGACGGGTGCTTTCATCCCGAGAGAATTTCCAATTTCTTTCTTTCCAAGAAGAGAATTAGAATTTTTGAATAAACCATTCAAAATCACTCATGCCTGACTGCTAAATTCAGTGGCAAAAGTATTTTAATAACATTACGTATCGCTGCTCGAATTGTCATATTATTTACCCAGATTTATCCTTACGCAAGGGAAATTAGATGGCAAGTATATAAGCAAGTATAAGTAAACTTATCTAGGAAAGTAGTATAAAATATAATTAACGATATAGTATATTATATTTGTCAGTGAAAAACTATTTAAGGGATATTTATTTGACATCGTTTGAAACATTTTTTTTTTTTTTATTCACCAAAATTCGCAGTATGGGTTGTGGTCTTTGAAAGTTCACTCGCATTTCTCGCTCGAATTTCTTAAAATTTCGTAGCAAGGATCCTCTGCATTTGTCCTTCTTTCTATTTAGAAAAATGTTTCGAGTGATTTTTTTTCTACGTTGCAATTTGTTCGCACGTTGTAATTTTTCCTCGACGGGGGTAAACAAATTTATATTTCAGGCGAGCACGACAAGCGGCGCAATCGCAAGTCCCACTCGCTCCCGCTTGTATCGTCGTTTAATTTGAAACACAGATAACAGTGTGCGTACGTGATTATCGTACGGCGTGCATACGCCCACATACGTGGTTGCGTCGAGCGCAACTATGGCAGACCGTCGAAAAGGGGACACGAACATGTCTATTTTTAGCCGTGTAAGGACCGTCGCCGGTGATTCTTAATCCGATTGATTAAGACTAGCCGACGGGGAAAATGGCGGACACGTGTCGCGAGTTTTTTCGTCGCGGTGGCAGGCATCATCGTGACTTCCTTTTTGTTGGAGTCGCCTTGCATCGATCGCGTAACCGCTCGATACGCGTTGCGCTTCTAATTGCGAGGCAATGAGCAGGCAAACGAGCCGACCGACTGACCATTCTTTCTCGGGAAGACTCGAGAGACACGCGCGTTTAATCTCCCGCGTATAATATCACTGTCGTTATCGCTTCGTTATTCGAGAAACGGTGCGCCTTTGATCGTTACTGCACGTGCACGACGACGATGTTTTGAATTCCGCATTCCGAATGTTTACTCTTACAAGTAAACCTCGGGAAACGTCAGACCCCGATTTGTTGCCAATTTTTTATAGTTATCTTTTATGTCGAAATATGAAGAAATTTGTTATCGTTTTTAGCTTAAATAATTTTTTTCAATTTTTTCGAAATTTTTCAAGTTCCACACAAGTACACTGAAGCGTAAACTAGCGTAAAACTGAACACTTTTTCAACAGCATGACGTCAGCCATATTAGATCCGCCATTTTGAATTTTGCAAAACGGTTCTGATTCATAATCGGCGACATGTGTGCGCCGATTATTATGAAGTTTCAGCAAATCAGATATATATACATTTTTAAGAAATATTCTTTTAAATATGTATAAAATAGTGCAAAACTTTAAAAATTTAGAAAAATTTGAAAAAATTGAAAAAATTGAAAAAATTAATTTAAGCTAGAAATGATAACGGATTTCTTCATATTTTGACATAAAAATAACTATAAAAAAATTGGAAACAAATCGGCGTCTGACGTTTCCCGAGGTTTACTTATTAGCAGCGACTGTTAGGTCGACTGGAGCGCGCCGCAACGATACCTCCGTCTGCGGCTTGTCGTAACGGAGACCGAGTTTGCGATCGACGTTGACGCGAGAGGTATGAAAGCTCAAAGATCAGCTTGCATCCTGCGACCGGGTGTGTCATCGTCTCACGCGTGTCACTGCTAGCACGTGCGCACTTGACAGCCACGTGTCTCATCTCGACTTTGACGTCCTCGGTCACGCGCCGCTGTTTCTTTCTTTTCGTTTCCTCTCTTTTTGTCGGCCTGCGATGCTTGATACTCGCGCGATCTTGTCGCGCTGAACTTCTCGTCGCTGAACTGATCACTCGCATGATGTGTGTGTCTCTCTCCAGTTTGAAAATTAAGTTTCTTCCATCGATTTATTTCTGAGACCCGACCTCCAGGGCGTCTCACTTTTATCTTTGTTCTTCTCGCTGCCGCTCGCCGAAATTCAGTCCCTTTGATTCTTTTGTCTCCACGACGCTGAGCGAGAGCATTCGGGACAGGCGCGATCGAAAGCGACGTGTCAGCTTCATTGATCGGTAGCGCAAGGTCAGGTTAATGAAGGTTAAGCGACAGTTATCGTAAGGCAATTTACGGGGGATGGGTAATTGCGCAAACGGTGCAGTCCGAGGCTGTGCTGTTTAACGTGAGGTAACGGATATCTTTAGAGATCAGCTGTTGACATTTCCAATAGCAGCGGCGCTGCATCCAACGACAAACCGGAGCCGCAAAGTGAGGTCCGATTAAATGGTCGGATTAAATTCTCCGCTGAGCGAAAGGCGAACGAAAACGGCGCTGAAAAACATTCACACCGATGTCACGAGTTGATGACGTGGGACTCATTCCCGGTCCCGCGAGCGCACATACATACGTGATAAGCAATATTTCAAGCGAATCTTTTATCGCAACTCGCAGTCTTTGTCGTCGTACGCGCATACGTTACGTTTGCATCTGGCGATCGGGCGATACGGTTTGGCGCGCGAATGAAAGCTCCGATTGGTCAGCGTCATCAGCCGACGTAGTCTCACCAGGTCAACCCGGACGCGGTCGCTGGTGTCGCTGAGGCAGCGGCAATCCGCCGGTCTCCAGACCTGCTCCGGGCTTTGATCCCCAACGGTATTCATTGACGTTTACCATTCGATGACGGGCGGCTCTTTCGTCTCTTTCGTCCGTTGGCGCGACGCGTTTATCGCGGCCGTGAGTCTTCTCTCTCTCTCTCTCCGGCGCTAATTAATATACTCATCGTATGTAAACCTAGGCGGATTACGCAAATGCGCGGCTCGCGCCGAGGACCGGGGACGGGCGCGTATTTATTATGCGTGCGAAAACACCACCGTATCTCGTCGACACGGCTGGTGAATCCGCCTCGGATTTAAACTTACCGTGAGCCGCTGACGACACGCGCGGCGTCGCGCGAAATCGCAACGACGACGACTCGCCGCGGCTCGCTCGCGGCGGTCACGCGACCGCGGGAAACACGAAACGCGCGTATCGTCAATTGTTTTCCGGCGGACGCGTGTGCCGGGTTATATAATGCGTACTGATAAATGGTCATGATTGATAAACACGTTACCTTCGCTTTGGCGCATGAGCGACCAGCGAAGCGTTATCTTCTTGCGCACAAGTAAACATTGGCCGTTTTCCGGCTATGACTACACTAAATTACACCGTGCTACACCGTGTAAAGTATTTGTTGGAGCGCAGTTTAATCTCTTTGTGTAACACCAGAATGCATTACCAGGTTTGTCATTCTTATTTTTATGAGTATCTTACGGATCTATATAATTCTAAAACAATTAAAGGAATAAGAATTTTTCAAAAAGTCCATTATGCAATTACAAAAATGCAATTACATTATTGCATTGTTTACATACAAGTAGTTCTGAAAGGAAGTAGAAAGAAGATATATGAGGAAATTTATTTTAACAGGATATGTAAATAAAAAAAAGTCCTAATTATTTTTTTTTTATATTATATGTAGGTTACGTTCACACTAATTAAATATATTTATTATTGTAAATTATATTCGTACTGAAGGAATAAAAACAGTTACCATCTGTTACATAAAATATTTCGAAATATTGGTAGCATTGATATGATCTGCAACTCAGACTTTTGCTGTATAGAGCAGTATAATATTGCGTCATTGTTGGAACATTCTGTGTTGGACACAGTGTTACACTGTAGCCTCCGTGACCCTTGCTGGAAAAAACGGCCATTGTCTGCGCTGTGCATAATTGCACAGAATGGCAGAAGGATTTTTTTTTTTCTTCGACGAACGCCTCGCGACACAACCGTATACGTGATGAATTCGTCTCTTTTAACATTGCGTGTAAATATACAATACAAATATAATTCCACTTGTACATGTAACATACATGTGTAATTCTGAGAGGATAACATTTCCTGTCGTAAATATCAGAAGCTTACCGAGAAAAAGAGATCGCGATATCTCTTTGCTGATTAATGCTCGGTATTAATTAACATGTCCGACGCAGATGGAACGAAGCAGTGTATATTTGGTTTTTCCTTATTAAAATGGTAATATATTTCTTCGGGAGAGAAATTTCTGGCAGCCGCCTGATATGACGCGTCGTTTTTCGCGCTTACCAAAACGTTGCACAGCGCGAGCAAAGTTCGCACGCGCGCCGCGAAAGATTTATGTCGAGCCGGCCTTGCGTCTCGTTTTTAACGGCGTTTTTTATCGAGTCGATTTTTCCATTTTCCTACGGTCTCGCTCGACGTAACGTTTATCTTCGTCGGTATCTTCGTCGGACTAACAACGCGAATCGACGTAACGTATCGTTCGATCTGCCTGGGAATGCGATGTAACCGATTGCATTGTCCGCAATCTCTCGCATATAGCGTAGGTGCCGGCGGAAATTCTTTTGTTGAAAAACCAGCGTTTGCTTCGGCCTCGGGGAAAATTGAGTGTTCGACGTGCAATAACGCCGAGCGATAAGCGACGTAAAAGGGGACGATCGTTTATTTTTACGAAGCTCTGCGATATATCTCGGAATATATTTTCTCGAGTTTAACTTATCTCACAGCGCGAGCGCGACAGGTCACTTCGAGCAAAAATCCAAAATAATAAGAATTCTACATGCAGATTGACGAGGAAGAGAAATTTGTGTAGAGAGAAGAACGTATGACTCAACGTATGACGTTGGAAAGAATAATTACAAAGACGAGTGTCTGCGCAAATGATTTTATCGTCGCATCTTGATTACATCTTGACTCGCGCGACGAAATGTTCCCGCTCGCACGTCTCGCTGTTTATTTTGAACACGTCAAACAAAGAAATGACGTTCGAGTATCTTGTATCATTTTTATTTATCGTCTCGACGCGATAACACGTCGATGAATAACTAGCAGCGTGTGATCGTCACTCATTTTTACGATCCGCGGCCCCGCGAAGGAACACATTAATCGCCCCGCCGGCAAGAAACGCGACGAATCCACCGTGTAATCGCGAACTTCGGCAAACTCGTGCGCGACGGCGGTTTATTGTTCAGTCGTCCGATTATTATTTTCCCGCTGAGAAAAAGGATATTAAACGGCGGCGCACACCTAGGCAGAATGTACGTATCTGGGTGTACACGACGCGGCCGTTTCTCGCGCACCTCTCCTTCATTTTCCCGCAGCTCCGATGCATTGTTTTTCGCAAAATCGCCCCGAGCGAGATCGCCGGGCGGCGCGCGGTTGCGTCGTTTTATCGACGAGACGCGCTTCGCTCGATTATCGCGATGTTCTCTTGGCCCCGCGCTATATTGGCTGCGTTCAGCAGAACTCAATGTTTTGTAAACGGTTTAGTGATACATTGCAACAGTTTGGATGTTCTGCTGAACACTCTTTGTACTCGTCAGAGTGGTACATATATATATATATATATATTTTTAAACACCGAACTAACCTTTCATTACTTGCTGTAAAATAGTTCTACATGCATTTTTATTATTCAGCTGTTACATTTGATACACTTATTACATTAAAAAAAGATCTATATAAAATTTGAAACGTTTCTTCTTATTTTTGCTTATTTGCGAAGTATATTTCATTATTAAATTATTTATACATATCTTTTTCTAATTGCTCGTGCACTTGTATAGAATCTACATTATATATAACGTCTTTGTATGTGTATTACGCTTCACATAAATTGGGAGCATCCATCGTGCTCAACATGTTGTGCTTAGATTCAGCTTACTTTTAGTTCGCTGAAAAACACGGCGACCGCTGAGTAAACATGTTGAACCGCTGAGTCCGTTTAATACCGTTCCGAAGAAAATCATAAAACGGTGTTGCAACTGTTTTGTCCTGCTGAACGCAGCCATTGATTTGTCGGATCGACGCGCCGAAAGCACGGGCGTGCGTCCTCGCGTTCTTCGCTTACGAAGCTTACTCGAATAGGTGAACGAACTCGAGGTAAACTTTGCTGAACCTTTGATGACGCACGGTCAGAGGAACGGAAGGACGGCTGGATAATCGTGCGCGCGGCACGCCGACATTGTAGCCGTCACGCGTCGTCGTGAAACGTCATCGCTGATAAATGCGTCTAACAACCGGCAATCGCGTTTTCCCTTCGTCTGTCGATCGGCTCGTTGCTCATCTCGCTATCCGCTCGGCCTGATAAAATCCATCGTCTCCCCTAATCCCCCCGATGAAGGCACGACCTTTTTCCTCTTCCGAGGGAGGCCACGTTGCGCGTCGAACATCGCCATGCAAATGCGACACGCAAGTGCAAGCTCTCTCTCTCTCTCTCCCTCCCTCCCTCCCTCTCCCCTCTCTCTCCCTTTCTCCCTCTCTCTCTCGGTGAGCTGAGGAATATTCATGCGTCTTTGTGAAGCTACAACTTGTAAGCAGCTTTTGCCGTCATCGTTGTAGAACACGCAGGTTGACGCTTCTTCCGTCGCAAATAACATTTTCCCGCGCTCTTAAGCCGGCGCGGCGCGACTTTGGTGAAAAGTATATTATTAAACGTACGTTCGAGTTTTAAGAGAGATCTTTCTCTCTGCTGTGCTTTATTCGACGCACATGCGTAGCCAGCACATTTTTTTATTAGTAGACTGTTAAAGCGTCGGGATAATTAACGGATAATTAACGCTGACTATGGCAGGACACGTGTCAAGCGGTAATTGACAAACGACACGAACTTGACAAAATTAAATTATTTCTCTTTAGACAGACGTTTTCTTCTTCACGCTGCGCGTCGGCATCGTTATTACGAGCGGACGAACGCCAGATTAGCCTGATAAGCGTGAACAAAAGATACGGAGACCGTCGCGCTTTGACGAGTATTTTTTAAGTCGTACTTTTCCCCCTCTGGAGGAATTCGTTAGGCGGCAGGAAAGACGGCGACGCTTATTTGCGTGCCCATTGTTCCGATGTATCTTAACTTCTGACCCAGATCTTTTCGCGCGTTGTACGGAAACGCGGTTGAAAAATGTCGGAATCGTAAGAAAAAGAGAGAGAGAGAGAGAGAGAGAGAGAGAGAGAGAGAGAGAGAGAGAGAGAGAGAGAGAAGGAAATTTACAAATCGTAAGAAAATCACACAAACACAACAGACGATCGGATGACGCGCCGCCCGGGCCGATTGACTCATTACGATTGCGAAAACCTCTCAAGCGGAGATGCGAATAACTCGCTCCGAAGGAGCAACCACGTGCGCCGCCAGGAGCTTGAACCGCGGTGCTTTCGTAATCGTGGAAATTGAAGCACGGAATATGCGAATTCTCAGCCGTTAGGCAGAAATCGCGCAAACGGTACTTTAACTCGCGAGATTTCGCAAGGATGATTTGATTCTCATTACGTGGCTCGTCGCGGAGTTTACGGGCACCGCGGCGTTTCATCGTATCGCTTTACGACCTGCGCGAGTGTCAACGGGCCGGGGAACGCCGCGCACCGTGAATCGCTAATTGTTTCGTATGAGCGTAACTATGAAAAAAGAACAAAATTATTCACGTGCAGCAGCGACGGATTTCTTTCATCTGCGCCGTTAGGCTCCCGCGGAATTAGAAAGTCGATCTTATATTGTCCTTTATCGTCGCTCGCTCGTCGTTACTCCGTCACGCGCGTCGAGCAACTTTGTTAGCATACAATCGTTAGCGGACGAAATCGTCCCGCGCCGTGGTGGCGGAGACAATAGCTCTCGTACGATCGTCATTCCGTCGAAGCGGGCACGACCGACTTTAATTCGTACGTCGCGTCGCCTACGTAAAAGTCCCGGAACGTCGAAAAGTCGCGGACGCGCGGATACGTCACTGCCGGCGGTATCAGCTATGTTCTCTCTATTTTTTTGTCGCACGTCGCCATTTCGTGCGCGGAAATCATGACTCACGTTGCGAGAGGCAGGCTTGCCGAGAAATCACCGCGCGTTCGGAAAACGTCGACTGTGCACGCGCCAATGAAATATATCGATGACACGTGTCTCCTCCTCGATGCGTGAAAATCACTTACGCAATCGTGACTCGCGATCTCGCTCGCGACGATTAACGACGGGGTGTCGCGTACGGGACGCGGCGATCGATACTGTAAAGTACAAGTCGTACCGGCGGCGCTTGTATTATTTACCACAGGGATATGAAATTTCCCTTCAACTTGACCTCGCGCGATTGGCGCAATCAATACGGCGGCCGTTGCTGTTATTTTTAAAGATGTTACCGTATCATCGTGCGTATATCGTTCAACGACACTCACCCTCCGCGGTGCTGCGTGTCTCCGTCTCGATCTCGGGCGAAGCTTCGTGAAGAAGCAACGAGAGGCTGGGGGACGCATTAAATATCTCGTCGCTCCCGAAGACGCCGGCTGGCCATAACGCGCGGGAGTTTAATAGCCTCGCGGAGGGAGCGAACGACTTTAATCGTAAGTTTGAAGCGCGCGGAGAGAGAGAGAGAGAGAGTATAGCGGGAAGCATACATTCTTACATAAAGGCATAACGCACAACGCATAAGGAAATAAACCAATCAGAGAATCTTCATTTCTATTGCCACGCTTGAAATGAAAGACTCTGATTGGTCCATTTCCTTGTGCGTTGTGCATTATGCCTTTGTGTAAGAGTGTGTGTATGTGTGTGCGCGCGCTTCTCGCTTAAAGCGGCAAGCACATACTTCTGCAGAACGCATAATGCATAAGCAAATGAACCAATCAGAGTCTTTAATTTCCATCCCCACTCTTCGCTCCGAGGATCTAGCGGAGTTCAGAAAACATAATGGAGAAAGTGTCGAAAAGTTCATAAGGACGAATTTTTATGGTTAAGTTAGCCATAAGAAAGAAGTGTTGTCGCGCACGCATTGTTCTCTTTATTGTACTTCTGATTAGAATATCTCTCAGATTGACGATAATATTACGGTGCTTATTTTCTCATACAAAATGTCTTTTTCATATTCTAGCCTTAGCTCGTCCGAAACACATGGGCGATATTTGCGTGGCGCAATATTATTATGCGCATTTGTATGTGCGTCGCTCCGTGCCATACTATGCGTTATGCATTATGTGTTAAGTAAAAGTATGTGTGCTCCCCGCTTAACAGACCTTCTGCCTGAATTTGCGCAGAATCATGGGTGGAGCTGAGCCCCGTGCCGGAACGGGTAACACCGCAGCCGTTTAGCAGCGCCGGCGAGGAATACCTGCGTCTTCTGCGGGAGGCACAAAGGGACTCCACACACTCGTCCGAGAGGCATTCCCTGGCATCTTCGCACCGAAACAGCCCAAAGGGCAGGTAAGAAGTGCCGCTCTTTATTTTCAATTATCGTTGCGCTCCGCACCCCTCTGAAAGCTGGAGTCCGCCGTCAAATGTGTTTTTGGAACAATGGAGAGGTACGCGATGGTACCTGCACGGATATTCCAACGCCGAAGCATTATAAATATTTCGACGGAGTATCGACAGGCTGTGTTTCGTCTGTTTTTCTCTCTCCGATCAGCGAACAAATATCGCTATGAACGAAGCGATCAGTTTTCGAGTGGAATTATATGTCGAGAAAAAAACAGACGAAACGTGTGTTTCGCGAGGCAAGGCTTTCGAATCAGTCGGATATTGCGCCGGATAATACGTCCGTCTGCGGGTTTCGCGTTTTCTTCATGAGCCTCGAGAAGAATCGAGATATTTCGAGATATTGCCTGATCTTTGAGCTTCTGGGTACCTTGGAGGTCTTTATATACGATGCTTCGCGGTTTCGGAAAGTTTCTCGCCGTCTCGCGCTGGCGTAAGAGCCGAGGATAACATTTTCGCAATTATTGGGTTGGCAACCAAGTGATTGCGGATTTTGTCGACAGATGGATTTTACACTTTCTTTTGTTTCGTTAACGTGTTCAAAGTACCTAACCTATATTTTTTTCTTATTGTTTAGACTTCTACCTTTCATTTAGTACAAAAATTATATCGATTAGTTGTTTAGTTTTGTTTTTATCCCAATTTAAAAATGGAAGAGCAAGACGTGCACTTCAGACATATTTTATTGTATTATTTCCGAAAAGGCAAGAACGCATCGCAAGCACACAAGAAGTTACGTGCCGTATATGGGAATGAAGCCTTGAAAGAAAGGCAGTGTCAAAATTGGTTTGCCAGATTTCGTTCTGGCGATTTTTCATTGAAAAATGCTCAACGATCTGGCCGTCCAGTTGAAGTCGATGAGACCCATATCAAGGCCATTATCGATTCAGATCGTCATAGCACAACACGTGATATTGCAGAGAAGCTCAATGTATCGCATACATGCATTGAAAAAAATTTTAAAAAGCAAATTTAAAATTTTGAATTTTCATTCTTATTTAAAATCCGCAATCACTTAGGTGCCAACCCAATACAACATCACGTACCGCTCTTCCGAGGTTATTCGAACGAGTGCGAACGCAACGGAGTCGAGTCCCGATCCCGATCCCGAGGCCGGGCACTCGGAGAATCGAAAGGTGTGCTCCGAAGCGAGTAGTCGGTCAACACAAGCCAACAAAGCCGGCCGTTCAACCCGACGCTTATATCGCTCCGAGTCTCCGACCGCCCACCCGCTGATCTACGGGCGCGTAAAAAGCTCGCTTTCCACTCCCCTATCTCTTTCACGACGGAGGGTCTCGGTTTAAGAAAATCAGCGACTTCATTTTCGCGTCTTCGTCATGCCTTGAAGAATCCGAGTCCGAGGTATGGCGACGACTCTTCGTGCGAGTCTTCATCCGTGCTCGAACGCCTCGAGAGCCCACATGTCTCGGAACGCCTCAAGACTTCTAGATAAGACCAGAAAAAGGAGGATAACCTACTGACACATTGGCTGCGTTCAGAAAGCATAACAACGGTTGAGTGATCGCCTCTCTCGAAAGATGGATGTTATTAGTAGATGTAGGAGGATACACCAATCGTAGGCAACTCTTACTGAGCAGTTGAACGATCTTGTATTTTTTTAAGGCAGCCGACAGCGGCTGTGTTGTGCGCCTCGGCGAGTTGCGGACTCAGTCTCGCCGCGCCGCGCGCTGCGACAGCCGTCCGGCAATTTTGATTCGACGATTACACACGTGCGGCGCGATCGGGAAAAATAGGCCGAAAGGCGACAGAAATGTCGGGAGATGTATGAAATGTATCTACAAAGTCACCGTCAATAATGCTACAGTTGTGTTTCCTGTTTGTGTATTTTCTTTCAACTTCTGACGCAAAGCGGCTGGAAGTTCTCGGAACGCGCCTCTTGCTTGCAAAATATCGCAAACTTTCGTCTCTCTTTCTCTCGGAGTGAAGTCGTCAGTCACGGAGGCTTGACGCATATCGCTACTGATTCGATTATCTCGATCTATATCTGCGCTCTCTGATCAAACGACGCATCAAGCTCGATTCTCGGCCGGAATGATGTCACAATGGACGAAAATAGCGATATCGCGTGTCACGCCCACGAAAACTAGTCGCAGACGCGTTCGCAAATAAACACTCGTATTTACATACTTTTTTTCTATATCGGTACGTACGTGACGAAAACGGGCGCAACGGCAGTGCGTGGCGATCATCTTAAGGGTATCATCGAAATAACGTCGTCGTGCCGCGCGCGTGTGCGGCTCCCCGCGACAAATCTCTTGGCAGCGGAACAAAAGCGGCGTTCCTTTGTGCGACTGACGAACAAAGGGTGCGAATTTTCGAGACGTACAAGGTGACTCACCGGGATTTTTTAGCCGTTTAGACCAGTGTTTTTTTTCAACCTTTTTTATCTCACGGCACACTTGAACTTATAGTTATAAACTTCCACGACACACTTAAATTATGATGATCAAAAAAAGAGTATAAAAAGGAATATACCTTTTTTGATTTATTTATTAACACAAAAAAGAGCATCATCACGGCCAAAAAATGAAACAAAACAATTTATTATAATTTATTATAATTTATTATAATTCGTGATAAAAAGATAATTAAATTTCTAAAAAAATTTTCGCCGCACACCTTAGACCCTCTCACGGCACACAGGTTGAAAATCACTGATCTAGACTAATATTTTGCCTTTTTTTGTTTTCAAGAGTGGAACGTTGTTACGAAGATGTTAGCGTGCGACGGAACGGCATCGATTTGTTCCTCTCGCCCCGCCGTTGTCGGTGGAATCAGCACGGCCGTGTCTTTCGCGGAATGTCATCTCGAGCGTGAAATTCGCCGCGATCATGTTATCGACAATGTCATTCGCGTATCGCGAATATCCGTGTTGGAATTTCTCTCTCTCTCTCTCTCTCTCTCTCCGAGGGCTGACGGGATGTGAATGACACGTGACGCGATGCGACGCGCGCCACTCTGAACCGCTCGAACAAGCTCAAACATTCAGCACCCTGTCGGTGTTTGCCTCCGCGATCGCGGACTATTATCGCCAGCTACCTGTTTCTTTGCGCGGAATTCTTCACAAGGGAGTCTTTGCCGCAGGCGGCGGTTAAGCCGCTCGTCAAATATTGTCGCGCCGTCGACCGAGTGTTCTCCATGCCAGCCTGACGGACAGGAGGAGCTCGAGCTTATCGTTGCTCGCGTAGAATTTGATAACAAAACGTAACTAACTCTGGTTGCGTTTTGCGATAGCAGTTATCATAAAATGGTCGACGCGTATGTTTCACTAAGATACGACGAAATTGTTCTCTTCGGGCGATTGGGAAATTACAACAAAGTGTGTGTGCGACGCGAGACTGTTATTCGAATGTATTCTGTAAATTCCCCGGAGAGGAATCTCCCTGTAAACGAACAACAATTCGGACTCGGAGTAACCGTGAAAATATCGCCATTCGGAATCGCGCAAGAGTGACCGTTAAACTCGCACCTAAAGTGAGTCCTTAATCCGTACGAGCCGATTGGAGTGCCCTAGCTTCAAGCGACGGGGACAAACGCATACGAGATTTTCCTTTCTACTTTAAGTGAAAATATTCACTCGCGACGATTCAGAGCGAAGGAATTCACACAGAGTGTTGCACGGAGCAGGAAAAGTCGCTCGCTTTCAGAGGACCCGGCTGTGTCGCTTTACGCTTCGAGTGAAGTCTTGCCCGGAGCAATTTCGACGAGAAATTATACAGGACGTCTCGTTGCGCGAGGCAAGGACGAGATTCGCGATCGTCGCTGCAATCCTACGGACGATAGAGACTGCGAGTTAAATCGCGCGAATTTTTATCGAAAAACCTCCCCCCCCCGTAAGCTCAGTCGGAGGGTTGATAACGCGTAAACCCTGCGCATTATACACGCGTTGCGTAATTTACATATCACCTAGATGCATTTTTAGCGCACTCTTCGCGAGGGCGCATCGACGATAACGGACTCGATAGCAGCCCGGCGATAGCCGACCTCTTTTTTTTTTCTTCTTTTTCTTTTTTTCATATCGCCGTGCAGCGACGTGTCACGCGCCGGAATAACCGCATCGCCGACTGCATTGCGACTCGCGACCGATCGACGTCGTCGCGACTTTGTAAAGTGTGCGATCACGCGTGCGTGGGATTACGGATTTCCAAGGTGAAGATTTATCGCCGCGAGTTCCCCGCTCGCTGCTTATCGCGAATTGCACGCTTATCGCGCGTTCTAGGTGAAATTCACGACGACACTGTTTTGCGAACTTACCAATGTATGTCAGTGGAAAGGAAAAGCACGGCGGAAAATCTTCGCGGGGAACGAAGTTTCGCGGAGGGAACACGCCGGTATCCTGGTGTGCACTATAATGCATGCGGAAAAGAGAGGAGAAAAAGATCGGTGGAATTAATTCTCAAGAACTAGATTTTCAGTCCTCGAGAACCGGAGGGGGGGGTCCCGCCTCGCGTGTCGCTTTGCGTAGCTGTGTCAATGTCGTGTTAATTGAGCCGACTTTCTCCCCTCCGCATATAAATCAAATAAAACAATTCGATCGAATCGATGGAACGACGCGCCGGTCTTACACAAATTACGGGCTCGTTTGCGATTCAAATTAGCGCCGAGCACGGAAACAAAGGCGTTATCTACACTCACACAAGCGCGTTATTTACACTCCGACGTTGCTGGCATCACACAGCAATTATTTGCTTTAACATCCTCGCGCTTTGGCGCACGCTAGGACAAATAAATAAAAAAAAAACATGACATAGGAGAGGGAGAAAAAGCGCGGAAAAAATTTATTCCACCGGATGGAATTGAATCATTCACAGCTGCGTTTCGAGTATCTGCAAACACACTTCGTTGAATCGTCACGGCTATATCGAGCTCGCACGCATCTCGACATGGTCTGCGGTGGATCAATACCGAAATATCCCTCAAGCCGACGAAAGGGGATTTGCATATGATTAATTAATTGGCGAGGTAATAAAAATACCAGTGGAATCGAATTCGTGGTCGGAAGGAAAGCGCGCCGAGCGATTGTGAAACAAACACTGATCAAAGAAGCAAGATCGACTCACGATATCGAGGAGATGCTCGACGCGGAGAATCTTCCCTCGCACCCGTGGGGGTGCGCTCTCCCCTTTGTAAATTGTAATAACACGGCGTTTCCTTCGATTTTTGCAGTCCGAAAAGCCCGCCGAACAGCCCGAACACGGAACTCTCGATTGAAGATGAGCTCAAGGGAGTCTATATCAATTACAGCAGCAGCAGCAGCAAGGTCAGTTTCATAATCGATTCTTACTACGTTATGTGTGCGACTGTAGGAAGCCTCGCGCGCGTCTTCCATGTGTGTGTGTGTGTGTGTGTGTGTGTGTGTGTGCAGCTATATTTACTTTCATTATGTCGCACGTACACTATGATCGCGGCCGTTGCGGAGTCGAATGCCCCAGAGAAGCGCGTCGAGATTGCGATCGAATTTCTCCTGCGTGAATAAATTGACGATAATGACGATAACCGATCAAAGTTGAGGTCAATGCCGAAGGTCGATTATTATTGTTGAACCGTAATTAATTCAGCACTCTGGGGCAAGTCCTTTCAGCGCAGACTACGCATATATACATTGCAAAGTGCGATGATGGGGCATATTATTCCATGCAAAATGCAAAATGAGCGCGATTAAAGAAGGGGAAAGCGCACGAGCGTTGCATTCGTCACCGAGAAACACGGCGAAAACAAAGAACACGACATGGTTATCGCGAAAATGTGTGTTCCGTGAGAAAGAGTTGCTGATTTTTCCTGTCACGGAATTGTCATGCAGTTTTATTTTTTTTTATTTGACTTCACCGAATGGATCTCTTTCATGGTCTTACCCGCGATCGCGCGATTATCCTGCGATAATTCGCGGCGCTTCCAAGATTTCGTAGAGCAAAAGACGCCGACTTCGTGCACGCGTGTGTGCGCAATATCGATTTGCGCCGTGCTATGTCAATGTTTTATCTCTGATACGCTTACTTTGTTCCGTCGTCGTCGCGGGGGCGCGGGGGAGTCGCGAGGAGCGTGCGATAAGTTCCGTGTTTTCAGGCAACGAGAACAAAGTGTCGGTGTGTGCCGCAAAGCTGACGCGATGAGAGACGTCCGTTCCAATTTGAAGATTGTCGCAGCTCTCGAAATAATCGCTTCGTGCAACTTAGCCGTTCGTACTTCGCATGCCCTGATTTGAAACTTACCCCTCTTCCTCTCTTCCCTATTTGCATATCATTATTCAAGCTCTCACGCGTGTCGTAGGATCTCTTCGTAACGTCCCGAGATGCTGTTCTCGCAACCATCAAAATATAAATCTAAATATAAATGGGACATGTTTATCAAATTGCGATTGGCAACTTCAGGACGTAGGCCGCGTCGCGGACAAAGATACCAAATTCCCCGTCTTCGTTGAGAACGATCTCTCGCCGCTCTCTCGCAGTTAGCCCGATCTAATCGACAGCTAGAGCTACCGCCGGGGGCAGCAATCGACATCGATTGGCTTCAGCGCTGGCGAGCAGAGCGCTATATAGATGCAGCAGCGTCGTCTAGAGCAGCGGCGTGCAACTGGTTGTATATCGAACGAGAGCCGCGCCGCGGCGAGGTCCCTTCCGTACAAGGTCTCCGGATCACTGACACCATTTAGTCGCGGCGCCCTTTTCAGCCGCCGATCGCTCGTATCACGTGCGTCGTCAGCAGCGGGGCTGAGAGGAGGGAGGAAGGTTCTCTCCTCGCCTCCCCAAGTCGCTTGATTGAGAGACCGCTTCGTCGTGTCGTGTCGCGTGTACGCAATGCGCAATGATTTTTCAAAATATCGATAACGATATTATCGTCATTCGGAATCATCGGTAACGATAATATTTATAATTTTGAAAAATATCGATATTTATTTATATAAAAAAATGTATACATAAAGGGTATACACGGAAAATTTAAAAAGATCTTTCAAAATTTTTATCTTCATATAATTTATTGTCATATTCTTATTAGAAAATATGTAATATAAACCGCAGTCGTTTGTCGAAGATCACCGCATATACATGGAGCGGGAGATCTATTACGGTTCAACGATTGAGGTGAAAATGATGAAAATGAGCGAATTTACCAGACATCGACCAATTACGTAATATACGTGTATTCCAGTGAATTCACTCACTTTCGTAATTTTCATCTCGGCCGTAGAACCGTAATTGCCCCAAAGTGGCCCCTAGAACTGTAACTGAAAAATACGAAATATCAGTAAAATTCATATCGATAAATACTCGATATTTGTCTCTCGATATATCGATACGATTTCGTTGCATCTCTGGTCGCGTTTCTTCATTTTGCGCACGCGGCTGTCTCGATACAATCGTCGTAATCCGCGTGCAAATCAAAGAGAGAAGCGCGCGACGCAGGTAAGAAGAGCATCGTGCCGGACGAATCGAGCGGGGACGCGCGCTCTCTCGCGTTGTGTATAATCGCGCGGAGTCGCGCGGGACGACCCCGTGACTGAAACAATTTGCATGCAAATGCCGCGTTATCCAGCAATTATTTATGCGACGTCGCGTACGACGTTCGCCGTTCCGTCGCGTTTGTATCTGCCATGATATAATTATCGAGAGCCTTCTCATTCTCTCATTCTCGCTCCCCCTTCATTCTCACTCTTTCAATTTCCCCGGAGAGGAACAGAAGGCCGCGCGATAAGGCTCGCATTATTTCCCCGACGACGACGTCGCGCGGTATCTTCGGCGATAAGTCGGAGAAATCGGAGGAGTCGAAGGAATAATCGATCGGTGGTTCGCCGCAAGGACGTTCGCAAAAGCGGCGGAGACATTAGGCAGTGGTGCAATCTCTTCGTTTCTCGAGAAAGATGTAGTAAGGTCGAGCGAGTTAAATTTGGATTAATTTCCGCGGGGGAAACTGGTCGAGTTGATAATCGCAGCATCGCAAATTCTTCGCGCGATTCTCCGCCGAAATGAGAGAGCGAAATCTCGGCTGCCGGTGGCGACGTAAATTTCCAGAGCGGTAATTTCACGCCACCGAAGGAGCCTGTCCTGTCGGAAGTTGGACAAGTCTTTGTGTCTAATTAAAAATCCGCGCGATCGCGGCTTCGTGTGTCTTCGTATGTCTTCTCCGAGAATATTCGTGGTTGCAACGTCTATCTACCTCATGTCGCATGCACCGAGTCATTCATCACGCTTTTCGCGGCGATACAGTCCGGCGGGTCGAGTGTTGTTCATTTCACTCGTCGAGCGAGACTAACGACATCTTTTTCTCTCACTACTCACACGCTTCTCCTTTTATCGGTCTTCGTTCTTTGAAGGCTTTATAAAAATATCACTTGTATGTTTTTTCGCACTCCGAAAATACGAAGTCTGAAGATGCGGCGCGAAAGCGGAGCGTCGTTAAGTCGGGGAAGGCCTCGTCATTTACTTCTCGCGGAACGACGTAAAGACAAATACAACAAATGACACATATAAAAATGTAGGCAAAAAGAGAAATACGTCAGGGATAGAAATAGACGTCCTCTCGCATCGAGTCTCTCGAGCGTAATCAGCAGCGATATAACGGGAGAATCCGCGATAAAGTCGCGGATTCTCCCGTTCTCATCTTTTATTGTCCGCGATGAGAGAGACAGGCAGAGACAGACCTCGTTATCTCGGGATCGAGATTGACGATTTTTCGCAACAGTATACGTAACATCTCCAGGACGATGTTCTGTACAAAGGTAGCCGTGACAGTTTGAACTCATCGATAAAGCTTGGACTCGCTTTATTATGCTTTCTGTGTGAGAAGCGACGCGCGGACGAAAATAGCAACAAAGACCGACTGTATCGCGAGGCATGAGTAATAACGATAACAAGTGGAACTGACCGTTCGTGTAAGATTTTTCCATGAGTCACTTGTGCCGTATTCTTTAGCACTTCTTGCGAGATCACTGTCGCTTTGTATCGCCGGCGAGGAAAACGCGCTCGCGCATTTTCGAAACTCGCCTCGTGATTTAATTATCACGGCAATTGAACTTTTTCAGATTCGCGTGGTATTTACCGTGGAAATGATATACATAAAAATATCGTATCGTTAATTGATCGATGATTTAATTAACGTTATCGCCGTGAAATGAAATTCAATGAAATCGGATATACAGGAGCGATGATCAAATGAAAGTTTTTATTATTAATCAAAAGTGCACGTTACGTGAATATGCATTTATTTTCGCTGCGCGCTCTCGCGCTTTCGTTTTTTTCCTTTTCACGCGAGGAAAATGCAACCGCCAGAGATGCGAGTCACGCTTTTCACCGGTACCCGCAAATCCGAATGTATTATTTTGACACGCGTAAGCGCGTAATTGGCTGGAACGTTTTTCACACTTGAACGTTAATACGTTTAAACGTGTTAAAGAACGTCGAAACGAATTAAACGACGTGATACAAGACGACAGAAGCAAAGGAAGCTTCAGCCAATTACGCACTCATGCGTGTCAAAATAACACACTCGGATTTGCGGCGTGCGGGGTGTATGTTTACGAATGACGAATAATTTATGAATGTTTGCTGCGAGAGTCACGTGTTCCCAAGCAGTTGTGTACAAACAAGTTCACCGGCGCGTTCGTAGAAAATGATTTTCCGCGTCGACTTATGTGTAACACATCGCGGAAATATCTTTCCCAACTCGCGCGAGAGGTCTACGCGCTCTCTCTCTCTCTCTCTCTCTCTCTCTCTCCCGAGCGCGCGAGTCGCGTAATGCAGACACTTTAATGGATCATGCCGCTTCTTACTTTCCTCCTTCTTTCACATTAATCGCGCATACAGCGCCGTGGAAATCGTCAGGGGAAACGCGCGGCTGACGTTTCCCTACTTTCATTCGTCATTACGTCCATCCGAGTAGTATAGTCGGCGAGTTACTTCCTTCTGGCTGAGACGCAGTTTCATTTTAAATGTAATGTTGCAAAATGAATGAAACTACCAGCGCGATTTTTCTCAGTCAACGAAGAAGCACGAGCGCGACGATCCCGGCGGATTAATTCACGTCGTCGTTAATGAACCTCTTGCGTTTCTTGCACTTTTCTCAAACTTTCGTGTTTCGTGCAAGTCGAGCGATTCCGATCATCGATCGATTTATAATCTTACTTTACTTTTATACCTATTACTTTCGTTATTTTAATCTTTTATATATTTCTTACATATTTTACATATTTATATTTTATTATTATGTTTATATCATCCGTTGTTTCTGTAATTTCTTGTTTATTTCACGCGATAGTTTTCAAACACTCTCAGAAACTCTGCAGGATCATGTCAAGCGTGTGAAGGATCGGCTTACTCGAATGCGTATTTTCGTTCTTCCCGAGCGTAAACTCGACGGCACAGATGCACTCTCGTTCTCGACGAGATAACAACAAGCAGGTCCTGAAGTGGATCCTTCGTTAATTAATGCTAATGATAAGGAGTTGTGGGAACACTGCTTCATCTTTCGCTCTTGGTCTCGACGCAATGAAAATCGCAAGATCAGATCTGAGAGTGATCCTTGCGCGCGATCTTATAAGACGCGCACCTCGTTTTTATTCTTCTTCTGGTTCTTCTCGTTTTGAGAACCGGTCCCGCTTGCAACATGTTTGCGGCGAACGGGTTCGCGCTCAAGCGGATCGTGCTATTGGCGCGTCCCAAAGCCAGAAATCTATATGGCAGGCTTATGCAGTTGCAACGGCAGTGCGATACAATCTGTGCTTTATACACTGGATTCATTCGGCGGGAGAGAGAGGAAGAGAGAGAGAGAGAGAGAGAGAGAGAGAGAGAGAGAGAGAGAGAGAGAGAGAGAGAGAGAGAGAGAGAGAGAGAGAGAGGGAGAGAGAGAGAGAGAGAGAGAGAGAGAGAGAGAGAGAGAGCGAACCCGCCAACGCTCATTCCATCGCAGCACATACCCGTAACATGGAATGCGAGTGATGCTCACCGGATGCAGATGCGAAATTCGCCGCATGAAACTATCGTCGTCGTCATCGTTGTCGCTACGTCGCGTTATTAAAGTGCCGCTCGATCGATCGGCCCGCGCGGAAATCGCTCGTGCTGCATTTTCGACGTGCTCGTCGGAGAACGCGGTGTGCTCTCGGCTCGTTGTTGCTTTCGTTTAACAAAAAGATTTCGTTAAAACAAAAGTGAGAAAAAGGAATAGCGCGATCATTTCGACGTGTTTCACTCACCGCGATGATCGTGGCGGGCTCGTCGAGTGTGTCGCGAGAGTGACTAAATTCGCTGTTACTTACAAGTCGCTAACTCGGCGTGAACAATTATCTGATAAGATTGGACAGAGTTTCTCGCTTGAGTGATGGACGCAAAGTGTAACTCAAGGGGCTGCGACTAAACTATTCCCTCGAGGTAATTGCCGGATACGAATCTCCGCTCGTGAGATTAGAATACGTTCTGTGCGACTCGTTCCGTTAGAGTTTGACAATCCGACGCTTGACTTTCGTTTCATGTCTTCCTGCTGTCGCGGAAAGACATTTCTCTCTCATTGTGCTCTCCTTGCAACGTGTTCTCTTTCTCTCTGCTCTCTCTGCTCTCTCTCTCTCTCTCTCTTTCTCTTTCTCATGCTCGCACACAAAGCAAGAGAGAAAGCAATGGTTGCGCAAACGGCGACGGGTCGCCTTCAAGACTCCGTCACTGTGACGCAAGCTTAAGCCTTGGGCGTTAACCACCAGTTGCTCCAGTTGCTCCTTTAGAGAAGCGCTAAATATGGCTCTAAGAAGATGCCGTTTCAGCAGCATTGGAAAAGCGACGGCGGTGCGCGGCTGTAAACCGCTTGACGTTTGTGTGCGTTTCGGCGACACGTGGAAACCGATATCTGTCAGCAGCGACGCTTCACGTGCGCGCGCCGCCGCCGCCGCACAGTGGGGCCAGATGACCTTTTGTGCTTCAAAATTCTCTAGAGACCTGAAACGGTTTCCAACCGATCATCGACACCAGTGGATGAGCTTGATCCTGAATCAATTCCAAAGAGATCTGTCTAGCCGAAATTTTGAAAAAATTATCGGTTCAGGGTTCGTGGGTTTAGGGTTTGTCTTAGAAGTTTATCGTTTAAAGTACAGTGTGTTGGGTTCGAGCCTATGAATACTAAACGCGAGACCCCAGAACTTATAATCACCTTTTGGAAAACTCAGATTTTCAAAGCTCATGATTTCAGCCACATTAAGAAAGAATTAAGCCATATATGGACCCAAGTAAAAATATTGAGAACATTGAACATTCAACCCTAACCTGATGGTCCATGAGCCCAAAGCTTATAAACCTCAGCTCGTAAGCCATCATACGGAGATAGAAAGTATCTTTCACAGTTCAATCAACCCGCTGAATACGCTATTAGATAGAAATAAGTGTCGAATAATGAGTATTTCACAAGTTTCTCGCGTTTAACGATAATTTTTCCTCTTTCGGGGCTAGTAATTGGGGAAAAAAATTTTTTGTCAAATTTTGGCACAGACAGATCTCTTCGGAATTTATTCAGGATCAACCTCATCCATTGGTGTCGATGATCGATTGGAAATTCAGATCTCTAGAGAATTTTGACCCAAAGAATGTTATATCTGGCCCCACTGTGCGTCGCCACTGCGACGAACGTACACACGCGCAATCGTGAAAAGCTTTTCTCATATTTTTCCTGAGATCTGCGCTTTTTCATGCCGAGAGACAAGTGTTTGATACTTGCTTGACCCGGTTTCCAGATTTCTCGGTGCCGCGTGGCCATCGCGGGTCTGTTCGCACGATTCGCTGGGATTTTTGTGACTATACAAAAGAATTCGAGCCACAATCTTTTGTGTAGTGTCACTACAATGTTAGCGACACTAATGACCTCATATACCACATATATATATATATATATTGGCCATCTTGTTAAAATAATAAGACGATAATCGCCAATGATAATTGTATAATTGTACAAATAATTACATCAACTATTTATGTAGTTTCCCCTTTCGAGCGTCACTCGCTCGAAACGGCGCGTTCTTCGTTGCTTGCGTCGTGGTAGCTGACTGTTCTGGACGCGACTTGAACTTGTTTATTTATATTTCCTGCGGACGTTTATATACATTACGGCCGACCAGGAACTACTGCTAGGTAACATCTGCGCGGTTGCATCTGTGCACACGAAGCGCCGCAGCCACATCGGCGGAAACATTCCACTGACGATCGCTTATTTAGCTGATCGTTGCGAACGCGGACGCGGACGCGGAGGAGCCTCGAAAGTAACGGCTCGCAGGTTCTCAATCATTATTCGCGGTGGCAATTAACGCGAATGATAATTAAGCAGGGAGCAGCTAGGTTCTCCGCTACAGCGCGATCGAGCCGACGGTTTTTCGAACGGTGAAAGTATCGTTCTCTTCTCCGCGAAGCCACGGCCGTTCTCTGTCCTTTTGGATAATGCGAGACGCTCATTCTCCTGTCGATGAGAATCTGATGATAAAGGAAAACACGACGGCTTTTTCGTTGTTTATCCTCCTTATACGACGCCGCGATGGCAACGCTTGCGATAGCGAAAGTAAATCGGGAAGGTTGTGTCGCATCGTTATTGCTGCGTGGCTGCGTGCGTGCTGCGAGATTTCTCCGCTGCGTGTGATTGAGAACGATACATGTGTGAAACGAGGGAACAGGTGAGCAGATATAATACGTAACATATGTATCGGGTTCAACAGCGGGATGATGGTGTATACACGATGGTCGTCGCAACACGCGACAAAGCTGGCGTGCGGATAGAACGGATCGAGACGAGTGGAAAGGTGGTCCTCTACCACATTGCGCGTGATTGTAAAAAAATTGTAAGAAAAAGAAACGTGGAGAACGGTGGAGGACTCTCTTCTACTCATTTGACTCCTGCGTATCATCAACCGAGCGTGAATTTCACTCATGTTATCGAAGCGCAAGCGCAGGATCAACATCGAAAATTGAGGTGTCGAGAGAGCATTCAGAGGCCCCGAAGTTGTCATTCGCTAGAATTCTTCGAACATTTCAAGGAGAGGTCGCGTAAAACATATACACCTCCTTCTTTAAAAAGCTATCATCGTGTCTTGTGTACGCGTAGTTGTAGTCGGGAAAATTAGATGCCGGAAGGAAAAATAAATTTGCATAATTAAGTAACGGCGCTCGGATAAAAGAGAAGCAGCTCTCACAAACGCAGCTTAGCAATGGGTTAAACGGCAATTATTGCTTGTGAAAAACGGCGTACGGTATCTCAAAGAGACTTCCCAATTCGCCCGAGCGTCTCTAATCGGAGGAGAACGCGACAAATGGGGCTTCAGGGACGCACGCTCCGTACATGGATCCCGTGGTCAATGCATCGCGTGTTGCTGCGATTCGCGATCGTGTTACACTTGAGCGTCTCAATGCTGAAGATTAAATTGCACGACAGCCGGAGGAGGAGCATTCAGTATCGGGAGTCGAGTCGCCAAGGATCCAAGATCGAATCGCCGCTCCCCGGTTTCGCCACGATCGCGTGCCGGTCCGGCGAGATGAGACCGAGACTCTGACGAAGTTAATTGATTAAATTAGTCCGATGAAGAGAACGACCCGCGTTTGAATCGATTTCTTCCTCGCGGGCGGCCATCGGGGGGGGGGGGGCGACGAGAGCGTCGAGCCGACGCGCGGCCTCCTACACGCCGGAAAAATGCGCCGCCGCGGAATATCGTCGAGGCACTCTCGACAACGTCGTAGTACGAGGACTGGCCAATCGCCGCTTGTGTACGAGCTCACGCCATGTGCGACGTCGCGCCGGCTGATCCATTCTCCTTTCGAGCGCGTCGGCGTACGAGCCAACAACACTTGGATCGTTGACGCGCCGCGATGACGCAGCCGGCTTCTGCTTTTCGCGGCGTTACCGGGAGAGAGACAGAGAGACGAAGAGAAATAGATAGAGGAAGAGAGAGAGAGAGGGGGGAGAGAGAGAGAAAACTTCGTGAAAAGCACGGGCGGCGCAACTGGTGCTGAATGCGCAGAAACACAGCTGCCGGCGGCCAGATTCGGATCAATCAATCACTTAAAGACCAACCCCTATTCGGCTTGGCGGCACCCTAATCCGGCGCATCTGGCTTTTCGCGAACCTCCCTCCCGTTGGCTCTGGACACGACTAGGGACCGCATGTATTTGCCTGCAGCGGGAGAGAGTTGATAATTTTTTCCCCCTTTTTCCGTACCATGGAGCCCATGGGCGATTTGCGGCGAGTCCCTCGTCGGGACGTTTCTCGTTGCGTAAAATGAAACACGTATTACGAGGGGAAGCAAATATATATGGGGAGGCACCTAACGAAACATTCGAGAGACAAACGAGATTGCTGAGCTTCGGATGAAGCTTGGAGAGAATGGAGCTGCGCGTTCTTTCTCGTCAGAGTTCGTGGGGTCTTTTCCTGAGGTCCGCGAAGTTGTTTGGGTCCCTTGGGACTGTGGGTCGAGAATACCTCAGCCACGAAAAATTTCGACCTGAGAATGAAAGAGAGTAGAGATAGGAGCTGCGGCGTAGCTGGCGGTGCGTTGAGATATAATTGCGCGCGCGCGCGCGCGCGCGTGTGTGTGTGTGTGTGTGTGTGTGTGTGTATGTGTGACAATGTTAATACAATTATATACCACACACATACACAAACATTAACGTAATATGTTAATATATTATAATTAATACGCGCAATATTAATTACAACATATTAATGCAATTGACTCGCACCAATTGTAATGTATAGCTTAACGTTACCCACTGTGAATGCGGTCGGATAATTAATAGAACACTCCACGGAGGGTGAGAGGAGAGAGAAAGAGAGGGTTAACGGGGATCGCGTTGGAATCCCCGATACGAATCAACTTCGCTTCGCTTCGACACGTGCTTTCACCGCACCGTCGCAATTGATAGAAGCGCGCAACCTGACGAGTCCTCGGTGACGATGAAGAGGAAAACAGGCGTAAAAGTTATTTATAAACGGCCCGGCGGGAACGGCTTTTCCGACAATCGACCGCGCGCGCGATACTCTCGTGTAATCCGGAAACTCGCTGGTCGAGGCTAATGCGTGTTGCATTGAGAAAAAGCAGCCTCGTCACGCGAAATGTTCCCTCGGCGCTTCTTCACTCGCGTTGCTGTCCGAGAAAAAACCAACCGTCCCGTTTTCCTTCGTTCTTTCACCCTCTCTCTTTGCGCCAACAAAGTCTCGCGATGGGAATCGTCGCGATCCGAGCGAGCGATAATTATCGAGCGCATTTATGATGATTAATGCGACCCTCTCAACCCTTTTACTATTTCAGAGCTGACATACGTATATATCGGCTTTGCGAGTTTGCCGAGAAATACCTTCTTTTACATGTCAGCATCAAATATAACTGTTTTCATTCATCCAGAGATATGAAAATGTTTATAGGAACAGCTTTCTAAAGAAAATAACTTTTTTTATCTTCACCATTGGTTGCAAACTTTAATTTGTGGAAAATAATTTTTTTCCTCTCCTTGTGTAAAACTACATACATTTTACAGTAAAATGGGAACGTGGAGTTAGCTTTGTTTTTAAGAAAAATATGTTCATTTTAGTCAATGGCCTATATTCTGAATTCTCTTTCATCACTAAAGGTGACTCTAAAAGTGGCTTACAACCAATTAGGAGGCTTATAAGCTACTTTTGGAGTCACTTTTAGCGATAAAAGAAAGTTCAGAATATAAGTCAACGTCATTAAAAAGACATATTATTCAAGATATTTCTAGGCAGTCCATAAGCCGCGGTGAATCCCTCCTCGGAACGTTTCTCATTGCGAAAAATAAGACTCACATTTCGAGGGGTAGCCAATACATGCGACTGCACCTGAGACGAAACATTCGAGAAAAACGAAGTCGCCGAGCTTCAAGTAGAGCTTGGAGGAAGCACAAGTGCATTTTTTCTCGCCAGGGTTCGTGGACTCTCCCTGAGATACATCCGCGAACCTGTTCACATCCCTCGGCTACAGGTCGAGAATACCTCAGCCGCAAAGAATTTGGGCCCCCTAAGGATGAAGTCAGATAAAAAAGTATAATAGAGGAAAAACCTAACAGAACAATACCTAGTGATGCGTTGCGAAATAATCAACATGCGACTATGTTTCAAAGCAATCATGAACCGCAAGCAGGTGCGTTGAGCCGAAATCGACGTCGAAGAGTAACGTCTCCCTCGTCTTCGCCCTTCGGCGCGCTTATCGTCCTCCCACAGTCGTCATCATAATCTTCGCGCGAGATAATCATGCGACGGAGTTATGCAGCCTGCGTGCGACGTGATAACCGCGTGTTTATACGCACAATCTTCACCTAGACTGAAGAGTCCTTTGTGAGTCATTCTTCAGGTGGATCTAGTTTTATCTCAACAGTAACAAAGAGGCTTCCGCATGCGGGTGTCGGTTACCGGTTGTCGATAAGAGAATATCGTAAAAATACGCTTCAAGTGTACAACCACAAGTGTACAAACCACTCAAAACGATACACAACACACGTGTGTGTGTGTGTGTGTGTGTGTGTGCGCGCGCGCGCGTGTATTTGCGTCTTCTCGAGTGTGAAATTAGAAGGCCCGCGCTATGCGACCGCGAGTAATCGAGGGTCGATTACCGAAGACGGTTTTCTCGTTGGACTCTTATCTCTCCGCTTGCCCGAATAAAGTACTCGGCAATCGCGGCTGCATTCTGATTGCGTTTTTCCAGTAGCGCGCGAATCGAGCGCTCGGAATATCGATCGGCGGATCAGAACGGTGTGGAGGAAAAAGATTGGAATTACAACGCGGATAGTCGAGTGGACTGTTAACAGTGTGCACATTGCATTTCGAGAGACGGAGGTGCCCCCGCGCTTTGAACGAATTTCCGATTACATGGCACCAGCCACGGTCGCTAATACGCAAAGCGTTCGCAGCTGATAGCCGGCAGCAGCGTGGAATGCTCGCCGTCTAAATATAAAGACGGCTGCGCACGATTACACTGTCGTTAAGACCGTCATCACGCTTATCTCTGCCGGACGTTGTCTCCTATTTAATGAGTCCACTCGTGCGACATCTCGCGGTCCCAGCGACCGTTCATTGTTAACCCCGGCGGAAATAAAAGGAGGATAAATACAAAACCTACTTGACACGGCGCGGCTCGCGCGCGCAAGAGCCAAGCTTCTGGCGAGCGGTTCGTGTGTGCTTCCCCCCCGGCTTTTTGTTATCGAGGTCGCGGCATTGTTTCCCCCGATATTGAGCGGGATGTGAATGTAATTAGCCGACCGCGGTCGTGAGCGGGAGAAAAAGAAAGTAATTAAGCGCGAATTCCGCAAAATCATACGCAAACGCGCATCGATGTATTTATATATATATATATATATATATTGGGTTTCCATCAGAACGGTTCAAATATTTTTTTTAACTTCTCCGGCAGTCTTATTTCACCGCCGCTTCCAACTCTTGTCGTAACCGATGCTGCTCAGCCTGACTCTCAACCGCGACACTTCGGCGCGCTCCTTACTTCATTGTGTCTAAGCCTCATTTTGCAAGCAAGTGTAGTCCGCGCAACACCGTTTCCGCACACATACACGTACGAATCGTGACTCACAACTTGCACGCGTGTGTGCGGGTGTGTTCTTATGCCGTCGTATCGCATATAAAATCGATGACCCAGTTCGAAATTCAGTCGGCGACCGAAAATTTCTTGTTCCGAGAAGGCGGAGCTTATTAATGAGGAACTTCCGGATCTCTTGGAGCCGCTCGTCCCGCATCTTGCATTCCTTCTCGTTACTACCTTCGAAATACTTATCCGCGAAGAGAGACCGTCGCTATTGTTGACAAAGCGGCCTGCGCGACATTTATTTGCACAGATCGCGCCACAACTGCGCACATGGAAGCGATACTACGACGTACGGCGACCACATTCGCAGCTATACGTGTGTGCACGGCTGGCCGTTCGCCAAAGGTTATCCTTGAGCATTCACTTCTCCTCCGCTCGACGCGACCGTTGGTCGCTCGCAGATGTATAGAGGGTTCCTCGCGCGAAATTGAAATCATCTTCGTTGTCCGCGTTGTTCCCCCCCTTCTCGCGTCTCCTCGCGAGTCCGACACCCGGCTGATTCGGAACGCGACGTCGCTTCTCTTTTCGTTTGGTCGCGCGAGGCTGATAATATCGCGGCTATAGGATTGATCATCTACGTCGATCTCGCACTGGCTGACCGATAAGACGCATTTTCTTCTCTGCTTCGCAGGAGGCCGAACAGCTGCTAGACAAGAGCAGGGATTGGATCTACGAGTGGAGCTCTCGACCGGATCAGGCGCCACCAAAGTACGACGAATTCAGATCCTTGAGTCGACGCTCAACGCCGGGTTGACTGGAAAGTCGTGAACGCGTTAACACTAGAATTACCGACGATCAACGCGATCTATTTGCCAGGACTGTCGAGACGGCAGCTTTTGGGAAAAATATGTTGCGCAAGGATGATTTATTTCTTCCAGAGTTTGAGTCTGCATTCGTTGAAGCTATCAAATCGTTGTATCGTTGTATCAGTCTGAGTGATTACGAATATTCTGGGCAAATCTTTTTCTAAGAAATTACAAATCGGTCCATTCTGACCGCGCTTGGCAGTTCTTAAAATATTCACGAATACCGATCGTTGCTGATTCGTTTACATATTAACTGCCATGGTCGTCAGCGATGCTGCGGCGTGCGCGACATAGCCGTGTTTCCCTAAATTATCTATAAAATAAAATTAATTATTAAATATATATAGCAGCCGATATAGAATCGTTGAAACGAGCTGACTGACATATCTAATTGCATTTATTTATCGCATATTCACATTGAGTTGAACATCGAAATAATTAATTATAATTAGGAAATCAACGTACGCCAGTCAACGTGTGTTGTAACATATCGCCGAGTATTAATCTTGGCATAGTCGAGCGAAAGATTTCTTCCGAAAGAAAGAGTGAGGGAGGGAGGGAGGGAGAGAGAGAAAGGGAGAGAGAGAAAGAAAGAGAGAGAGAGACGCTCTCTGTACTTACATTGTATGCACATAGAGTTTCTCTGGCGTTTGGTGGTCGCAATACCGTCCCATTGTGTTGCAGAGACTGGAAATTCAAGCATCCGTTGGGCATGGGTAAGAGGAAAACGTACAGCATCCGCACGACGAAAGTTGGAAAGAACGGCTTGTTTTCCAAGGAAGTCATCTACACCCTATTCTTCACGAACTTCTTGTCTCTGCTTATCGGGACTGGTCTTGGGTACGTGACTATCGAAAGCACGGTATCGCAATTCGCCGTCGTAATTGTCGCGTCTTTTCATCTTCGGTGAACATTAACTAAAGTTACAATTGACAAAGGATCATCGGTGTTTCCATAGAATCATTGCGCGATAATTCAGCGGCGGAGTCGCTATCAAAATCCGACCGTGAACTTCGTCTCGTTTTGTTGCAGCGTTCTGCTCACCAGGCGGGGCCTCTTCATGTCCCGCGTCGCTATCGAGTAAAGGACATGATTGTGGGAGTGTCTGCATAGAAAATTGGTCACGCTTGAACGGAGAGAAGGGCCGGAGATCGAGATGCAAGAAAGACTGAACATGCCGGCGGGCGATCGAGCCTAAAACAGAAAATACGCAGCACATAATTCGATTGTCCCGATTTAATATTTTTTAGCACTTTGTATTTTACTCCCCTTCTCCCCTCCCTTAACTGTACGGTGTACTTGTCAGATATTGCGTATATACGATGCAAGTAATACGCATTATATGCTTAGGCGACGGAAAAACTAAAGAAAAGGGAAGAAAAGTGCGAGGAGGAGAAAAAGAAGGAGGGAAAGAAGCGGCGAAAGAAGAAGAAGAAGAATGAGAAGAATCTATCGTAGTAGTATCTAAAGTTGTTGAAAGGAAAAGAAGAATGTGCGAAACATGTCCATTTTATACTGTTTCTAATACGTTTCTATGCGATAGTTTGTAGGCATAGCTTGAATAGTATTTATCAGAAAACTAATTATATATATATATATATATTACTTGTTAGAGCAAAGAATAAGGAGTGATAGAGAGACTGAGCGAACGAATGCAAGCGCAAGGGAGAGAGAGAGAGAGAGAGAGAAAGAGAGGGAGAGAGTGTGTGTTTGTTGCACGGTGTAGTAGTGAGGAGGAGGGGAATTAAGGGCACGAGGCGAGTTTGAGGGAACGAAAACACAGCTGAATAACAGCATGAGTAAAAACAGGCAAAAAAAATTGCGATCGCTGGAGACACGGGCAATTCCGGGAACGCTGGACGACTCGTCCTTTTCATGCGGGTTACGCATGACTCTTGCATTGAACTCCGAGACAACATTGAGGCTTTTTGGTTCGCGAGAATGAAGAGGAACCGTATGTCGTGTCTCTGAGAAATCCAAAGTTCAGTCGAGTCGCCACGGCAACAGCGTAATCGCGGTGTTCTTCTGCCGAATAATCGCGCGATGCTTCTCAGTAATGATCCTACCAGGAGAGTCAGAATGAGATAGTTCCTATAGAGGAAGTGTTGTTCACCCTTCTCTCGACGTCGAGATAACCACAAGCGGGCAACCGGAAAAAGGAGGGACCACGAGGGCGTGCGAGCGTGTACGAGCTCGCTTACGGTTGAATGGCGAGGCGAGATTTCAGAGTGGCGTTTTTGTACAATATACATAATATATATTATATATATATACACACACATCTCTTAATACCTCTGCAATTTTTTATAATTTCCTTGCGACAAATTCACATAGAGCGAAGACCACACGTATGACCCGCGAGTACGTTTTATAGTCTGCAATCGTTTATTCAAGACGGTCGGCTCGATCACGACGCGCAATTGTCGACTGTGGCTACGTCCCGACATTCACTGGCAATGTTGAAAAGCTGTAGTTTACGTCACTATAGATTTTCAATACTGTGCACATCGGAGCGCAGTCTGTGTCTCTTTAAAGTTTTCAAGCACGCAGTATTCGGCAGATTCACACGAACAAATCCTTTTCAAGACGTTGCGAAGATTCGACTCGGGCGTCGTGTAATTTGGTTGTCATGATTCATCGGGTTCGAACTCTTTCCTCAGCTCACCCCGTACTCTTTTTCCGTGTAATTGTTAAAAACATGCTTGGATTGTGTTCGTGTGAACGTAGAAGAAAGAATTAGACTATCACATATATATGTGACGCTGGTCTCTCACGAGATCGGTGGGAGTCACACTTGTGTGTGTGACGCCGATGGCGAACGTCAAGAGAGCGATCATTCAAGTCTTGTTCAATGTGCGTTTTCCGACCAAGAAGTTGGACGAGTTCGTGCGAGAACGTTCTGTGAGTGTATGCGACGTATGTGTGCTGGCTTTTTTTTTCTCGACGGAAATTTTGTTTTCGCGCGAGGATGATGTTTTCAGAGTTTGCGTATTTTGTTACCTTAGGCGACGAATGGAACGGAGAGCGATCAGATTACAAATAATTCATCAAAGAGATGTGGTGGTATGTGAGCGTGCTCGCAACGTGACTCTTTTGAGTTTTGATTGTAATCGATGAAGTGCGACAGATTGAGAATCTTGGGATCGCTCGTGTTAAATGATAATAGAGGAAAGAGAGAGGAAGACAGGACTAATTTTCAAACGCGAAGCGTGCAACGCACATAGCAATTGCGCGCTGTTCATTTTCGTGACTGTCAGTAAAATCGGCAGACACGTTTCCCCCCTCCCCGGATGTTTGATGAATTGACAGATTCTCCTTCTGCGCTCTTGGCTAAGTCGCGTTATTTAATTTACGGTAATGATATTCAACGTGTTTTTTCATAAGTGATTATTTTGTAATATTGTCTGTATGTCATACGCATAATAATAATAATATTCCGTACGTAGTGATGGCGTTGGTGACTCTTTGGCGTTTTGCGGGCGCTCGATCCTCTTTCGACCAAATGTGTTTCTTTTCAAAGGATATCTCTCCGCCGCATCTTTTCGCTAAACTCGGAAAGTTCCAATCGAAAATGATTTATACACAAGCGCTACGAGAAATAAAGGGTTTTGTAAATTCATAATCATGACGAGGTATTGATTTTTTTGTAAACGTTCGATATTTGTGTCGCATCAGCGCGTGGCTCGCTACTGTCGACGTGCGAGCAACGTGAAGCGATCCGAAAATGTTCGATGCGTTTCGCCGCAGTTTGGACGCGCAGTTGGACAAGTTCACGGTGCCGTAAATAGTGGTGTATGAATCGAGAAAACCTGGATTTAACCTGCCGCCCGGTCGCAGAGTCAACCGAAGTGATGAAATGATGCTGAAGATGGAGCGCAAGAACCCCAGCATTTTCACCCAGAACTTCTCATGAGATCTCATAACTCTGCAATAACTCTGCAATAACCAGAAACCGCAATAACACACACGCGGAGAAGTCAATAGCGATTCGCTTTCACCCGAGTATGTCGGACGACGAGTCGCTTGATCAGCGTGAGAAAAATGTTAAGGTTTTCGTGCGAGTTCTACCGCTTGAAAAACCATGCGACTCTTGCGCTAAAATCAGTGCGGATTGTAAGGTGAGATTTCTGCACAAATCTCTCAGTCGTTAAGCGGTTTATAGATTTTTCAAGTGTACTCGCGTGCTCATCGTCGACTGTAAAAGATTAGGGCTCTATGTACTATAATTAGCTTATAATTTATATGGGAATTACAAAAAACAGCAGGACAATAAGAACTAATTGCAGATCCAAATATGTATAAATTAGACCTGTACGAAATTGGTTTTTATTATTCTTTTGTTTTACACAATTTTGATCTTAATCAGGAGAAAACTTTAGCTTTACTTGATTTATAACTTGGGTTTCTTCTTGTATTTTTATTTTATTTATTTTGGTTTCTTTTATTTTATTGTAATTTATAATTTTTTGTTAATAATTTATCTTATTTTTTATCTTATTTCTTTCTAACATTAGTATATATTTCAGACGTTCTTTGTGAGATGTCTGCAAGATATACGGCGAGACCGAAAGTCAATGGATTCGCATCCCATCTACTGGACCTTTCCGACCGACGGAATATTCCACGAGGCGTCCCAGGACAGAGTGTATCGCACCATCGCGAAGGATCTTCTCGAAAAGTACCGACAAACGAAATCAATAAAAAACTGACACTCTTCGGAGAAAAGCATTATTCTGCGCCTATGTCGGCGATGTAATTAATTATTATTCGGAATCTAGCTCCTCTCTGTGCAATAACGACAATTACGTTATTTTGTGCACTTGATAAATATACAAGAAATACGCACATAAGAAATATGCAAGTTAACTAGATAATGATAATGAACAATAGCCAACATTAATCGCCGAATATCGCCGACAAAATAAGAGATGCGTGGCGCGCATCGCTCGCGAAAAAGTAATCAAGTGAAATAAATCAAATCTATAGAGGAAGCGGTACATGTAATAAACGTGACGCGCGAAACGATTGAAGAGTTTTAGACGGCGTAAACTGCGTGCTGATCAGCCACGGGCAGACCGGGTCCGGGAAGAGCTTCACGATAGGCGGTCTCAGGAACGACTGGAGGGTACCAATCTGCCTTGGAATATCTCCTGCTCTCGAGCTTTTGTCATTCATTCGGCTGATCATTCGGTCTGCGATTTGCTCATTAACCCTCGCCGATCGCAGCACAGGGGGATAGCCGCACGGCTCTTGTCCGACATGTTCGCGGTGAAGGCGAATCGACGGAAGTTCAACGACATACGCTATCGTCTAAGCTTCGTCGAATTGAGAGGTAAACAGGTGGTCGATCTTCTCGCCGTGCGAAGGCCGAATGTCGTCAACGTCAACGTGGGCGACCTGTTCGAGGTATCGAGTCATTTCGATGTAAGAATCTCCCACGACGCAGACACGAAAATCGGTGTAATTGTGATTCCAGAATATCACCGCGGTGAGCACGAAGAGCGAGCCGGAGGCCTTGAGGAAATTATTCGAAGGAGAGGCGAGACGATCAACTACGACGGCCGCGTCGTATCCGGTATCGCACTTGGGCACCGCTGTCATCACTTTTCACGTGTCGAACACGAGCTTGATCGTGTCACAGGCGGTCGTGGCGACAGCAAAAGTAAATCGACAGGTTCTCGCTGGAAGTTCGCTTTCGAAGGTTGCTCTCACTTGGTGGAGAGAAGGAATTTATCTATCAATACGCGCTGAATTATCCAAGATACTCCGAGTATTTGGAATTATCTCTCTGTCACATGCAAATACCTGAAGTGCAATATTTATCAAAGATTTCTCATTATGAACCGCGATGCTAGATACACATCGTAGAGATGGCTGGCATTGGCACGGTGGGGAAATCGAGTTGCACGAAAACGGCGAGCGACGTGGGTATGGCGAATCTGATGAAGACCCAGCTGGAGCAGTACTTCTGGTATCTTCGGGAACCAAGTGCCGCGACGTACAGCGTCGCCCGCTCGAACCTATTGAGATTGTTGAAGAATGAGTTTACCGTCACCTCCATCATCCGGTACGAAGAATACCAACAACCATCGCTCGAACGTCGCAATAAGTAATCTTTCCAACAATCGGAAACGAAATGTAATGAAGCTCGAGTATTAAATCCAGCCATCATCGATACGATTTATAGTCTGCGTATTACACGTCATCTGATTGTTAATTGATAAGCGAACACCTTCACTCGTCAGTTTCATAGCTCATGTACGCGTCACAAGGGAAGACCTCATCGTCACATTGTCAACCATGCGACTGGCCATGGAAGTCGCAAGGCTGAAACCGATCAAGACGGTGCGGCACGTTCAGCCGCAGACAGAGCTGATCCTGCAGCGGCTGCAGGAGGAAGTGAATGAGCTGAGGAAGGAGCTGCTGCTGAACGATATGTTCCTTCGTCAAGAAGCACTGATGAACATCTCGAAGACGAGGATCGAGCAGATCGGTCGGGACATCACAAACTTCCTGAAGGGTTCCATTTCGGAACTGACGCTCTTCAACGTCACGCAGGCGCAGATATTGGTGAAAATCGTCAAGCAGCTGTACAACAAGTTCGTATCCTCAGTCTCTCATTAAAATCCTACAGTTCGTTGTTATATTTTTTTAACAGGCCGACGCTTTAATTAGCAATAATAAGCAAGAATAATTGAATAACTAATTAATTAGCAAAAGAAAGAGTTGATTCGGCAATCGTAAATAATATGATAGAAGGTAGTGGAGGTACTTTGGTGTTTTTTGAATATCTTAGATTAGTCGCGAAAGAAGATGACGAAGAGAAATTGAGCGAAGCGTGCGAGGATGTGATGAACTCGTTGATGCCAGCAGACACCACTTTGCCCGCAACATTGTTGCAGGTATTCGAACTACAACGATATGTGTAAATTCAGTGAAAAAGAACTACTTGTACTCATTAGTTGTATCAAATTGCAAGATATAAGTCACACCGAATGCTGAATTATTACAGAACGCTGAAACATTTAACGCAATAGACTCGAGTAATGTTTTTGACAAACGCGAAGATGTTACGTCACAAATGTATACAGACATTGACGATAAACAGGTAGTAGAAGAAGTAGGAATATTAAATAGACACGGCGTCTCGTTGAGACCTGTTATGCAGATGGATGACACTGCAATGAGACTAAAATATCCAATTGCGCTGCAACCAGATGAATTGCAAACGGTCGAACTCACGTACGAATGTCAGGATAAAACGAGAAGAACGTTCCGTCAATTGCAACGAATAATGGAACGTACAACCAAAGTAAAAACGGAGGTTGTATGCGTATTTGCGGAAATTTTTTACTTCCGCGTAAAACGTTACAAAATTTGGGAACAACTGTACGCTAGGGCTTTCACATCTTATTAACAATGTCCAACTATTCAGGCAATATTAAAAAAATATCCAGATTTTATATTCAATATTTTTCATTTATTAATATATTCTTAAAAAATTATATATATATATATATTAAAAAATATATATATTATTTTAAAATATATATATGTATTTTTATACATATTATTTTCAGTTTTTTTTTTCATGTTTTTTTTTTCTCTCTCTTTGTCTCTATTACTCTTCAAATCTGATAACCTTGGCATGTATATGTATATTTTTTATGGTCAAATAATTTATAACATACTTTTGAAATTTTATACACTTTCGGATAAGTCAGGACGAAAGATACGGATGCGCTAAATGTCTGATTGTTGCGTCTCATTGTAGGAGAGACACAGGAGAAAGCAAGCACCGTAAAACATTTGTGTCGTTTCAAGTGCAAAATGATTATCTTGCGACAGCTCGTCCATAAAAATGTTAAAACGATAGGAATGACTTGTAACAACTCCCTACACATGTCACAGCATTAGGACAATAAAATCGTGCGATGAACTTATTTATCACTTTTACTTTCGGACTCGGTTGTTTCAGGACAATTGACGACAGATTAATGAATCTGCCGTCGTTGATTGATCTGTATGTCGTTACTATTAAGTCATTTTCGATAAGAGAAGCGTAGACATCCATCAAAATATCCTGCCAACGTCGCGGCGATGCTTCATGTGAATGCGGGTGAGGAAAAAGAAAGAGAAAAGTCGTTCCCTCTTAGGGCGGGATTACGATGAACTTTACGTAAGGGGACGCGACGTTACGTGAATTTGACGTTTGAGGTTATATTAGTGTGAGAGACATTTTTCGAAGAAGAATTCAGTTTGGCGACGGGCATAACCTGTGGTGGAAGAACTCCGTTTTTGAAAGTGTCACATGAACAGTTCGACTTGATTGATCGTAACCAGCCGCATAAAACAATGTGTTTTAGGTTTTGTGTCACTTCACGTCCCGTCGCGTCCCGTTACGTTAAGTCCATCGTAATCCCGCCCTTACATTGGTAAGTGCCGTCTCCTTCGAATTTTCGAACGGATAAATACAGATGTTGAATAAAATCACGCGCGGGCTCGATAGTGCACATATTGCATATGTAAATAAATATACAATCACGTCATGTTTCCATTGATCCAGAAACGTTTCAAAGGTGACGCCTTATCAAGAAAAATCTGTTTTAAAATCGCTATAAATATTGATAAAATCATAATAAATATTGATAAATAATCAGCGCGGATAAATAATAAAGCGCGAATGAAGGATAACAATTATGCGGGTCGGCCTCTAGATGTCGCCTCTAGAGAGGCTTCTTCGAGCTCAAGAGGCGTATCAAAGAGCATATACGATTAGAGTAATATGTAGTGTTGTAAGTGATGTGTCGTTATCGTTGGTCTCGTCGAGAGTTATCTCCTGCTGAAAATATTAATATATCTAGAACGGTCTGCATCTGAACAGTTCGGACAATTCGAAGCGTCATGCTCGTCAACAGCATGAAGAAATCTCAGTGCGAAGAAGCCGCACGTCAATTGACGAGCGAGGAAAAAGAATACGCGGCCAAGTACTTGAATGAGACTGATGAAGGCAGAGCGATCGCGGTCGCAGAGATCCGACGTTGGATTTTGGAAAATAACAGCATGTACTCGCGTACTGGTAAAAATGATATTACTTTGCTACAGACGCAGAAAACAATAGATAAAGTTATGCGGTGAAGCTAATTGGTAGCGGAGTACTCATAGCTCGTCGAGCGAATTATCAGCTATTTTTTATGCTCTTTTTTAGGGACTTCTTTTTAAGATACATTCGATATAGATATTGATTTTTTGATTGTATACTTTACAAACTCTCGATGATTATTAACTCGGTTTCGCTGATTGATGAACTCTTGCTTTGCCGATTCGCTCTTTTTTTTTTTTATACGGTACACCAAAAGATGGATATCCTAGCTTTTATTTAACTTGGTTCGCTTCCGCGGCGGTTGGATGTGGTTCCCATAACTACGCACCCAGCAAACACAATATTACATGTAACGTGCATGTTAGTTGTAATTTCCTACTTAACAATATAACTTATATAACATATGTATTCTTATCTTATTTTTTATTATATCATCTTATATCATTTTTTTTTATTATATCATTTTTTTCTACCAATTAATATGAATAACTTTTATCTGAAACATTTTTTTTTATTCGCCCAATATTTATTTCAAAGAGATGTTTCACCCTTTAAAAAGTCGATTGAGCATGTATAAAAAATTCGTATCCCTTGTTTTGGTGTCCGCTTTTTGTATTGTGCCGACATGTTTTCACTATCGAAAGTCTTCGGTTATCGAAATATTTTCGAGATTGCAACCCCAGATCGTCGGTGAAGTTCTCATTTGTTCGTCCACAGATGAATTCTTCATCTTGCGGTTTCTGCGCAGTTGTAAATTCGACGTCGAGAAAACCAAGTCCAAGATGCGGAACTATCATCAGCAGCGATCCGATCTGCCGGGGTGGTTCGCAAACAAGGATCCGCTCCTGCCGGAACTGCAGCAGTTGTTTGATTTGGGGTAATGACCGTTCCGCGATGTAATTATTCTGGGCGCATCCTCTCGCGATGCACCCGCTCAGCGTTAAATCTCTGTAATTAGGCGGTCCATCATCGTGCCTTTGCATTGTCAAATCGTGACCTGAATAATAATTCGGTCTTAAGTGCTCGTGTAATTGGCAAATTGTTAGACCGACATTTCTCATTGATCTCCTTATTGATCTCACGACTTCCTATTGATTTTACGTGCGATATATGACAATTTATTCCAAGGATTGCTCATTTGATTTCATCTGTTTATTTTAGGGTATTCCTGCCGCTGCGGGAACTGGACGATCAAGGGCGGATGGTTGTCATCGTAAGGCCAACTGTGCACGATCCGTACAAACAGCAACTATCGGATTTATTGAAGGTATCGATAACTCTCGGACTATGTAACGCAAATTTCGAAAAGACATCTTAGAGACGTTTTTACAAAAACACCTGCGAAGAATAAAACATTTCGTAAACGTGTTCAAAAATTCTAAAACGTGTAGGGCGTCCTCTAGATGTTTTCAAGACGTTTTCTAGAAGCTTGTGCTGTTTGCGAGCGCGAAATTTAAAGGACTTAGTGTATCAGCACATGAAAATGACGCAAAGCCAACTCTTCAGGCCTGCATGATGATCATGGACCTGCACTCGAGGGACCACATGCCGGGATCCTTGCGCGGTGTCTTCGCTATCATAGACATGAACGATGTTACTTTTGGTCATGCTCTTCAAATGCGACCCAATGTTATAAGGCACCTGGTGCACTCGTGGCAGGGATGCTATCCGATCAGGATCCAATCAATAAACTTTATCAATATGCCAGTCTATACGGATATTATCATAATGATTTTCAAGCAATTCATGAACGCGAAGTTGAAGCAGAGGTTCAGGGTCTACAGGCGCGGTGTGACGAACTGCTGCAAGGAGCTCCCGGCTGAGATCCTGCCGGCCGAGTATGGTGGCACCGGCTGTTCGCTACAAGAGTTGAAAGGTACGTCCAACAGGACAATATATAATTTCGACAAAAATTTATAATAATTGCGAATGAAGAGAGATTCTCCGAGAATAAATCGAACGGAATCACGACAATCCAGATGTGAAGCTAGCATAATCACGCGCAAATTCTTGCAGAATACTGGAAGAAAATGGCCGAGGAGAATCGCGACTGGTTCGCCGAAGATGAAAAATATAAAATGCTGTCGAGCGCGAAATAAATCGGTAAATTAATTACCAAATTAGTCCAATTAATTTGGTTTTATTGTTTTGTGTTTTATTGTTTTATTGTTTTTGGTTTATTTGGTTAATATAATTAACTGAACTGACTTGGGATGCAATTAACCGATTGAATTAATCTGGAATAATTTAATTAATTTAATTGCTATTTTCCTCGAGCGCGCGGAGCGACGAGCGAAGATAGAAGTTGTCGAAACAATAAGACAAAAGTGTTGTTACCGAACATCGCTTTAAGGACTTTAAGTCGAAGTAGGACGTGCAAAAGCTTTTTGCAGGGAAGAAAGATATGTACACGCACAAACGTTTTTGAGTCCCATTTTTATATAAGTGAAATAAAATATACATTTTTACACACATTGCCAAGTTTTTTGCTCCGATGCCTCTCGCTCGACGAATCTTTATCATTATTATCATTATTTCCTGAAAACGTTTTTTTTTTTTTTTTACTTATCGATGAACGTTCAATGACGTGCAATTTTACCATTGTCCTTGCGACGAGCGGGCCAAGATTCGCACGTGTGCGTTCTGCGGGCTCGTACCACGTAACGGATGAACATCTACACACTGTTCTGTAACGATACATCAGTTCTTTCGTGTCCATATCCTGCAAAAAGCCACGCAGCCCCCTTTCTTCCTTCACTTGGCACTTGCCAGCATCGAAACTCGCCCTATTTAATCTAATCGTCGCATATTTTCTCTCGCGCAAAGGAACCCGAAGTTCATCGAGCGAGACGCCACGCTGACGTATCGCTCGACCCTGCGCCATCAGTTGGAGAAATCGTCGTACTCTGTGTATAAAATATACGGTAGATAAAACGCATTCTTTTTTGCTTTATATATGCATAATATTTGACGGCGAGGAGCAGCCGTCCGATCGCCGCTCCTACCTTCCGATTGTTAACTACTTAAATAGAACGTACACGTAAGTCATGGGCAAGTAAAATTGCGCTACGGTATAACCAGCTCTATATCAGCTTGTAAACTTACTGGCTACGATCCCGCTACGATAAGACAGGGACGACTGTTCGTTTTTTTCTTTTTTCTACCAGGTCCCCCCACCACGCCGAATTTACACACCAACTGGCTTCGTCGTCATTGTCGCGGGCGATAACAATCGTCGGTGAGAAGATCGCGACGGTGACCACAATGGATTCGCTGCGAACACAGAAGGGCAAATGCACGTCGTGAGTATCTTCTCCCCACCGCGAGAAAGTTGTCCCTTTGATATCCTCCGCCCGCGAATTCAAGAGGATGCCGCGCGGTACGGCGATTACAGTATCATCCTAGTGTGTATCATCCATGATGCGCGATCCGCACAATCGCGAACGCGTAATTCTATTAACGTTATAATTCTATTCGCAGGTGGATGAGAAATTACGGCGAAGAAAGAGAGAGGAATGCAACACCGTCTTCCTGTAATGTAAAGTGCACAACATGCACAGTGGACGCTTCCATTTCAATGACGTGACAATGACAATGACGCAATCTCGGAAGACGGTGATTCCTCTCGAGAATGAACAAAAGAAGAGAACGATGAAGCATAAGTAAAATTTAACGCGTGGCCAAATTTTGCTCACGCTCTGACGCTGGATTTTGCAACGCAATTTTGCAACGGCCGAATCGCTGAGGAAAGAATCCGCGGCTCCTCATTCTCACTCTCTTCACGAGATGATCGTCTCACACTGCGGAGAATCCTGGCGGTATCGTCGATCTCGTTCGCGCCACTTCTGCGGAGATACCGAGTCAGAATAGGTTTTTATAAACGGACGCGCTCGCGCACGCGAGACAAACGCTGCGGTCTACGCGACCCGTGAACATTGTCATCGCACTCCCACTATCGAGTCCCACTCCGTACACACACGCGTATACACACATATACATACATACATACATACATACATACATATACACACGACACGTGTAAGCTTTACAAGCACATTAAGCGCACAGGAGCATCACATATCGGAAGTCCCTTCGTGGAGAATGCTGCGAGATCGTATCGGTGGTACATTCTGGCCGACATTCTGGTACCGAGGCAAACTTTCCGACGAGAATCCGGCAGTATCTCGGACGACCAGCCAGACGTCGATTCAATGAACACGACCCTCGGGAGAGGCTCTTCTTGCATCTGCACTGCAAGATCAGGATCAGAGTCGAGACTGTTCTTCCGAGTGAAGAGAGTCTCTCCCTCTGTTCTGTTAGACAGACAACTTTCTATCTTGAATGATAAGATCTCCTGGGTAGCGCAGCTTCTACAACACTGGAGGATGTAGAACCTTTACAAATCATCCTGGTCCCAGGGGAGAACATGAGATCCATTGCTAGGTGTCCCTGATCGGTGATCCTGCTCGGCGCTTTGCGACACGTCGTGCCCGACCCGATCCTGATTCAGCATTCTCCCGTCAGCACTCTCTACATTCGCGGTAACGTTCGCAAGGCACTGTACATCGAGATGAGTCCGGACTGCCGCGCGTGGAACGGTTGGGGCTTATCCGCGCTTGAATCTCAACACCAGCAGACTTATCGTGAGGAACACGACGATCCAGATGATGCTGGAGATGTAGCCGTTGTAGACGCTCGGCTCCGTGATGCTCCAGCCACGGGTCAGCATGGACCGCAGGGCACTGGTCGCCATCGTCAGCGGCAGACCTTGCGATATGTATCGCAGGAACATCGGCATACCCTCCACCGGCCAGATTACACCTGCAAGAAAACATTTGCGCGGTCTTTAATTACCCCATTACCGCGGTTAATTCGCCGTAGAAGAGTAGTTTATTGGGAGCCGGTGCGTTCTCCAGGTCGACGATTTGGCGGCTGATTAATTTCCATGTCTACCCGTTTGTTACCTTACTCTTCATAAACTGAATGTTAATGCCTGCTATTTACGACTGATCTCTATATTATTTTCATCGTCTCTAGGAAGAGTTCTTTGAAATTTGAGCGAGCGTTTGTGAAACTTGGAGAATATCGAATCCACACGATAAACAGTTAACCTCCCTATCTGATATCCTAAAAATCGCAATCAGTGTTTAATTAACGTTTAATGGTACTTGCAAATCCGCTATCGAGAAAGTGAGAAAAAAGGACTCTCACTTAAAAAATTACAGACCGTCCGTTTGCCGCTGAATTATATCGCTATCTTCTTCTTCTTCTTGCCTAAGAAAGTGGCGGCTTATAGCGGAGACCTAGGAACTACAATGTGAAAAAATAGAGACCGTATGACGTTACCTAATAACGTCGTGGAGAGACACCTAAAGATTCGAGTCTCGACTAAATGACCCGATATGAGGGCTGTTCCGAAATCGATTTTTTCCGAAACTTTGGTTCTAATATTATAAAGTTGGTGAGCTTTAAACTAAATTCTGTTCCGTGATTGATCAGCTAATCAAGATAATAAGTAATGAAAATTCTACCTATTTCTCTGTCCAATATTACAAAATTAATAGCTTAAATCAAATTAAACAGAAATAGCATAGCTGACCAATTATAGAAAGCATCCAAGTTAGTCCAAGGCTCACCAGCTTTATAATTAAAACCAAAGTTTCCGAAACTGACTTCGGAACAGGCTAACTGCATCCTGATTGGTCGACATTTTTACTATAAGGCGTCTCTAGTATCATCGATAACTCGAAGTATTATGACGAACGACAAATCGAAGTATCGTCCATTTTGCCAATTGCACGGACCAAGGGAGGATCGGCTGGCGGTTCTGTCTTCAAATTGTACGATTCAACGGCGGATTAGAAGGATTTTTGCTCGAATATTCATTCAGCGCCGTTATCAGGCGGTTTTCAATCGATAACACAAACGGCTCGAATAAACTTGCGAGGAGTGAAAGTCCTTCTGACCTGACGATGAATTAATCACTGCAAAATGAAAGCGCGAGCGGGACAGGCCGCGAAGAGTTACGAGATTAAGGCAAAGGTTAGTGATGAAATTTAACGACATCGTAGAGTAGAGAATCGTCGATTCGTTGGCCGTATGAACAAAGACCGGCGGAATATATCGTTACATCGTCGAAGAAACTACGATTTTCGACTGTACGCATGCATGCGCGTACAGTCAAAGATCGCAGCAACTTCAACGGCGCAAGCGCCGCGCTGGTGGTTTTGGCGGTTTCCGTACATACGTTGGAGGCCATCTTTGATTCGAAGCGTTCAAAGAGACTCGGCAAGCGCTTTATATGGCGAGTCAATTAGGTTACGGCACGTATGACTATGGCCAACTTTCACTTTTATCACGGTAAGAATTCCAATGTGTGACATTTGGATCGAAATGATCGGCGGCTAGTGTAACAGCGATGTAATGAGCCGAATCGAATCGCGTCGATATGTCCGACGACAACCGCGTCGCGATTTTTGCGCGCGATGTCGAAACGATTCTTAGTCATTCGTTATTCTCACTATCAGTCAATGTCTCGATACCGCGAGGGCGAGAGAAACCGTTTTTTAGATACAGGAGACTTGCTAATGTTCGTTTCTTTCTTTCGCTCCACCCCGCCTCTCTCTCTCTCTCTCTCTCTCTCTCTCAATATATGTATACACTTTCTCTCTCTTTCTCACACGCGCACACTCTGGTCCCCTCTTATGCGGCATTCTCTCTCGCTCATGTTCGGAGACACACGCGTTTTTGCAACATTTTTACGAGCTGTCGTAAATTTAATCACGACTGCAAATGAAAGCATTTTGAGCAATTCCGAGTACAATTATATCTCAAACGAACCGCTGCGTACGTACCGCTAAGCAGAAGAGTGGGGTAGAAACTGCCCAGGGCCAGTTGGATGGCATTCCTTTCGAGCTCGCAAATGGCAGAAATCACGAATCCTGCAAGAAAGATGAACATTCGAACAACGACGATTGCACCGATATGTTTCCCTCTTTGTCGAATGTCGTAAAGGTCATCCACATATCTCTTATCGTTCCTTTTTCGCTGGCAATCCGGGGGAGAACCGCGCGCTTCTTTCTTTGTTTTTCCGAATTACGTTGTTTTTGCAAAAAGGTCCCTTGATATTCCGAACAAACTGGTTAACTGGCTCGAACCGCGAACGGCGAGTTCAAGGTTAACACGAAATGCATGAGTCAGCGATGTAACAATATCGAGCAATACAAAAACATACGAAGAAACGTAGCGACAAAGAAAAATAACGCTTTCACTTTGCGACATTTGTTAACACACATTTTATGTTTCGATTGTGAAATCCGAGCGGAAGCGTTCTTATAACGCGACGCTACTTTTGCTAGCTGCTAAGCTGTGCGAAATTTCTAGTACGAGATCGCCTTACCGAAGCACATGCCGCAGAATCCCTGGAGTATTGTGAGTACGATGACCCATCCGATGTCACCTTTGCATTCGACTCCGAACACCAGGATCATGAAGATCAATACGAGGGCAGTCTGACCGCACATCACCACGAATTGCGTGGCCACATGGGAGAACAGAATCTCGCTGGGCGATACACCAGCCACCCAGCTTCGGTCCAACAGACCTTCCATTCTCTCGATGATTAAAGCGGATGACGTGAGCGCGACCGCCAGGAAAAAGACGATCCTGCGTGAGCACGACAAGCAATTTTAAAAAAACCTGTCTGCGGAATTTTTTTTCATACTTCTTTTACGCGAGAATATATGTTAATTTTTATTATTAGGCCAATTAGCGCTTGAATTAACGATTACGAATAATACTTACGTCAATATCACACCCGGTGCCACAAAGTCTGTAAAGCTAGGATCGTTGCTGCCATAAATAGGATCCTCGAATTGAATCGGCACGTCGGCCACTTTCGTATTCTGGTTGCAGGACGACAACAGGTCCTTGACGAAATCCCTGTACGAATACTGGAGGTTTCGCGACAGCATCAGGCCTATTTGTTGATCTGAAATCGCGAGAATCACATCTTAGTCACCATTAACGCGCGCGTAAAAGAATTATTATTAATTTTCTAGAAAGCTGAGCGCGAACACTCACTGGACATGTCCAGCCAGACTTTGATCTCGCTTTGATCGAGAGTCTCGTCGTCGGAATCTTTTCCTAAAGCCATTCTGGCTACGAGAGCGTCTGTGAAGTTTTCCGTGAAGTACAGAGCACCCCAAGCTTGCCCTGTGCGTACGGCTTCTATCGCTGAGTCTGGATTCGGATAATACGTCTATACGGAAAAAAGTAAGAAAAACAATGAAAAAAAGCTGTTCTGTTGCGACAAATTACAACTTTCAACTTCGGGAAAGAACATTGTTCCCCCTTTTACAATGTTATTTCAGATCAGATTACATTTATATGTATTAATATAAAGTATATTTTAAATTTTATGTTTTTATGTCGTCACACACATGCCTTTATCATTGTTTCATTATCCAGGAACTTGAGGTATCGACAACTGAGATATGTGAAGGTGCAATCTTCCGAGATAGGGCATGTCAGGTTTTCGTAGAACATCTCTTGGTTCACTATGGCCAACTTCAGCCCCGTGGGATCTCGTCCGATCGCCAGACAGAAGAGAATCACTTGCATCACCGGCAAGGCGAAGATGAACAGCATCACACTGCGTAAAGATAATTATCGCGTACGTTATACTAACGTATCTTAGTAGTAGTCAGGTGATTGTCACGTGATTTAGATATGCGCTAATGTTTGTACAATGTGTTATATTTTGGGAGAGAAAAAGAGAGAGAAAGGCGGGGAACGATAAGAGGTCAGAGAGTGCGAGAGACTGAATAAATCTCTTGATCAGTAACATACCCGACGTTCCTCCACATGCGTAGAAAATTTTTCTGTAGAAGCGCTCTGATCTTGCCCCAGCTGGTGATTTTATAACAGTCCGTGAAGTTACCGCAATCGTCGCACTCTAGCACCGATCCGGTCTTTGCAACCGTCAGTGGTTTGCCATTTATCTATAAATCGCAAACACATTGAACAAAGATTCATTTTACGGCACACATCGCGTTTCATTTATTCATGATCGTACATAAGAACTATTATCGTACACCTACAGTATTCAAGTATTCCAACTACCGGTATCGATCCCCGACGCTCACAAATTAGATGTTTTCCTTTTTGCCCGCGTATGTCTTTATAGTTTATCATCATTTGTTTTTTCATTTTTCAAGAAACATATCGATATAGCGTTGGTTACGCTAAACGTATGCAAAAATTATATTTTCGATATTTCTGTCTATTAACATTAAATTACTGAATGAGAACTCGGGCTTGGATTGAAAATATCAAACAATACACACATATATACATTGTGCTGTGAGAAGGTGAATGACAGAGTGTTTGTGTACGAAATTTTGGAAAACGGTCGCGAAAATTCTGTTATGTTTTCCTTATGTTGTCATTCCTTATCGCGTGTTGTCATTCTCAAGGTTACGCGACCTTCGGCGTATGGCGTCATGCGCCGTCTAAGCGTGCGTAGTGGGACCATAATAGTCTTGGATGCGGCTGAGAAAACATGTCGCATCATATCGATCCTCTTAGTTTTTAATCTCGGATCTCAAAAACTTGCTATAATTTTATTCTCAATCTTTTGTTGCCGAAAACCGAGATACGGCTGTAAATCGGTAAGAGATAACGGAGATAAGTCGGTATAACTCGAATCACACGACAGCAGTCCACCTCCCTAATTCTATACACGCGTATTTTTATGTTACTCTAAATTCTTGGCTATAACTTGGGTAATTTTTTATCTCTTTTTTGTTCCAGATTTAACATGGCGAAACGTAGCGGATTCAACATAGCTGGCTCCAGCTGCAAGTCGTTTCGATAAGTAATAAAAAATACAAAAATGAAATGAATTCAAATTGGTGGGTTTACTAGTAACGAGTTTTTATAGACTTTCGTTGGAATCAATGCGGTTTATTTTGCTAGTAGACTTTTGCATATATATATATATATATATATATATATATATATGTATGTAACATTAAGCGAACTGTTCGCAACAAATGGGGAATTTTGTTCAAGTTAGCGTATCATCAAATTAACATTTGAGGTACCGAATATTTGATCTAATTTCATTCTGAGATTATTTAAATATTTTTATACGAATACGAAAATTTTTCGCTATTTATTTTTACATTTGTGACTCAAGCTGCGTAATTATTCAACATAGAATTATTCATTTAATATTTTCCCTAATTGTTTTATGCGATATAAAGTTCCCAAAATTGCGCGTCAAAATCGCGCCGCTCGTGGAATTATCGCGAGATTATTTTATTCTCGCGTCGATTAATTTCGCGGTCGTCGCAATTTGTAACTTTTGATTTCTCACACTTGCGTCTGTATCTCGCGACAATATTATTCGAAGAGATCCCTTCGAGGAATTAAATTCGCGAAATTATTATGAGAGCACGTCTCACGGAGGTATCGCGAAGCAATCTTCGTAAAGTACGATGAAATAATTTTCATCAAGACATCACGACATCGCGGTTTGTTGCCAAAAACGTCACGTCGTTATCGCGATTACGGTTATTTAAGATCTTCGCGATTATCTTCTCGTGCGTTTAACATCTTGATCGAGTTTGTGATTCGAGCGATCGGTTCTCAACTTGTGATTTTTTGCACGCGACTCCAAGTATCGGGATTTATCATATCGTAGTTTGCGGTTCCTCGTACATCTCGATTTCGCCTTTCGTAAAAATCAAATTCGCGGAATCTGTTCCGAAACAAGAACATATTTTTCGACGGCGTTTGGGAAGCGTCGTTGGACGCCGTTAAACGGCGCAGAATTTCGGTCGAACGTTCACCCGCACTGCGAGTGAAATGCAGCCAACGTGGAACTGGACTTTCGGATGCGGTGGGACGCGGAAGTCCCACAAGACTTGGCCGGACGGGCCTCTCGACGATGGATCTCTCGACATGCATCATTGGTGAGACATTGCCAACGCTCACGCAGCGTTATCACGTAGTGCAAACGTAGGACATAAATCGCATTGATTTGCAACGGACAGCGCGCGGGCTGTTACACACTGCTAATGAAGGTCGTAAATATTCGCGAAATTTTCTATCCACAATGCGTGCGGGCATGTAATCCTTCTTACATCATAATGATTGGCTATTCCGTTGGTAGAGTCATGGATCAGGACCTCTTTGCTTTGATGGAAGTTGAGACCGACAACGCCGGACTCCTCCGTCACGTACACCGGCTCCTCTTTCTTGCCCCAGTTTAAAGAAGCCTGTGTGCAAAAACAAAAAAAGGGGGAAAAGAAGCGGTGGCCCGGTGGTGGAGAAGAGAGTGGTGTGGTGATATGTCGAAATTGACGCGAATCTCGTAGCGAAATTCATCGCGAGTACGGAAGAAAGTAAACATGGTCTTTTCTTCCTTCTCGTCCGTTTTATTCCGTACTTTGCGCGAATGCACATTGCTTCGCGTCGATTACGTGGTGACCAATCAGCTGGGCCGAAAAGTAAAAGCGATGTGACGCTTGACATCGATGTCATATGCAGTGTAGTAACCGTCCGACGCGAAACGAGACGGAAACGAAAGCTTGAAAATAGAAAGTACAATTTTTCAAATAGGAGGCAAAGGCAAAAATTGCGAAATACGATTCGCATCTAAAAACAAAACAGAAGAACCTCGGGGGATCGAGAAATAGAAAGTCGTGTACGAAAATGATAAGGCGATCGAGGCATTTTGTAAATTTACGATCTTCAGTCACGCGATTACTGATCTCTAGCATTTGAATTTCACAAGGCTAACATTTTATCACGATTGTAAATTCTAATTTGGAATTTACCAATTAATAATAATCTCGCGACTATTAGTTTCTTAGGCATTTGAATTTTACAAGAATCTTGATTTCTTATCATCATCATTTTATCGTGATTGTAAAGTAGAAGAGTTAAGAAATCCCAAAATACAAACTAGCAATTGCGTTGAGGAGCGTGATAACGAACGAAAGATATTCGGACGGAAGATAACACGACATTGTGTACACGACTGACGCAATATTCGAATCATACTTTCCCTCGAGGTAGTTCTCTCTATTCTATAGTTCTCTTACAATGTGCGACGTGCCGAACTCGTGGATGACGAATTTGCGGGGAATTCATTCGAGACAGAAAACATACAGAGCAGCAGTGTGCAAATAGGAAAAGTATCTGAGAGAATCATAGTTCCTCGAATATGTTGTTGCTCACCAAGCTGATATTATTTGAGATGTTCAGCTCCGTCGGTGGTTGAGCGTATTGTCCTTGCTTCCTGGACAGTTTGAGGAAGACCTCTTCGAGGGAGGCGCAGTTGTACATTGATAAGAGAGTCCTGGGTGCCTCCTCGGCCAACAATCGGCCGCTTCTCATTAAACCGATCTGTCGACGAAAATATATTTCATTGTGCTCACTCGTTATTTTTCATTGTCTTTATTGCATCTGATATTTTTTGAAGACTTGCGTAAGTCTGGAATTTTATCTTCTCTGATGTGTCTGAAGCATATGAATTAACACGTGACTAAGAGGCAGAGATCCACGTGTGAAGAAATACGTTGAGATCCTGCTCAAACTCAAACATTATCTCCATTTTGATTTTCTCGCGGAGGGAAAATTTTGCTTATTATTCTTACGCGGAGAAAAATGCTGTAATTTGTTTTAATCACTTAAATCACTACTCGAATCGTAAAATTGGTCAAGAACGCCGCTGAATTGAATTGAATCTCTTCTTGACTCGACAGCAATGTTATTGAAACCGATGCATCATACATCGAGTTTAATAACTCGAGTGTTATTATTCGATAGTGTCGCCACTGAGTCGAGCAGATTTACTTTTCAATTACGGCACCGCTGTCCAATTTTGTCGATACAACAGCCCATTTCTTCTTCCGTGGTAAACTTAGCTCTCTTTCTTCGGGAGGTTTAACCAGCGCGTGAATTTTCGGTCGGGCGGAAATAACGGATAAATCAGTCCATCGATCAATCAATCTTTTCTCCTCGAGTCGCTCGAGATGATTAAAAACTGCGAAATGTTCCGGCCACAACGGCGCGCTACGGTCACCGCGAGAAAAAACAAATTATTGACAAAAAATCAAGAGCGGCCTCCTTAAGAGCTGTTTACACTGTAATTTGCGCTCGCGATATACGTAATGAATGCGCGCGGAATGATCGGTCAAATGACGCGATAATAAGTGCGCGTGCAGTCTGCGTCGATTATCGGCTGGATTTGACATTAACGCCAAACATTGAAATCTTTCTCTCTTACTTGTCCTAGCAATCGATCAATTACCGATTAATTACTTAATTAGACGAGAAATTGCTCTTTATGTGCGATATTACCGTATGCGCCTGTCGGGCCTCTTCGATGTAATGCGTCGTTATGATGACTGTCTTGTTACCGTCTTTGGTGATTTGAACCAGATGATTCCATATGCTGCAAGATAAAAGCGAGGGGGATGCGCTTTAATCAATTGATCTCCCTTCGAAGTGATTTCTCTTATTCGATTCATTATCTTTTGAATATTATCCCCTAAGAATTATTTTCTCTCCAATAACTAGGTCGATCGATAACAATCTCTCAATAATTTTCTAAAAATTTTACATTATTTCCATGAAAGAGTATAATCTTTCATTGATTTTCCACATTAAGATTATTTCTTCATTATAATCGTAAATATAATGACGAAGGACTGCATTTATTTAAAATACAAGCGACTTGTTACAAGTCGGAAGATAATCGCGATAATAAGTTGGTTTATGCTTGGGTGTATATCTTACACATAACAAATTCTCATTAGACCCGCGATTGACTCGTTCCTTCATTGCATTTTCGAGTTATTTTCCCGATGAATTTTTTTCGCGATATTTTTTTTTATACGTTTAATATCCTTCGTGTCAAGGATACCACTCTGATCTTCAAGAAAAATAGGGAGGAGGGGGGGGGGTAGGAGAGGTGCAATGTATGATACATAGGGTTATAGAAGCATGCTGCATACAATGCAATTGTAATACGTCGACACGCACTGAAGCAAACGTAGAAACGCCATGCGTAAATATCTTTCCTCTGAGTCACACAATGACGAGACGAGATAGATTAGACTTGAAACGGGGATCTCCTCATTCGTGACGTGACTGGAATAAAACATAGACGTGCGCGATCGTGTGTTTGTTAAGCTCATGTATTATTTATTATACACGTGAAGAATCTCATGCTCGCGAATTCCACGCCGTCGCGAGCGCATCGGAGAATTTTGCAGCACTTTCTGGTGTTTCGTTCCCTCGTGAGACTGAGCGGAGAAAACTGAGCATCGTCATGCACTCATCAATGAGCACACTCATGAGCACACGTGTAAACGATTGCGTTAAGTTTTGCTTAACGGAGGAGCGTAAAGTCCGTTGTTAGAGGGAGACATAGATACGCGCAGGATTTAAAGATATTTAAAGATAAGATCGGGGTTATATAAAAATATGGCTTTTTGCCTCGAACGGCCGGCCAATTCGACGAACTAACCGTAGTGCATTACACACGTGCTGATGCTAAGATCGGTCGTCGATTTATGAAACTAGACCGCAACGAAGTAAAAGTCGAAAGTCGCGCCGTGCTCGGTGCAGACACGAGCATTGAATCTGCCATGCTTAGAACGAATATCATTATATATTCTTGAAGCCTGTATATTAGATAACTCGAACCTTTCGCGCGCACGCATTCGCGGGTGAAGCCTGTCAAGAGTCTGTTCCGAAAATCTGAATCGACGGTGCTAAAAGTACAACGTAAACCTCTCGGGTTCCTTTAATCGCTCTCGCGCATGATTTTATTCCGCGAAACTGTGAAATCTGTCCGCCGGTGTTATTTATCGCGTTAGCGTATCAGAAGCGTGAATTGCGCGATCATTTCGAACAGCGATCGCACAAATCTGGCTGGAATAGACCGACGCCGCGTCGCACAGTGGGCAAAAAGACTCATTTTTTGGACAAAAGTCTACCGACAATGCAATTTTCAACCGATTTCAAATTTCTTTTTTCAATTTACTCATGAAACATTGCTCTACAACGTAGTACCGCGGCATTGATGAAAAAAAATGCTGAAATTCAAAATGGCGGATGGAAAGTGAGTGACGAAGGTATTGAATTCCTGTCGAATGATACTTTTCTCTTATAATATTAAATATATTTACATTGAAATTGTTTCTTGAGTCGCTAAATATGAATTTGAGATCAAACTTAAAATTAAAAAGTCAAGATAACATTTGTTATAAAAGTAAAAAATGTCAGAACTTTATAATTAATAATATTATAAAAATATTAACCTAAAACATGTAAGTAGAAAAAAATTCAAACAAATATAACATAAACATTTAAATTAAACAAAAACATTTAAAAAATTGAAAAAAAAACAAAATAAAGAGACAAAAAAAAACAAAAAAACCAGTACCCATATAACGGCCGATACTTTGACGTGGTATAAGGGCTTAAATATTGTTTTATTATCTAAGCAGTTATACAGCAATATAACAAAATTCTGCTATTTTGTACAAATTTAATATTAAAATATGAAAAATTTTTAAATAATTATGTGCCAAGTGCATAATAATCTTTTTTTTGTAAATCCAATAAATCTTGTAAAGTTCTGACATTTTTTACTTTTATAACAAATGTTATCTTGACTTTTTAATTTTAAGTTTGATCTCAAATTCATATTTAGCGACTCAAGAAACAATTTCCATGTAAATATATTTAATATTATAAGGAAAAGTATCATTCGACAGGAATTCAATACCTTCGTCACTCATTTTCCATCCGCCATTTTGAATTTCAGCATTTTTTTTCATCAATGCCGCAGTACTACGCTGTAGAGCAATGTTTCATGAGTAAATTGAAAAAAGAAATTTTGAAGTCGGTTGAAAATTGCATTGTCGGTAGACTTTTGTCCAAAAAATGAGTCTTTTTGCCCACTGTGCGTCGGTCCGGCAATACGGGATGAACGACGACGAGCAAGTCACGACGTAATGGGAAACATTACGACGGAATTGGGTTAGGTCGGAAGAGCGAAGATCGCGAACTTTCCTGGCGGTGTTCTCGGTGGAAAGTGATCGGGCCCATAAATATTTCACGAGACAATTACGCGCGCGATCGAAAACGCGAAGAAATGGTGAGAGAAGCGCACGCGCGCTAGTCGACGTGCAAGCGGTCGTAACAAAGCTGTAAACTTTCTCAGACAATCAGACAAAGCGTCCGAAGCTTCTCGCTTCGACTGTTCTAGCGGCTCCGCCGCGTTATTATTTCCGTTTTCTTCCTGCGCCGTTATTATTTCGCCTTTGTTTCACCTCGTCCCTGCCAGGGAAACTTACGCACCTCGATATAAAATCTACGAATGGAAACATGATTTGCGCTTGGGGATCTCTCTCTGGAAAAGCCGACACTTATACAAATAACCGACTCGGAAGCGAATTGCCTCTTAACGCGTATTTACGTGACTTTTCATTTTCTCGCTCTATTTCCACGTCACGCATAAAACGCGCTCGAGAATGCGCCCGAGGAATATGAACGCAGCGATCTAGCGAATTAATAAGCCGCGCAGCGAAGCACGGCAGATGACCGCAACGTAGTGATTAACACGAACGATTTCCTGTCACGAGAGCCGAGTATTATTATGAGAAGTGTTCGGCTGAGTTATTCGCCTTATTTGCTCCCGAACGAAAGCGACACTTTTCCCGCTCTGTCAGCAAATTTTGCGTCCTCTCTCGCAAAGCAAGACGGAAAAAAACCCACGATTTTGCAGTCGTCAATCTGTCTAATTTACAGGATCTGCTTATTAAAGGCTCTTTCAAAGAATACTTTACGATATCTAGACACTCTCTCGGAATTTAGATGGCAAAGTTTGATGGCATTTCTTTCTCTATTTGTATACAAACAATTATCTCGTAGTTCCTTTTCGCTTTCCCCCCGTTTCCTGCTTTTGTCCCTTTCAAATCCAATACAGACACACTTTCAAGTCCAATACAGACACACGTCCGCATCGTTGCCAAATCTTTCCCTCAAAATTTCACGTGGTGTCGCTCTTGCAATCTGCGCTACCAGTAAACGCAAATAAACGCGCGTCTCTAAGTATATCGTTCGTCATATTTTGTCTCCATCGAGCGTCAAGCATTATACGACGGATACGAGTCATAATCGTCGCCAGATGTCACGACTTAGGGAATTTTTACGTCAGCTTACGAGCTACCATTCCGCACAAATCACGGTCCAATGTCCAAAGACCAAAAGCTCGAACGTGTTTTTCGCGCGTAACAAGGCGTCGTCAAGGACTTCGGGAGAGCCTAATGAGGCTTCTAACGAGAATACATAATTCGAATTCACGGTACTCTCGAGTCGTCCCTGCCGGGTATTTCACGCGCGGACGTAGAAACTCGCGTTATTCAATCGCACACTCGTGTGCGATGATTTAACGTCAGATGGAAGGAGCCGGGGTGCGCGAGACGCGGCACGCGGTCGTGTTCATTTACAGTCCTCCTCTTGCCCCCGTTGGGCCGTACGGGCGATACTTTCACTTAAAGTCAAGCTTAAAGCGTGACTTACGATTCGGTGCATTGGCCAGCGGAGAGTTGCCGGCACGCGCGATTTAATCTCTCGATGCTTAGATTTTCAGCGAAAGTGCGCGCGCACGGCGGTCCCTCGGACTCGCTTTTTCCTTCCTCGTTTCGTCGTTCACGTCGCAGCCGGCAGCGAGCACGCTGGTGAATTTCGCGGTTCGTCAGGCAAAATTGAGACATCGGGGAGATCTCCGCGACAAGAAACAGCCGACATGAAGTGTCCGCGGCGATGTCTGGACGAGCCGGCTCTGCGCGAGCCGATCTCGTCGCGCGCGCTTTCCCACGTGGGAAATCGGCCGGAAACTCGGCTAGACGAAATACTCTCGTCTCGTACGGGATAGGACACGGTCTGTCACGTTATTTAATTACACTGGCGAGGAACATGCGAGCGCGCGCGCGCGATGGATCATCGAGGTTCGCGTATGAAAGTCAGCTGTTCTAATTATATTAATCTTGTCGCGAGTGATGAACTCGAAACGTAATGAAAATAGCTGGAACGTACCTTTGTCTTAATAACGGATCCACGCCTACGGTTGGCTCGTCAAGGATCAGGAGTTCCGGGTCGTGCATAAGGGCCACTGCGAAAGACACTCGTCTCTGTTGACCGCCACTGCGCCAAAGAAGTGAAAATGATCGATATCTGGCTCACAATTGTATTATTTAAGTCGCGAGGAAACTAAATTTTGCCGATGGCATTTAGGACATGAAATCTCGGACGATTTGAATAGAATTCTATATTCTTGCTATTCGAATGCCAATCTTGATCTATTCATTTGTGTTATATGGGAAAAAAAAAACGGTTCTTGCAACGTAACTGAGCTTCGGATGTGAAATAAAAGTGCAGTTTCTCGCTCTGAGAGTCACACAGTTGAATCGCACGATTCGCAAAATCCGGCAGAGTTTCCGCGCGCGCGCGCACGCGCGGATACAACGGAAATCCCGGTTCGCTCTCGCAGGATCTCTCGCGAGGCTGCAGCGAACGCATACCTGAGATTCTTCACCAAGCGATTCTGCGAAGGCAGGTCGAGAAATTGTAGCAAGAAGCGCAGCCTCTCGACGATCTCGGCCGTGCACATTCCGAATATCCAGCCGAAGTACATCATGGTCTCGCGGATAGTGAACTCGCCGTAAAGGGCTGTCTCCTGCGGCATGTAGCCGACCCTTTTGCCCGGCACACCGGAGCCCTTTGTCCCGGGTTTACCACCCAGCACCCAGATCTCGCCAGAGTTCAATCTCCTGCGGCCGACGATGCAGGACAACAGCGTGGTTTTGCCGCACCCGCTGGCGCCCAGCAGTCCGTATCTAACATGAACAATTGGAACGACGATCATTACGACTTTTATTATCGTGAGTGTCGATCGTTGATTGAGTCGCGAGACAAGAAACGTGGCCACGTCGGTGAGACGACGGGAATAATTTCGAAATCACGTTGAGGATACTCGAGGCGGGCAGGAAAGGTAGAAAAGGATCTCGCCGGACGGCGAGGTTATTTTTTTTATTTTATTTTTGCTCATTTCGCGGGGTACACCTTGACGAAAGATACTCCCTCGGTCTCTCCGAGTGATGCATTCACAGCGAGAGACAAACTGTGTTTGCGTGGGCGTGCGGTAAACACATTTAGCGCGCGTGTCGCGTAGCTTTAAAAACGAACCGGCCGAATCATCGTCAATGTTGATCATTAGCATTAAACCAAGCAGGTAACAAAGACAGGCGGCGAGACGTGGCAACATTTCGCAAGTACTTGGAAAACAATCGGAATGAGTAATGGGGAAAAAGGATACCTCACCGAGCGGCGAGTTCGCGCTAATTTTTTTCACGTCTCGCCGAAAATACTCCCTTCAACTGATCATTTGAAAGATTCACTCGTAGCCGCGAAATATGTACACACACGCGCCGTGCACTTTTAGCACGCGCGTGTCATATTTTTGAATATGAATGGGCGGATCAACAGAGTCATTTGCACGCGCAGTTTTCGCAGGGGCACGAACAAAAGCACAGACAACTCGGGAGGTCCGTTCTCCTTGAAGCCCGGACAAATACATGAATTCGCGGGAACCGTTGACCCTCCATTACCCTCGTATGAGTCAAACGCTCAGTTTACATTTCTTTTTTTTTTTAATTACTTTGATGTGGCATAAAAGTTGACTCTGAAACTTTCTGACTTTTTACTTATAACCATTTAGATTATATATGTATAGTTATTTTCTGAATTATGTTAATACAATTTTCTTAATACGAGAAAACTAAAATTCGGTTTTTTAAACGAGGGCAATGAGGAGGGTTAATAGGCGCGATTTCTGCAGCGATTTAGGAATGCCGCGGCGCTGTGATAAGAGTTGGCGGAAAAATCGCGCGCGCGGCATGTGTCGCGAGTACGTCGAGAGGTTGTTACGCACAGTGAAAGAATAATCAATTTTAAATTGCGCCGACCGACTAGCCGCGCTGCGAAGGCAAACGCGAAGTTGCGCGTGACGCAACCGTTCGCTACGACGAAATAAGTGGAAATCGAGAACGCGACCTGGGACCGTTGCCTTCGCACTCACGGTGAATCACACTAATTTGTCATCGATTTATGCCCTTTCGTGTGCGGAATACGCTTACGCGCCAACGCTGTCTCCCCTCGCACCCCTCCTCCGTGTTTTTTTTTGCTCTCCTGCCTTTTGCCGTCATGCCGACGGAGTCGTTCTCCGAACGCACGACTTATGTTTCTCTGCTAACAAAAAGCTGTCTTTATACTTTGTATATAACATCGTTACATACAAGCGATTCGATTTTAGAAGCGAATAATAAATATGAATTTTTTACTCTCGCGATAAAAAAGAATCGAGGGATCTCGTGAAGATTAATCGATAGTCGTCGATAGAATGCCGTGACGTTCTCCATTAATTCCGGAAACGTACAATTGACAGGTTGCGTAACGGCGAACGGCGATTAGTCGTAGCAGCACAAATACACGGAGTTATTGGATCAGTCAAAAAATATGATTTAATGTTCTGCCTTCTTCGATGCCTTCTACGATAAAAAAGAAGCTGTCAGAACAGCTTGGCGAGCGAGTGCAGATTGCGATTATTCAGCTGATTATCACATGCATAATTCATTCGATACTACGCGATAAGGTCCAATCTAAATGCCAAATCTCATTGAGCTTGTTGACCGACCGCGGGAGCAATCGGCATTTCGAAGATTCGGCTCGATGATCGTGACGACAGTAAGTTCTTTCAGCGTTATCGCACTCGATGAATGCAGAAACTCGCACTCGACGGCACTGACGCAGAGCACAATTGGACGGAATTGAGTGTTAATTGTCAATTACGATACGATAGCCTCGATTATACGGTCTCGTATAAACGTTCATTGTATTCAAAACACGACGCTATTTTTGCAGACGATAATTCTCCGCGATGTCGTCCTCTATATCAGGAATACGGAGAAAATAATTATGATTGTTAAAAAAATAATCTTGCAACTTTGTTGAGACGGACGAGTATTATGAAGACAAACCACTTTTTCTTTCACGACACCTTACGCTAACTTTTCTTCCTCGTGTTGTTAATGAAGATTATCATTTGCGAGTCATGTCCAAATCGACATTAGCTGTCGCACAAGAGACAGACTTTAAATATTTTATGCGAGACGGTTTCAGTCGCACAGTCTGTCGACGTCTCTTTTGCCTCTCCTCCTGTTTGATTCGAAGTAAAAGCTATTTCATAGAAATCGCGCTTGAATATGCTGAAGTGTGCTCAAATCGAGAAGTACGTCGCGCGTGACGGAGCCTCGTCAATCACCGACGAAAACGGAGCACACAGAGTGCGAGAAGTCTGTTCGGGATGTTTTCGTCCGCGTACGAAAGGCGCTAACAAGTTAATTGCTTCTAATCAGTGCAGTCGCCATGGATTGGTTGCATGACCCACCGCGTTCCGCGTTTCGCTTTGTATCAATTTTGCACACACTCGGCACGTTATTTGTGTCGACATGCATTATGTGTGCACATCGGGCGTGCGACTTCCGTCTTATTGACAAATTGTGACGAGACAGAGAGAGAGAGAGAGAGACAAAGGAGCAATCGCGCACACTTTGACGCGCGTCTCGCGTAATTCGAAACGTGCGATTACTTTTGACTTCGGGTTAACGCGTATAACGCCACAATGTAATCACACGTCTCGATCGCACGGCGATTACGAAACTCGAACTATAACGATTATAACTGGAATTACAGGCCGGTCGAATGTGTTTTAATTTCCTGGTGGTTGCGGGACTCGCATTGTTATACCGCGTTATGAAATAACTACTATAACGCGGTTATTCCGTTCCCCCCTGCGGAAACCTCCGGGTTTATCGCAAAACGCGATCTCGCGGCACTACCGGCACGAATCGCCGTCGTATTAATTAATACATACGACTGCTACTCGTCAGGAGTTAATCATCGTTCCGCTAAACTGACTCGTTAAGGCGGATAATGAGATTCTCATGTATCGCTTTCTCGAGACATTATCCGCATAGCGAAACGGCATAAGTACACCATTTTCTTTATTTCGAGTCGGATTACGAGAGAAGAGGCACCGCCACCAGGAAGTTAGGCAATCCTAATGGCAAAGCGATACACGTAAATTCGTAGCGTGCGGTATAATAAGATGTACACGTAATAATATAGAGAAAGAGAGAGAGAGAGAGAGAGAGAGAGAGAGAGAGAGAGAGAGAGAAAAGAAAGAAAAGGAACATCATTATACCAACTCGTTACGAAGAAGAATATCTTATCGATATTTTATTTTTTAATTCTTGAAGACAGTAATAGAAGTTTCCCCATTATCGTAATATACAAAGAGACCTGTGTGACTTGTGTTATCGCGAATTGTAGTCATTTTTCGTTTATATCTTTATTACATACATATATCTATTATTTTATTATTAGATCGTACACATCTCCATGTCAGTTCATTTCAATACGCTCGAGAAACTTTCGCTTTTTTAATGGACAAATCTCGAGAATTCGAACGAAGTGCGAAGCGACTGGGGGTTTCATTGGCACAAGCAAAATCGCGTGCCTCAGACGCGAAATCGACGAAAACAACAGCCTCTTTGGGGGGCGGAAATGAACGCGAAAGTGCCTGAACATGAGACAGAACGTTTTAGGCGGGTTGAAATTGGTCCGCAATAGCATGCTTTCATTTATGGAACCGATTGATATGTTACTACTGATAAGTATATTATACACGATCGCCACGGAAATTGTACGCAGACAGATCGCTACAGGTAAATATCATTAATCAAATGAGTAAACGTGAAGGAGCAGGTAAGAGCGCTGTTATCGGGTCGAAATTTCATAAACGTAGAAGACAAATGTTGCTTTTATATCCAATTCGAACGTTTCGATCCTATTGTTCGGCTGCGTTTAAATCGAATGTAGAAGCAAACTTCTTTTCCCTCTGACAGCAGCGCTGACTCCTGCTTCCGCACTTATTTGTTTGATCGTATTACCTTGAGAGCTTATCGTTTTATATAAATAAAATTATAACACACTCACATCGAGCCTTTGGCGACCGTCATGCTGAGATTCTGTATAACGTGGTTCGGATTCTTGCTACTACCGTAGATCTTGAAGGCGTGCCTGACGCTGACCGCCTGCTGGCGATTCCAGGAGGGGTTGTTGAATCCTGGCGTCACCGAGACGGTGCTCGACGTCACCATCGTCAGGTCCATGTCGCTGTCCGCGTTGCTCTGCATGTTTGCGTTCGTGAGACCTTCGGCACCCGCAGCTCCGTCGCTGCAATAGAAACGAACATGACGATAACGATAAATCACACGCGAAGGATGTCACAAATCGCACGTAATATATCTTGTGCAATCGCGTGTAGCACTCGGCCGACATTTCCTTACGGAAGTTGCTTGCAGGAGACACTTGTAATGTGACGTGTAAAATTACAGCAAGGCGGGGGTATGTTGGGCGAGCGTGCCACGTGCGTAATTGCAGGGGTGGCAATCGTAGGAGTGGGATTACGCGTCGTCGAGTTTTGATTAATTTTTCGAGGCTTTGAAAAATGAGACTTAATTTTTGAATGAAAACTCCTGCTGTACTTGTCTTTTTGAAAAACACAGAGATTTGTCTTTCATTCTCTCAGAAATAAGAAGCCCCACGAATCTGAAGTTGTAAACTCCCAAGTTTTTTGAAAACAATAGGGTAAACTTTCAAAAATCACTCACGTCCAATTACTGTAAATTTAATGCCAATAGCGTTTAAATAATATCATATGTCGCAATTAATATTACACTACTCAATTTAACGTACATATTGAGCGAGCTCGGACAGACTTACTAATGCACAAACTGCTCGCGAAGCTAGATGATAACTAAATAGCGATAATAAACACTATCATGGAGGTCATTCATAATAAGGTTGTATTCGCAATAATTAAACATTATCAACAGTGCAACTTGCAAGGTACTGATAGCATGAGCGTTTATGAGCTTACAAAACGCCATGAACTGCTGATGAATTTGCTGACCAAGCAGCGATAACAAACATTGCTAACGTTTCGCCGCGATGTAACTCTCTTTGGTGAGTCTTGCAACTGCTTCGTCGCTTCTTCCAAATTCGAGATACCACCTTCGTTGCGAACGAAACGAGACGCTACGAGGCGTCGGACCGACTCGGCCGAGTTCTAGAAAATTGCCCGCACCCTCCGCGGCATAATTGCATGCACACACGCATACACGTGCTCGTTGCGCAGAACGATTCTGTAAATCTCGGTCCGGATTGCGCGGTATGGAAAGAGTCGAAGCGACGCGGTGCGTTACGCAACAGGCGCGCCGGCCGCGGCTTTCTTTTCGCTGACGCGCGCGCGCCAATTCATTGGGCAACGCGTCGACGCGCGCTCTCTCACGTGTGTCACTTGTGTGTGTGTGTGTGTGTGTGTGTGTGTAAAGCGCGTGCAGGAGTACGTTAATACATACTCGCTCACTTACATATCTGTTCGGACACTGCGTGACACTGTGTGCGCGCGTGGATGCACATAAGCATACGTTCATACACACATGGACGCGGAATATATAATGCGTGCACGCATCGGCTGCAACGTGGCGGCGGTATGCGCGTGTAAAAGCAGAGCGAGTGTGCATTCTTGCGCTAGTTTGCACGATTTCGGCGGTTCATTTCGCGATTTCCCTTTCTCAAGGCGAACTTTCGAGCCGCGCGCGCGCGCGCGCGCGCTCGCGCACCAGTTTGCGGATATTACGTCCTCCGCTCTACTCTTACTCTTAATCGAAACGCCGAAGGGGTGTTACACGGAGAACGAAGCGCTACCTGCCTTCCTCTGAAATTTTTAATTCCCTTTTAATGCTTTCGTTAGCACAGAGAAATTAATTCCTTCGTATCTCGAGACACCGATATAGGCCTCTCCTCTCTCTCTTTCTCTCTCTCTCTCTCTCTCTCTCTCTCTCTCTCTCTCTCTCTCTCTCTTTCTATCCCTTCTCGCAGGCGACATGTTTACCCCGCAGGAATCGAAACTATCACCGTGTATCGTTATCGCCGGTTACGTAAAAGTAAATGCTGGAGCTACTTCGGACAATTGATTAATGAATAGCGATCCAAATAGATCGCTATCCTGAAGTTAATCGAGAAAAGTATCAAACACGTGCCGCTTGTGATGGGCGAGAGAAAGAGAAGAAGGGAGAGGGGGGGGTACACTAGAGCAGTTGCGACGACGGAAATGTATTGATATTACGCAAGTGAACGGTATGTGTATCGGGTGAGTTTAGTGTCACAATAATCGAGTAAGGTGTTGTTATGGTTTTTCGCGGGCTATTACTTCAGCAATTGGAAAAGTGACGGGCCGACCGATGCATATTACGCGACGACGATGATGACGACTTACGACAGCGAAGAGGACGGTATTTGCAAATACTCTCAGCGTTGCGAAAATCCGCAAGTTTCCCCCGAAGAATTTTCTATCCATTAATGGGGTATGGAGTGCGCGGAATTACGCGTGTGAAGGGGAACACGATATAAATATATATTGCAGTTCGGAGTAATTACCCGGAGGCGACGCATAATTCGCTACTGCGAAACTACATGAAAAAACCGCATTGCAATTAATGAATCGTGGAGAATCGCTTGAGACGGTGCGCAAAAAGCGTGCGCATTAGGTTCGACGCTGGGTGGGAATGCGCTACGACAAAGTCGATTGAAAATTTCTTTGGCTGAATATACGAGGAAAGAGACGACGTCAAATTACAAAAAAGAAATATGGAATCAATAATCGCTGGTAATTTATCGGGTGAGAAACAGAGGAGGGAACTCGAGTTGATCTTAATTATCACCGAGTTAATCTTTTGTTTACTCGACATGTTGAATTAAGGAGTCAACGTATATACAGTCGTTGGCTATTCCTCCATAATATTTTATAATCGCTGCTTAATGAAACCAATTCACCGTAAAATAACCGTACACTGAAGGCAATCTCGACATAATTGGTAATCCATCATCCTTCGCGACGAAGGACAATTGCGCAATAAGTGGCGATTAGTTTTCAAATACGTCTGGCGGAAACGGCTCATTATTTTGAACCCCGTCGTCTCGGGGGCAAGTAAAGTAAAGTATCTGTCCTCGTTCGCCTGCGGCACGTTGAAAAATAGCCGCTGAACACACCCGAGAGAATCGAGACGCTCGATCGAGCTGTCTGTAACGATCATTATTCAATCATTAATGCGATGTGTAATAATTCTTGACTGTATCATCGATCTCGACGTACGTCGTTTATCTCTCTCGCCTCTCGTGCCTCTTATAATCAATTGCTCATTATCGGCTACCGCGATACCGCTCATCAAAAAGCAGTATTTTGATAATACTTGCATCTCACTCGCGAGACACCCTGTCGGCCATTTGCAAAACGCAATTCCCTGCGAGGTGCCCACACGTTCCGTATTCCGCGCGCACGTTCTTCTTCTGCGAATCAGCGGTTCATGTTTGCATGATAATCGTATCACTCGACCACGTTGAAGTGTGGTGTACGAAGAAAACGCGAGACTCCGTGAAACCGCTCAATATTCAATTCATCACGTCGCTGATGAAAACCTCGCGTTGAGATTCCGGAGGGATACGACTCTCCGGGAAACTCGGGAAACTGACGAAGAAACATCGGTCGATTTTTCCGCTTACAAAAACTACGAGCTCGCGCGCGACGTTTCTCGACGCAGCTTCTCCTTCGTGAAAATATATCCTCGAGGGAATCTTCGTTTCCCCTCTACGACTGCGGGTGATATTACGCGCGTCCGAGCGAGTTTCGCCTGTCGACGTTTCTCCGTCGACGCGCTTCCCCTGTTACGCGTTAAGAGTCGCCTGCGATAAATTCCAGCCGATTGCGGCGAATGTATTACGAATGGCCGACGTGCGATGGAAGTGTGCGTCCGACGAAACGGAAGGTTGAGGGAAAACCGAAAGCGCCGTCGCCAAGCGAGACGACCACATTGCACAATATCCGCGAATTGATGAACGACGTTCAATTCGCTCGCCGGAGGCGAGCCGGGACGAGAGGCGCTTTCGAGCGCGCGAATGTGACGATCGTCGAGCGTCAATCGCGATCCTTGGAACGGCGCTCAAGATATTATCGCAGGGCAAGCACACTCGATTCGCACTCGCGCTCGCGAGAAAAGCGCGACGCCGCGGCGCGCCGGGCGGTAAAACGCGCCGTCGTCGCAACGCGACATGACAGAGCGCGGTGCCTTTCGAAAAAATGTACGCACCGGCCCCCGTTCTTCTGCGCGGCCGCTCGCACCTGTCGTAACAATCGTAACGAGAGGAGAAGAGAAATATCTGAGAAGACGCGTTCTCCGACTGCTTTTGCGAGTGCTTTTGCGCAAGCGACACATCGATGTAACACAGAAGCGGCAATTAGCGCGCTCGTCATATTTACAATCTCTTTCCTTCTCTCATCGAGAGAGGAGGTGCAACAGGTGTGTAACGTGTGCGATTACACTCGACGGACAACACAGAGATCCACACGGTAGAAAGAAGCGCGCGAAAGACAGAGGCGCACCTGTGCTGTCGGTCGGCCTGATGCTGCTGCGACGATGCGATTTCGGCGCGCGGTATGTCGTTCGACGGCACATCCCTGACTCGAGCGCGTCGCCTGGCGGTTCTTGATCCGCGCATGAAACGGCAAAACGTCATAACTGTGTGTGTGTGTGTGTCACCGCGATCATCAGCGACGGGTTGCGTTGATTTCGCCGCGTGACTGATCCCGACGGTGGAATCTCTCGCGACGAGAGATAAGACTCTGGCGCGTCGGAATTAACGAGCGTCGAATTCCGGTCACCCGTCAACGTCCCATTGCGACACACACGCCGCTAATTTAATTAATTTACGAGCAAAGCAGAGATTCGTACCAAACAAATTATAGATAATGGGGAAAGTTATGATGCAACTGGCTGAGAAATATTAAGTAATGCGTGCATTCGTTGCTATCTGGATTATTCGAGCTTTGGCGGAGGGACCACTCGTGAAGATCAGCCTGGCAGGCAGCGTACTGGGAGATTAATCATCGCTGCTTTTAGCAGCCGAACCCGTCGCTTGAATATATCGCTGAATGAGCTTGATTCTTTTACCGAGTGGACTGCGCTCGCTGCGTGAGCTCGATGGCGGGCGCTCGCGACGCCGTCGTCGCGGACAGTCGGTCGCGTCGTTTGAATCGCATAATTTTGTCGAATCTGCGAAAGAGAAAACACACCGGTCAGACAGAACCGGTCGTTGCGAGAACAGTCGTCGCGCAGTCGTGCAACGAACCTTCGTGTTCTCGTTCGTTACTGCTTGAACTCGCGATCAGCTTCGCGATCGTCTCGACGGTCGATCTGATCTTGCGTCACAGGAGATCCTGTGGAAAAGCGAGGAACCTTTCGAAAAGAAATCGCCGTTCTTGCCGCGAGATTTCACTTTCGTGAGTCTCGGGCGACGCTGGAAAACACGAAGGTTCGTCTCATACACGGTGAGATGCACAATGTAGCACGCATGGCATCGGCAGAGCCATCGTTTACCGGTTATCGTGCTTCCGCGGCGCGGACCTGCGTCCGTCGAGTTGACTCGTGGGCGGGCACGACTTGATGTCCCGCTTGCGTCCCATGACTGCGTCCCGCCTGCGAGAGAAGCGCGTTTCCGCGTTGGATGGAAAAGTTGCAAAAAATTGGAGCAACAAACAGCGGTTCTTGATCGAGCGAGGATCGAAGAGTGCGTCCGTTCAGGATTGACTTCGTATTCGATCGCGCGTTTACAGCGGCTCGGCTTCTTTTAACCGCGTTCTCGTCGTCGCGATAAAGAAAAGTCACGCCGGCTTCTTTTAACCGCGTTCTCGCAGTCGCGATAAAGATAAGATCAAGAAAAGCCACACGACGCTACGTATTTTCCGAGAGCAGATGTAAACCGCTCGGTAAATCGATTCACCACACAAGGCTGTGTTTGCTTCTTTCCTCAGCGGAGCCGAGGTTGCGCGCTAACGATTCGAAGCACGTTGCCGCGCGGCATCATCGAAGTTGATCATCCGCAAATTGCAGCCGCCGCTGCCGGGAAGCCGGGGCCGCGCCTCGACGGCGATTCACCATGAGAATCGGAACGTCTCGTGTTCGTTATTAACGCGCATTAGTACGCGCTGAATTCCCATATTTTCATCACGCGCGCGTCGAGCGTGAGCGAGAGAGAGAGAGAGAAAGAGAGAGAGAGAGAGAGATAGATAACCGGCCACATCCGACGGATAAGGTTAAGCGAGATTGCAACACGCGCGCGAGAAACATTGATTAATACCTCGGCGGCGCGCTTGGAAATAGAAAAGAAGCAAACACGCGTCCGGGGAAAACGCGGTCTTGAGAATTCCGCGCGACCGTTGCGAGCGCGGATCGCGCGCGTTCGAACTTTGTCCTAATCCCGATCTGAATAAACTCGAACGCGCTCGTGTGAAATCGTCATATCGTCGTGACGGCTAAAGTCGACTAAGGCGAGACACGTGTCCGCTGCGTATTCCTGCGTGGTAGCACCACCGGTGCGCCGATGTCGGAGTTGACCCGCCCCCGCCGCCGTCGCCGTCACCGTCGCCGTCACCGATATCATTTAATATTGTATGAGCCCGAGATATGGTCAGGGTCGCGTAAAGACCACTTATTCATCCGTCAGTCGTTCAGCGTGCGATGACGATGACTCGCGGGCGCGCGCGCGCGTGCGTGAATCTCGCTCCTCGATCTCGCAATTCTCCCGCCCGACTCTCGCCGGTCCGATTAATTAGAAAACGCGGCGACGTGCGACTTGGCGAGCGCTTAAAATCTGTTCTTTTTTAAACCTCTGAACTAGTGCGGCAAGTTGGAGTGAAATGGATATATCTTCTCTCGCGCTACTTCAAAAGTTCTCCGAAGCAGAACAGACCCTTAATTCTCCTCACGGGAATTCGCACAGAACGTGTCTCGGTTTACGCGCGGAACCGCTTGAGTTCTCGGTTCCTCGTCGAGATCAGCCTCGTCTCCGCGGCATTTTGGTCGCGTGAACGGGCGCGTTCTTTGATAATATCTCGGGACGCGGCATATTATTCAGACATTGTTCACAAGACTCGACGTTGGAGCTTTTACTAACTAGCTTTATGTAATATCCTCTTCGACTTCCTCGCGAGGTGGACCAAGTGTTTGTATCTTGCAGACACAGGGTAGTTGAAAGCATGCACACGAGTCGATCGGCGCGTTTCAAACCGCGTAACGCGACGCGCGGCTACCCGATGAGCTCCGCATCCTTCGCGCGAACACACGCTGCTTCGAAGCAGCTAATTGCATATTTCACAAAATGATCGTACAAAAAGTCGCGGTTGCGCACTTGGAACGCACTTTTAGGGAGCTTCATCCCGTGTGCGTGGCGTCGATGCGATGTCGCCGTCGCCGTAATGCAACGCGCGGTTACCTGAAGAGCCCCTCATCCTTCGTGGACGCACTTGCTGCGTCGAAGCGGCTAATTGCACATTTTATAGAATGATCGTGCAAATCGCTTGCTCCGACCGTGCGCGTGGAGCTTTCGAGAGAGCTATGTGCGTTGCGTGTCGGTGTGGTGTCTCGAGTCGCGAATTCAAACCATGCCGAAGACGAACGCGCGCGCACTCATCGAAGAACTTATCGTCGCGTCTGCATAATTATTGTCGCGCCTCAGAATTGGGGCCGCCACGTCGTCGCGGTGACTATCGCTCGGGGATTCCACTGAGAGAGACAGAGAGAGAGAGAGAGAGAGAGAGAGAGAGAGAGAGAGAGGAAGAGAGGAGAGGGTGAGACTTCGAGAATTATAATTGCAAGTCAGCAGAAGCACCCTTCGCTCGGCCGCGACGACAAGTAACGTTGCCCTTCTAATTCTAATTGTCGCTGTGATTTATCGTCGTGAATTACGCGAGTCGGACTCGCGTCGAGCTCGTGGAATAACGCGAGCCGCGCACAAGCCGCGCTAAATCAAACTGAAGCACATGTGTGCAACTGATGCTCGGCTATCGATTGCGTAAATATGCGGTATTGTGCGCTTGAAGCCAACCCTCACTCATCGGGGGTTATATATTCAGTCGAGGTCATGGCGCGTCCGCCCTGACGGCTCACTTTCTCTCTCTCTCTCTCTCTCTCTCTCTCTCTCTCTCTCTCGAATCTTCCGATTCACGAGTCTTCTTCCTCGCTGCACGTGGCACGTGCGCGCAATCACGGTTAATTAGAAATTCAAATAGGCAGATGGCATTAAGTTGCGATTAACTTTGGATAAAGCATTTGTCATTCTCCTTATCGCAAGCACATTCGATGATGAAGTTGGCAGTGAGAAGCCGTACATTATTATCGACGTTTCTTCTTTCAGTATCGAATTAAATTAGCGTTCTCTTTGTGCAGTGCCACGTGTACGCGGTGGCGCATGACGATGACAACACACACAGACCGCGCCTCTTGATTCGTCCTCGCTAATGTCTGAATTTAATGAAATCAACGGCAGCGTATCAGATAATTAAGACACGCGTCCCGTCGAGCTTAGTGCGTTATCCTACGGCGGTTCTTCATCGCCGGCAGACGTCTATACGTGCACGTGTCTCCTGATATCGAATGAAATCCACGTTCACGTAATTGTACTTGCGCAAGGGAGTTTCATTAATGGCGAAATTTTGTTTAAGTCTGGAACTTTGCTGAAATAAAGTACAGAAGCGTTTCCAGGAGTAAAAACGCTGCTGTCGTTAATATCTTGTTGTTTTGCGTTTGACATTTTGTCACAAGTGCTTTATTTCCGCAGAGTTCCCGCCTTTCCAGAATCGACGATCTCTGAGCGTCGCTTGTTGGTATTCAAAAATCGATACGCGGTGCGGACGAATCGCGCCGATTGCATAAGCGGACATTCCGCGCGAAGACGTGGCGCGAGGACGCGTGTGAAAAGACCCAGTCTCGTGATTCTTTGTTTTCTGGGCCATGGTCTCTCTCTCTCTCTCTCTCTCTCTCTCTCTCTCTCAAACTCGAACGTAACGATCAACCCTGCTTTTCCTCTGGCGTCACTCCTATTCCACTTCTTTTCGAGCAAGACGGATCAATCGCCGTCTGCGGATTTCTCAACGCGACGTACTTCGATACTTTCCGCTCGTACTCGAAGCCTCAGTCGAGCGGGAAAATTTCCGCGAGATTATCCGCTCGTTCGCGCAATTAGGCGTGCGCACGTTTACGTTTACCACTTGTTGCAGCGAAATGAACGTGAAATCGAGCGCCGGTTTCTCACAGAAGAACGCTGCCAACGCATTTTGTGGTCGTTTTCTTCGCTGTCGCGTTACGCCGGACGTAACGTGAAAAATTTCATAAAAGGCACCTTGACGTTGATATATCGACATGCTATTTTTACCCTTTTGGAGTGCCACTTTGTGAAAACGAACGTAATTAAAGCCCTCGTTTGCGGCGGCGCTGCAGTTACTTTCATCAGAAAATAAAATTGCCTGGGACAAACGCATTCGTACACACAGCAGTTGCCCACGCCGGCGCGCCTAATTTACGTCGCGTCCTAATTTACGATATTCACGGCGCGATGTTCATTAGGCGGATGAAGGCAGGCGCTTCAATTAATTTTGCTCAATTTACAGCAGCCTTACGCGCGTCCTCGTCGCTCGCGTTTCACAATAGATTATAAAAGCCGCATGCGGTACGTCCGAGCGCCACCCCCTTCTTTGCTCGGTCCTTATCGTCGGCTTTGTTCCTCTCTCGCGAGAGGGGGTTCGCGAAATTAAACAGTCAATTCGCGCTCAGTTATCCCGCGCATATTTATTTGAAGCAGTCACGACAAGTCACGAGGCCCATTAGCTCGATGCTTCGAATGCGCACGTACGTGAGTAATTCCGTTACGTAGGACTTTTGATTGAGGCTGACGTGCTGCGACTTTAATTGTGCGTTTAACCTCATGCCAGATTACCTTGGGTTTTTTCGGTGGACGTTCGACTCGAATCGAAAAGCGACCAGTAGTGCGATTCTTTAACTCGTCATTGCAGTTAACGACAGTTTCGTGATCGTTGCGCAGCTTTTGTATACCGTAGAAAAGCTGCGCAACGATAACGAAACTGTCGTCAACTCCAATAACGAGTTAACGAATCGCACCATAGAAGCGAAAACTTGTCGATGGACGTCTGATACTTGACGTTCGTCTGACGTCGACTGATTGTGTTCTGACAATACGAGGACTAGTTGAAGTGTTTGATAATGGACCGCTTGTGATGAGCGGAATTACGTTGTTTCTTCGTTGCTATTTGGTTTCATCGTGTCGCGAGGAATAGCTTGCATATATTCGCTTAAGGTTGAAGCAATTAACTGTGAATATAAGGAAGCAGATGAAAAATATCTTCAGTATTCTCTCGTATGACATTTTCAAACTTCAACCTTCCATTAGAGTCGTAATTTTTTATCCATCCAATTGTCGCGATGTACTTCACACAAATATATTAATTTCCTCATTATTTTCTTCTGTTTCTTCAATATTTCTTTCATTAGTATCATATATATATATTGATAGACTAGGCTCTAAAATGCATAAAAAACAATAAAATTAACAGATATTACGGTAGGATAAACTTTGAAGGTATATATCAATGGCGACATGTTGTAGTCCGAACATATCTATTGGATATTGCAACTAACGAGGTGTTAAAAATATAAGATTATAAAATATAATAAATATCATAAATTTTTGGTATAAAACATTTTTTCGTATACTTACTTCATGATTTCGAAGAATTCTGTTTTATCGAGTTATCTTCGCGACCCTTAAACGAGCGAGGAGGCAAATACAAAGAAATACATGTTCCTTATTTCTAGCTACTTTAGAACCCATTTAAAGCTCATCAAAGTTGATATATCAACTTTGATGAGCTTTAACATATTATCTTTCCTCGTTATTCTTCGTTTCCTCTAAATAATCAAGGAAATTAGTATATCGCTCACGGCACACTTCTATATGTTTCCTCGTAAGACTAAATAATAAAGGGAACAAATTCGATGCTAAATAAGGATGGGAATCCGTCGTTCGAATGTGTGAGATGTCAGAGCCGACGTTACCCTCTTCGCTACGTCACACTATTTCATCTGTATTCTCAATGTTACGTTTAACATTATCCGACTGACGTCTCTGGTTAGCGATTAATGCTCATCATTCGTGATTCGTAAGTTTCCATCCGCCTAATAAACCGCTCCAATCCAAGCGGAATAAACGATTAATATTCCAATGGCTTACAAAATATTACGAACATACAATTCGTAGCACAACCGTACGTTTCTCCTTCGAGTTTTGCCGACGAAAAGTGCTCTCGGTAACATGCGGAGACCACGTGCGGTACTTTTAACTCGATCGATCTTGTAGGTCTGCGAATAAGCTACGCGCATTCGTACATAGCTGATGCTTACATAATTAGAACGTAACGAGGCGCCTTGATTTTTCAATGAGAGAGTTGTTTATTCGACATGTTCGTATAATCGCCCTCCCGCCGTAAACGCCCCGTAAACCGAAGTAAAGGGGATATGTTGTTATGAGGAAATTTGTACCACGCGCGGCAACCTAAATTCAGGTGAAACTTTACGGTTGCGGAATGACGTGAATCGCGCGATATTTCACGTCGCTCATAATCAATTGCGATATTACGGCAGGTAAATCGCGCGGCGAAGAGACGGCGACGAGACTCTCGCAACTGTCGAAACTTATCGCCAGCGGAGTCGCTTCACTGTTTTCCAGCGTGCGCGCTGACGAGGCGTTCTTCGGTTATTTCGATATCACCGGTATTGGCAAAATCGCCGGAGAGAGTCGCGCTTCGGAAATCCATCTGTCAAAAAATGTGACGAAGAGTTTGGAGGTAAGAGTAACCCGCGCCCAACGTACCCAACTCTGAACATTCTTATTCTTTTGGTCCTCAAACTCGAATATTTAAGCCTCGTTAGATGTTGGGGGGGGGAGGTTTAAATGTTTGCATTTGTGAGCAACAGGAATCTGCCCAGAGTTAGTCACACACACACTTTTCCCGTATATTTTTAATACTTTTACTTCACCGTCGAAAGTAATGAATACGACGAGGATCTACCCGAGGACGAGGACTCGGGAAAGATTCGGGAATCGCACAAACGGCACCAAGAGTCGTCGTGTGTAACCGCAAAGTTTCGTCGAGATAACGATTTTTTTTTTACGGTATTCCCTCGTTACGATATGTTTACGATATGTTACGTACGATCCGCGCGCGCGCCCGACTCTTACGTAAGTCGGCGGCAGCGGCAGCTTCGTATCGGTTTCGCCGGCGATGGGGCGAATCGCGGTCGATGTGCCGGCGGAACGAGCGCGAAAGCTGTTGCAAGGAGTTCGCATTCACGAAGAGACGTTTCCCGGCCGCGGTCGCATCGCACTCGCTTGAAAAATCGACACCCGTGATTATTGACCTTGGCACATTTCCCAACGCGATGCGACGTCGCGCGCTTTTTGAGCGTGACTCAAATGACAAGCAACACCCGCGATATGACTGCGGCCTTCAGCCGATTTCTTCATCCCGCCGCGGCTCCCCTTCGTCTCGTCTCGTCATCCGACGGCCCGCAAACGAGTGGTCTGTCCGTTTTCCCCGTATTAACTTTCTTGCGCCGGTTCCTCCGCCTCCCCTCCCCCCTCCCCCCGCCCCCAACTGTACATCTATTCCTTTGGGAGTTCTGAAAGAGTACATTATTCCGACGAAGAAGAACCGACCCGAAATATACTATATGCACCTTCGGCGCGATTCCGCCGATTCTCTCTCCCTCGGGGTCACCGTGACCGCCGCTTCCTTACGTAACGCGAATCCAAGAGTCAAAGGCCCCAAAGGTTCATATCCGCGATTATCTTCCGCGATCAAACGATTTTACTTGGGTAACGTGGTCTCTTCGGATAGCGCGCCGGTGGGCAAGCGAAAGCGGACCGATCTCTGTTCAATCCACGGGCTTCAACCTGGACGTTCTGAATTAAAATATGCAATCTTCGTTATGAACGTGGAAAGTTTAAATATTCGCACTTGCGGACCGAAACAAAAGACAAGAATGCTCAGAGTTTAGCTATATCGCCATTCCCGGGATCGGTGCTTTAACTTCATTGTTCACTGGGAGTCATGAAAAACACCTCCTCGAGAAATGTATGAAAATCCGGCGAAGGCTCGCGAGGATTCGAGACACACACCGCACGATAATGGATAATGGTCTTCGGTTGAATTGCGCAACGTCATTTTTATAATGCGCTGCGTGCACGAGCGCAGCATAGAATGCATCCGCGAGCGCATGCAAGAGAGACTTTTTTGCACGCGACTTTTTCTTCCGAGGATTTTAATTGCACAGTCATTCTGTAAGTCCTCTTCAGCGGCGTGTGCGGGTCTTTGTGACACGTAGATATACATAAACACGCCGATCTTGTACTTTGAACTCACTTGTTGACACACTCACGTGATTTTCGCTGAACTTGAATTCTCTGACTTATTTCCGAACGTGCTTTAAACGTGCATCTTGCTTCTCTTTTCCTCGTTGCGACTGCTTTATGCAAATTGTTAATGGAGGAAACTGGCAACCTTCACAGGAGAGCCCCGTCAAATCGTCGAATCTGATTTTTTATGATTTCTGCCAGTTGCTCGCGAATCATCCTCCCGGCGGGCAACGATAAAAATAAAGAAATATATTCAGCCAATCCAATCGACAAATAGATAGAGAGATAGATAGATTTGTTACCATATTAGCGTGAACCTTTCAAGAGCGCTGTAGCAAGAGGAAAAATTACAAATTAAAGGGAAGAGAGAGAAGCATGCTTAAAGAGAGAATTAGGACATTCTTTTCCAAAAGTCGCTTCGCGGCCGCGCTTTTCGCGGACGATGATGACGATCGCTTTCGGGGAGGATGCTGGATATCTCCTTTCAGAGCAATTTCCGATAGACTAATTCTTTTTCTCTCGCGAGACGACTAATTTCGTTAATGAGAGAAGTACTGAAAAAGCAACTCGCGATTTTCCATACCTCCTCCCGGCAATGTACTCTCGCTCGTCTCACATGCGAATCCGTTGCAACGCTGTTTCCCAGGCACCACCCCTCCGGGACGAGGGAGTAAAGATGAAGAGGATACGCGTAGAAAATCGCGACCGTCGCGCAACGTCGAGGAAACGAAGAAGGTGGATCGAGAGCAATCTTGGGGCTTTTCGCGAGAAAGCGTGCGAACCGCGCACCGCGCGAGCGATCGCGTTCCGTCGGCTTTTTTGTTCTTCTCAGGCGATGCGCGTTCGTGCATTTATACGCGCGCGAATTAACGACCGCGAGTTAATTTCCTAGCAATCCGCCTCGCAATCCGTCCCCGCCGGAGAACGCGAATGTGGCTTCTTTTCCCTCTGCGTGAGCAGCGCTTTCATTGTATTGCACAAGTGCGACGGCGCAATCACGATCTGCATGATTTACCGAGAGATGTGCTAATTCGCGCGTCGCGATGCGCGGTGGGAGGTCGAATTGAGAGAAAGAGAAGGAAATATCGGAGATCTCGAATCAGTCTGATACAGACTGCGTTGCAAGTTACAAGTGAGATTCTTCACGAGCGGTCGACCTGAATTCAATTGCGAAACTTGCATTCACTTGATAAAACGCTCGTAAAATGAGTTTCGTGGAAAGTACCGGTGGATGAAAGCTGCGACGGCGACTACTACTGTTGACCTTACAGATCCGCGCCGCGAAAGACAAAACAATACTTCTGCCGCGGGCACGTTTAACTTGCATTTTCCTTGGTGCCGTTTAGAAAGTATATTTCTCTCGGTCTTTCACATCACGGCGCGCTATCGTCGTGGGATTTCTTTAGCAGCGCTATTACAACCTGCGAACGCGCTCTCCTCTTCGTACACCGAGGAGAACAATTGACTAACCCGTGAATCGTTGGATTCTCGAGTCCTCAATTTTTCTTTCTTCTCGCAATCTTCGAGTCTCGCGACACACGGAAGTAGTCGCTTCCTCTCTGCCGCTTTCCGGAATTCAGTATTTCGGCGAGATGGAAAAATTAGTCTAAAAAATTGGTCAGACAGTTCAGTGATTTAATTATCAGTAGACAGTTTGAAGAGAGAGAGAGAGAGAGAGAGGTCTCTTGTCAGATTTTCGTCAGTCGAAACTCGCACAGGGAGGAGGAAGTACAATTGATTACTCAAAGCGAAACTTTGAAGTCTCGAATCCGCGGACGTTCGTTATTTCGGGAAGACGCTATTGCATTGAGTGAATTGGCGAAGAAGACGTTCGTAGCGCGACCTAGTCGGAAGTTGGTCTTCCTAGAAACGAGAGATGGGGGAGATGTTACGTGTGCGAAGATACGCTCGAAGACAGTCGTCTACCTCGTGACGTTCGATTTCACTATGCGCCGTGTTCCGGTATCATCAGAACGCAACTCCTGTTTCTTCTGTTACGTGAGGTCGGCTCGGTGCGAAGATTTCGCGAGTGTCTTACTCGGTTACAACGGTTACAACGGATGCGTTTGGACGAATAAACGGATGAAATAACGACGGAGCAGAAGCTTCTTCTTGGAATTTCAGATCCCGTTTGGTCGTAACAAGAGCGAGTTGGCACTTCAAGTATTTCCGTATTTCAAGGTATGCTAATGATAATCGCAATGACGATATATCCTTAGCGATACTTTTTGGTTGGCAAAGTCCGAGGTTGAAGACGGGGAACCGACCGACAATTTCGAACGCAAAGTGTGAATGAGGATCAATCAGACCCCCTAAAAAACATTTTCTTAACGCGAGACGCTTCCTTGGAGTTGCTTCGTTTTTATATTAACGTTACTTGCATTGTATCCCTGCATTTTGCCTCGCCTTCCCTCTAAGAGGACATTGTTGATGATCAATTTTTTAATTTTTTAATTTTTTAATTAATAATTGATTATTGGGAGCTCAAAATTAATCCTAATTCTCTCGTGTTTATCGGAAAGGAGACTTCAGTGTCGCGTTTCGAGCAATTCCTCTGCGTCGCGTGTACAAGAATTCGGTTCTGTCGAGTCGTGGACAGATTTTCATTTAGAATGACTTTGATGGCTCTTTTAATAGGGCCTTTAAGGAACTTTATCATTTTCGTTTATCGTTTTCGATGACAGTTCCTTGAGATCGAATAACGGTTGTTCGGCGACTCCTCCTCGTGAAGGTAATTCCTCGTGTTCTCGCCGCGTCAGGATGTCCCCCGGTCGCGCGAGGACGACGCGATCGCGATACGCATATTGGCGGGATCGAATGGGTTGTTTGAGGAGGAGACCGCGAGGTACCGCGAGACTCTCGAAAGTGAAGAGTGTTACGGAACGATATTGACTTCTTGCAAATGTTTCTTCACACCTGCGCAGATTGGCAGTTGGGCCGAACGAGCACCTCGCGCCATTTATACACTTCATTCTAATTAGGATTCTCGTCTTTCGTAAGAAGTAACCGATTCTGTTACTCTTTCATGCACGCGGTCACGTCATCGGTTGAGATAGCGTTTCTTCGTTACTCCGATTAGCATTTCTTCGTTTAACGCGTAAAACATAAGACTCGGCTGGGCTCGAGTTCGCTCGAAATAACACCGACAGCTTCCGCGATGAATTCGAAAAGCCGCGCGACTCGCCGTTGCTCGTTATCATGAAGATGATTCGAAGGCCGATTTTTTCGTCGATCGATGCGAGAACCGAGTCGAACAGGAGGAGGACGAGAAGGAGGAGGAGGTTACAGGAGGTCGCCCTGTGTTGTCTTAAACATCAATTCAAAGCCTACAATCACCGAGAGCGTCAAGTGATCGCTCAAAGAATATAGCGATCCCTTCGACTTACACCTTGCCCGTGAATCCCCAACATTTAAAGTCGATAGCAAGTTCAGGGCTGAGTAGCGTCATTCGCGCCGCGCCGTGTATATTCCTTCCCAATCTTACACGAACAACACCAAAACACACACACACACACCGAGTTCACATCTCGCGATCGTACCTTTCGCAGCCCCGCGGTTCCGGTCCGGCTCGAGATATCCCTGTGCTCGTCGAGGTCCGCCGAGCTCAGGCGTGATTTCGGCCGGAGGTCGGCGCAGTCGAGGAGCGGTGACAGCCGGCGACCAGCATCGGGGTGTGTGTCGAACAATCGCGAATCCCTAATCCCAACTCGCCTAATCTCGCTCTCACGCACTGACCGCGGCCCGCGACACCGGGGCACCCTGCCCTGGGCACGGAGAAATCACACGGCTCTTTCTCGTCAGTTCCACCAAGTTTCGGCGTTTCCTCCGTCGTCGTTTCTTCTTCGACGACGACGAGGATGACGGACAAACGAACGAGACCCCCGACGACTGATCGCGAACAGCTCGAGCTGTAGCCAGCCAAGTCAGTCAGCCAGCCAAGCGAGCAACCGACCGATCGATCGTCGATATACCGTCCTCTCCGCGACTTTCGAGTCGAGTCCTGACGCGAGACTGAAACGAGAGGGACCCAGACGCGGACTCGTGGCCGCCGACATACTCGTAGCGCCATCCCGCTCTCGCGGACCTTCGCTTGTCTCCTTTTGGCGAACGCTTTCCCTCCACCGGAGGTGATCCGCGCGAGCCCCTCGTCATCACCTTCCCTTCTCCACCTGTTGCTGCTCCGTTGCCGAGCCCGGTGCGACGCGACGCACATGTGAGCACTCTTCACCCGTGTCCTCGACTCCTCGACCCCGCGCGACGATTCTCTTCCTTCTGACTTCCGATTCGAGATTCTCAGCCGGTGACCCGCGTTTCAGAGATCTCGAGACTCTCTTGACCGAGCGGCGCGGGATAAAAACGCGGATAAAAACAGTCGAGCGAAGGCCGAAGGTCTAATACGAGAGAATGTGCGAGTGAATCTCGAGGTGTAGAGTAGCTGTAGAATTGGAAGATTAAAGGAGAATCGGGGAGGCTATGAAAGCATACAAGTGGATATTGTTTCAAGGAACATGAGTAGAAAAATTGTGGGAGACGTACAATCAAAAGAACAGAAAAAAAAAGATAAAAGGGAAATATAAAGCCAGTGCATCTAGTGGAATAAAAAATAAGAAAAGTGTAACTAATGATGTTTGCGAAATTGCAAGATTAAAGAAAAGGGTTAAAGGAGATATTACTTCAACAGAAGAACATTAGCATAAAAAACTGAGAGATTGTCCAAACAAAACAAAGACAAAATTAAAAAAGAAGCCAAAAGCAAAACCCAGCGCAGATGGCTTTTCTTTTTCCTTATCGATCGATATATGGGTGGTTATTTATTCTGTGATTTGATTGATCTTTGGTACACTCGAAGAAAAAAAATCGATTTGTTGGAAATTGATTCCCGATTGTTTAGAAATTATAAATAAACTCGGTTGCGTAGAGACAAGGAAATTCTCGTAAGAGTCGTTAATTATCTATCCCAGCGATTGATCATCTCTGCCTTAAGTAACTTTTAATGCAGTCGAGAAATGCAGTTTAAATGTAAATATTTTCCATCGCAACGAAGACAGCTGCGTTCCTCGTTAACGAGCTCTCGTTTCGTTCTTCTTCCGTCGCATGAACACGAACGAGATTTCTTTCGCGTAATGAAGTGTAACGTCACGAGCGACGAGAGGGAAATTTGAATTCCGTGTGATCTAAGCGGGTAACAAGCACGCTAGTCCTTTGGAAGACGAGAGAGAGAGAGAGAGAGAGAGAGAGAGGGAGGAGCGCTCGCATATTTAAAGTTATTATTACTCGCCGTCGTTTCAGCGGTAACGATTTCGCGCGAAGAAGCCGATTCCTCTCCGTTCTCGGAGAAGCGAATTCGACCACGCGCTCCGCGGACGCGCTTTCGCCTCATCTCAGCTCGCCGTGGTTACCTTCCCACCACCTGTTGTTACCTCGCGAAAGGCTGCTCCTCGCGGCACGTCAGTGCGCGGAGATCCGTTTCGGCACCGCGAGATCGCTTTCTCCGCTTCTTCTGCTCCCGCGCTGTCAAACCTGATGCGCGCGCGTTAACTTCCTCCTCGGCGCTTATATCAACTTCCGCGCGTAACTTTGCTTGACGTAATTTTGCGTTTCTGGTCCTCGGCGACGTGACCGCCGCGTCACGCTGCCTCGCCGTGGCACCCCTCGTCGCCTATTACTTCATGCACTCGCACGCTCGCCTGTCTCTCTGCATCTTCTTCCTGATGTTTCTCTTATTTCCAGCTTGCTCATTATGCGAAGAGTGTTTTATAAGGCCTCTACATACGTAAGAAAATGTTTTTACGGGGGGGGGGGGGCTTGCGTTAAGTTCAGAAGAGCGTTGCTTAGTCACAAGAGTCGCACGTAATGAACTCGCTCGCCTCGCGAATCTCGTTCCGGCCGACTGGTCGGCTGTTCGCTCGTTGCAGTTTTGCATTGTGATCTACGTATTAAGAGACGTTGGTTGTTGTATTCGCGCGCGGGTGGTGCGCGATGCGCGACCCGCATGAACGTCAAATGTGTATGCACGCGCACATGTGCTTATTTCCGTGACCGAGATTTCCGCCATTGCTCCGTGATTTTTGATTTCGGCGTCTCTTCGTCGGACTATTCAATGGCGCGTGATCTTGACGCTTAGTGTGCGGCATTAGCTGGGCCAATTGCGAGTCGCAAGGGCGACAAAGTCAGCGACTTCGTGCGCCGTTTCGCGCGCGGCTTAATCGCTTCCGGCGGTTAATTCGGTAAAACACCTTGCCATGCCATTGTTGTCGTCGATAATAAGACAATGGAGATTCTCGCGACGTCGCCGGTTCGTCCGAGCCGAACGAGTCCGAGCGCGCGAAACGCGCACGTCATGCTCTGCGTGTCAGCGTTGACGCGACGTCAGGGGAGTTTTTTCTCCCCTGATTCTAACGCTCAAACATTTTTCTCAATATTCATCGAGGATCTCAGACCAAAGCTCAGACTTTGGTTCAGCGCCTACATCTCGCGCAAACGTTTCGCGCGTGTTCCACGTTCTACGTGGAGCTTTATGTAACACGTCTTTCTTTTACGTCAAATGGAGGCTCCCGTTGAATATGGAAAGAGAGATACATTGCACTCAGATTAGATAACGAAGTAACTCGTGAGTAATCCCAATGAGCCGGCATTAATGCGTAGACAAAGCCAGATTTCTTCCCGCTGGCGTGAAAAGTTCCCTCCGATCAGTCATTTGACGGCGAACGAGGAAACGCGGCAGAAGGTTAACGACCGTGCGAAATCACTCGTCGATTTCGCGACGGCGGATAATATCCATCTCGTCTTTAAAACACGACTTGGCTAACACGACACGCCTGTCGGAGATCGTGAAAATCAATCGGATGTTGAGAGCCGAAGCAGCGGCACGTCGGGATGAAGACGACCGAGAGAGCGGACTTTTGCGCGAAACAGCGTTGGACCAGTGTTTTTGCCGACGGCAGGATCGGAGATCTCAGCGACGTTATTAACGCAACTTTTTGTCGGAACGAACGAAAAATTATAGATTTCTGAAAAAAATATTTTATGCAGCAACCTCGGAAGGAGTTTATTTGTTTCTGTTAATTTTATTGAACGCTTATATGAAAAGTACAAAATTTATTGTTAAATAAATTTGAATAACTTTTGCAAGAAATATTTTAAAGAATTAAGATAATTATACAAATTATATAATTTTTATAATTAAACTATAAAGTCCAACGATTTATAAAGAATCGATTCTTTTGATCGCTCTAATAAGCCTATATTTTATAATGTTGAAAATGACTATTTATCATTTCGAAATTTGGTTTTCTCGCACAACGTTGCGTAGAATGTAGTTTCCCCTCGACAATCACTTTTGACAATCTGAGAAGCAAATTTAGCTCGCGATTTGACTTTGATTTAGAATATAAAATCCTTGATGATTTTCGTCAATTCGGGCTCTTGTTCGCGTCTCAGATATCATCATGAATAACTTTGCGACCTTGAAATTCCCATCGAATCTTCTTCTCCCATTGATAAGCAGACAGCACTATTGTTCGCCGTCGTTCCTAATTTCATCCGATTAACTTCACTTTGTACTCGATCGCGCGATACTCCTCTCGTCGTCTGTCGTGCGTAGACGAACCGCGCGCGCTCAGGATTTCCGTCGTCCGTATCTCGTTAAAGCGGCGACACTCCGTCCTCCGGCAATGAAATTCACAGAAACGCGTCTGCGTCTCTGTCGTTATTGCGTCCTCCGTATTTAACAGCTTTTTGCCGCGAGGTTGGCGAGGTGAAGGAAAGAAACCACGTGCGTGTCACGTCCATCGGCGCGCAAGATCCCGCAGCGGTAGCGACTACGTACGACGACACGTTTCCTCTCCGTTGCTCCGCTCCGTTGCAGCGACCGGACTTTAGACGCCGGAACACCTCCGGAGCGATGCGCGTCGGCTGTATCCTTCGACGACCTCGATTGCTTGAAATAGCCACGCGTCTTTCGCCCGGAGAGCCGGTCTTTCACCTTTTTCGATCCTTTTGCGCTGCACGTGTAGTCCTCTCAACGAGCAATCGTCTTGCATGCGGAGGTCGTCCTTCTCATACGGAAGGATAATATATGCAAGCGCTTTGCGCGCGCATTCTTGCTGTCTCGAAAGAACCGTCGAAAGAAAATGGATCAAATGGATGAAATAATGAGAAAATATGAACGAATAGCTGAAAACCGTCGCTTCCATCGCGAGGTCTCTCTCAGCAGCGCTTGCTAAAAATTACGTTTGTTCTTGGCGAATCGGTGTGATCTTCGCGGTGATAACTCGCGACTGTGCGTGACTCGCATGACTAAAAATAATTTATTTGAAAGAGTCAATATTTGAAAGAGAAGATTTTCTGAAAATTGTATCGAGGACGCCTATCATGACTGTATTCAAAAGTTTTCACAAAAGAAACTTGAGAAACTTCACGCTGATCCCCCTTTCTCTTGGCCTTCGGATTAGTTTTGGAACTAATAATAGCCAGCTTAGACATTTATAACGGCTCAGCTATATCTGCGCTCTCTCCAACCTATGGTTGGCTCGGCCAGGAGTTTTGGAGTTCCATTCTGCATGTGTCAACTCCATTGGCGGTAACAATAAAATTGCAGCGAATTTATTCCAAATCAGTCAGATTACAGCGAACTGTTAACAAATCAAGCTCTTTTTTTCGCTTAATCTGATGATAACATTTATGTGAGTGAACTTTAATCGCGTAAAAAATGTGCGAAAGTTTAAGAGACCCAAGATTTTTCTATTAACAAATTTTGAAGGGCGAATTTTAAATAAATAAATAATCACGATACACTATTCATCGCGAGATTAACATATCGCGCTCAGCACTTTGGTACAACTTACGAATTCCTCAGCGTCCTCTGCTTCTTCAAAGAGCTTCTTTGAACAAATTGCAAATGACGCCTCGCAAAGAAATATTCTCTTAATACGTCTTAATGCATTTGCATTGCAAATCACAACGCTGTCACAACGAGACGGAGATAATTAAAATATCTCGTGCTGTGTGTTCGCGCCCGTGTCCAAGTGTGAATTATTTTTTCCTCGCTTTGTCCGCGCGAACGGACTTGAGCGCTAGAACGGACAGCAACAAAAAACAATTACATGTTATTATACGGCCATACGCGGCGGTATATCTTTTTTTTTTTTCGCGACGAGTTTACGCGCACGCAAGCGTTATTCGCGTATTCGCGATTGTTCTCTCGTATAGCGAGCAACAATTTGATTTTAGGTCAACAAGTAGCAAGCATAACGGTGGTCAAGACGGTCTGTACTTTCCCCGACATTGCGCAACCGTGGTCGCTACGCCGTCTGACGTAATGTGAACCTGATTAAATAACAGGAATTTTACGATCCCTTTTTTCCGCCGAAAATTCGGCCGACGAGAAAGGTGAGCCGTGTTTGAATTTCTCGAGGAGGTTTGCATCCGGAAACGTATGCCGCAGGCGAGCTCACAAGCGCGCGTCGACTGTCGGTATTAATTTCGGCCACTGGAACTTTCGATCATTAACAATGAATAAAAGTTTACGACTATTTTGATCTCTTCAATTACGAGATGTTTCGAGGCCTCTTGCGGCGTTAACTTTGTTTTATCGCGTGAATGAAACTTTGATACAAAGAAAAGCAGTGAGAGAGAGAGAGAGAGAGAGAGAGAGAGACAGAGAGAGAGAGGGAGGGGGGGGGAGAGGGTGATTCTTCCACGGAAGAAAATACGTTGCCTCAAAATTACCGTTTGAGAAATTGCCGATGTATGCGAGAAATCGAACCGTTGTTATCTTCCCAGCTTGCGACAACGCCACTTAAGCGGCCGTTGTACTTTTTCCGTCGGAGGCATTAATTATGTGCGCGCGTGCGTACGAGAACGCATCGATTGCCGCACGGGTATTACCAAGGCGGTCGAAATTACACGCATTAGCGTGTTTCGCAGGCGCAGGTCCGCGAAGGAAGCTGCAACGAGCGCGACTCTGTCCGTCGTTGGCAATAACTCGAGGAATTCATCAGGCACTCGGCTTCCGGTTGCGTACAGAGAGTTCCGGCTCTCTCGAGCTAAAGTATGTGGAACGCTACGTGTCGAGGTCGCCGAGTCCTAAGACTGGACCACCGGGTTCGCGAATCGGGTATTTGCGAATTTGCATGCACAATATACACGGCAGAAAGTGCCTTTGTGCACGAGAACCTGTCGGGATTCACCGCAGCCTGGTCGGATTCCGCGTCTCGAAACGTCTGCAGGCATGGTGCGACCGGTTGGGACTGTTAAACCGGTAACCAGTTTCATAAAACCTGAGGAATATCACTTTCGTCGTCGTCGCTCGCAGACGTCACGACGGTGCAATTCAGATCTTAGGAATTTCAAACTTAGTTTCTTAATTATCTATTAAAATTCTGCGCTATTTTGGAGGCCCACAAATTGTGGGGTTTTTTGTAAATTGAATCGCGCGCGTCGTTTCGTTAAGATTGAACGTGAACGTGAAAATTGGACATAAGTGGGTAAGATCTATTTAACGCACTCGGTTATCGCGGATCGAAAGAACGGTGGTGCGTGGTAGGAAAACAATGATTTCGATTCCGACTGCGAGGTCGGAAGTTCAGGCATGCTCTTGCGGGGAAGATCCGAAAGCGGATGTTGCGTTGTCGCAAAATTTTCGTTATTGAGCCGCATCGGAGAGTGAAAGCCGTTTCTCGAGATGGTCACGCATAAGTACGTCGTTTCGACGTATTTTTACAAGCCCGAGGCGAGATTCGCGCACGCGTGTATGTATACGCGTGTGGGTGTCGGTGGCATTGGTTCTCATATCCGACGACGGTCGATTCATTCATAGGTTCAGAGTCTGGCCTGTCTATCCGCTTGCGATTACGTTCTCCGCGCGATCGAAAGTCGTTGTAACGATCGACTAATCTTCCCGTCCATAACGTCGATGCGATAATCAATTAGCAAAGGAACCATAAATCTATATGTTCCGTGAGTGTCGCGACACGAAAGTCCCGTTTCAAGAAACAATTTCAATCCCGAACGGACGGATGTGGCCGAGACGGCGGTTTTGATCAAAGAGAGGGCAATGCGGTTAGCGTAATCTAAGGTTCGCTTATTCATTTATTTATTTATTTATTTATTTATTTATTTAGATATAAACTCTATACTTTGAACTCTTATAATACTTGATTATACATATAAACTTTATAAATTTCATATTTAATAGTTATAAACATCAAATCGTAGATATATCGGGTACTTTATTATTTAGAGTTGAACGTCAGATATTTCTGTTAAATTTTAGTTCTGGGAGGATAATAGAGTGAAATATTAGAATAGTGAATAGAAAAGTAAAAAAATAAATAAAATGAAAAATTTTATTAGATGTACAAATTAATTCGGTGAGTTTTTGAACGAAATTGAACTTACAGAAAAATGAAATCTATTTTGATCCTCGAAATATTCGCCACTATTTTAAATAACTTTTCTCCTTCTTTCGAGCAACTTTCGACGAATCTACTGTCGGAAAAAAAGGATAACGTCTTTGAGTCGATAAATTTGTGTTAGTGCTTTTGCGAATCTCTTCCACCGGTTTAAAGCCAGATGATGTTGTATGAGTTAAAACTTTCCAGTCCAAGAAACAAATAACGTCCTCTTTCCCTTATGCGACGTGCGACCGAACGTTGTCATGCATCGTCATCACGCCGAAACTTGTGATGCCACTTTTTACAAGTTTTATACGTCACATTACCTTCCCTCAAAACTCAACAAATCATATCCGCGGCTTCGGCAATATTTTTATTCACAAAGAACACAGAAAAGAACATGGTGTTTAAAGTCTTATTTTTCGGATATTATAATGTTTACTATTATTTCGTGAAGTCTCATGTTGTCTGCTTCTACATATTCTACAAATATAAATATAAATATAAATATAAATATAAATCATTTTTGCTCGTTACAAAGTGTATAATCATATGCATTTTCTTATATTAATTGAAATTTGCAAATTAGTTGTGTCACTTTTTCGTGTGACGCGCGACGTTTCACTAGAAAGTTATGTAAAAACAAGGCGATCTCTTCGCGCAAAGATGGACAATTCTTTAGAAATCTTTCCTTTCGGTTTTACAAATTGAAATAGTAGAAAAACACGTGAGACACTGTTGTGGGAAAACGTATCTTATATCAAAGTAACAAACATTGAGAAAGCTGCACGTGAATTGTCTTTGTCTTCGTCATTCATAAAATTCATAGAAATTATACGTAATTTATAGATTAAATATAATACAAAAGATGCGATTCTCTTTTTACCGATCTTTTCATGCACATGTGTATGCATTTATTTTAAGAGAATTTAAGAAAAGTAATATATATTACAATGCCGGCGAAATATATAAGTTCCATAATTGCTCAAAGATGTGATGGAACAAGCAATAAAAAATCCATGTTTCCACTCGCGCACATTTTTATCGCAAGTTCGTGAAGATTGTATTTCAACAATTCGTGACGATAAAGAGAATGAAGCGCAAATACTCTTTTGGTCTTCCTTTTTCTTTCCTTTCTTCTTGATATTGTTCTCTCGTTTTTGTCAGATTTGTAGAGTGACGAACGTTGAGATTTTTATGAAGCAACGAATGACGAATTACTGTAAATTTTACACGAATCGCCCGCAATTCACGAATGGATGTCACAAGGTCCGTCTCGAAGGTGTCGGGCGTCGTTCGTGCAAAAGCGAAAGTCTTGCTTCGGTGAAGTGCGCGTGTACCCGATGACTATCAGGTCAAGCGACAGCACGCGATTCTCGTTACGCTCATCGACCAACAGTAGTATTGGTCTTAGCGTAAGATTCGGGGAATGTTCCTTCCGCTCTCGGTTTTGACAGCAAAGAGCCTTGACCTATTTTGATGGATCGACCGAGATACGCAGCGACAGAGAGAGAGAGAGAGAGAGAGAGATTTTTATACGGTGACTCTCGAGTCTTTTCTATGAATGGGTGGAAATTTTGAAATTTATTTATTTCACTAGAAGGGCAAAATAATTTCTTTTTCAATCGTAACTCTTTGAGCTTCTTTTCCTTTTCATGGAACCAGTTGAATTTTTATTTAGAGATATTATAATATTAGAGAGATACAGTTCAAATATTGTCGCATTATATATTTGGAAATCATGTATGTATATACATCCCCCTTTATCTCTCCATGCTAACAAAACGGCCGCCAATTTATTTATATTACGTAATTCGGTTCGCCAATAGCTCTTAGCTGTTTCTTATCTTCGCGGAAGTTACGCAACCGCGATACGACACGCAGTTTCTCAGAGAAAATCTTTGAGTCCTTTCCTGATCTTCCTCAAGCAATGTCGCACGTTCCACCAGCGAATTTCACATGATTAACTCAATTTCCGACTTGATTTGCATCATCGCGTCGTACCGCTCTGCGATTTCATCGTCGATTCATGAAATTCATCGCGACGTCGCAGCCTTGAAATTACCATCAACCTATAGCTCGCCGAGATAGATTCGTGGATTCTCTCGCAAGCGCCGTTACGTGATCGCGATCGCGATCGCGATCGCTCGCTCGCTCGCTCGCTCGCTCGCGCGCGCTGCAACTCGAGCGCGTTGTAACGAGTTCAAAATCGCTCATCAATCAATTCCTGCAAGAAAATGTCGCGGGGTTGTTGGCGAAGCAGGTCGCTAAACGCAGCCGAAGATATGGCGTAGACGTGAAAGCGGTCAGTCCAGCTGCTGCTGAGTTACGTAAATCCCAGGAAGAGCGATCAAACGTCCGACGAGGCTTCGTCGATATCGTGATATCGATATTCGGTCGTCTAGGAATTCCTCTCGTGTGTCCGCCGGGCTCGAAGTTGAAATTCCGTGCTTGGACTAAGCGACAGGGAGGGGGGGGGATGACTCTTTTGGACCTCTTTCTCTCTATCTCCCATTCCCCCTCCTCTCTCTCTCTCTCTCTCTCTCTCTCTCTCTCTCTCTCTCTCTCTCTCTCTCTCTCTCTCTCTGTGCTTCTTTCTTTCTCACGCACGTGTTTTCAGTGACAAAGCATTAATAATACATGACGTAACAGAGTAAGAGAGAAACCTCTGCGGATACTCACGTAACGGCGTGTTTTAATGGATACGTTCATAATTAAACGAAACGAATATCTCTGTTTGTTTGACGAGAAGTCGTGGGTTTCGAGGAAGATAATTGAGCACATATTTCAGATCTTATCGATATTATCATATATTTTTAACACTCGCGTCTCCTGACATTTTCAGGCGAATCGCCTGGAATAAACAAGAAAGAACGCTCACACCTTTTCATTGATATAGTCATATGAGAACAAGAACAAGAACAACTGCGTGTGTCTCTGAGAATTATAATTACCGACCATTTGGCGAAAGGGCGAACAAAGTTCACTTACATTTATCGCCGAGATATTTGCAAGCGTGCGAACAAAGTACGTGCCTCACCGGTGGAATCCAAAAGCAGAGACGTGTCTTTTTCTAATTAGATAGAAACGCGCGCGCGACGTTTAGCGATCTCTTAATATCTTCCGGACGACGTGACGAGACGAGAATTCGCGATGCAAACTCGCCCGGTGCATTGGCTCGTTGTCGCCAAACAATAACGCGTCGACGTGCCGAAGCTCGTTAAACAACGTCGTGAAGAAGCGTTTTATCCGCGTGCCATCGAATTTCCGCGTACGGCAATTACGCGCGGCCGATAAAGTGAAAGTGATGCCGTCCGACGTTCGTTACCTTCTGACGCCTCGTATTCCAAATATCTCCGGTTAAATATTTATCGCAATTATCCTGTACGTCTGGGAATGACGTCTCGTCGACGCGAGATATCGTTGGGACACACGAGTACCTGAAGAGTAATGAGAAACAGCGTGTTTCGCGGCCGACAGGCGCCCAGACGCGCCTAATTCCGTCGCGGAAAGTTGTCGTTGATATTTAACGAATGCGAGTAATATGGATGGACCAATTTACTCGCGATTCGGCAACTTTTGTTTCGGTGTTGGTGATCTGAGCGCTCTCGGCGAACGTGATTATATGTTAATTCGACACGGGAACATCGTGGGAAATCGGCGTGCGAGAATTCGACGTGCGACAGTCGTTGACAATGAGGCGACGCGAGCTCGTGGAAATTACTGAGAAGAGTTACGGGAGGATGATAATTATGGGATCTTTAATAATAATCGGGCGAATTGTCTCGGGGCTGGATTTCAACGGACCTCGGAGAAGTCACCGATTATCCAGCGCGGACTGTCAGAAAGCATCCATCTCGCGCTCGTGAAAACAAACGTGTAAAGTTATTTTCGCGTTTGCGCACGAAGACGGAATGGTTTTTAGAGCTTTAAACAGCTTGGGATATGACACTCGGGAAAATTGACTGAGAAGGATCATGTCCGCGATATTTGCATAATGGATTCTACGTCAATGGAACTTTGCAGAAAACATCTCTGCGATTAAGACCTTCGTTGTATGCTGTATCATAAAATCGAAACAAAAAAATGAAGACGGCACGCTGTGATGTAATTTGTGTGCCGAAGCATCATCATAATTAAATTAATTTCCGATTGACATCGACTTTTATACGTTCGTACTCTCGCGGTGTTTTTTCTCTCGTTTTGTTTTTCATTCGAGTTTTTCATTGCCGTCAAAACCGAAATAAAAAATGTTCTAAAAACACGCCAGAAGCAGAAGCGATGGCAATCGATTGCGTCATCGAAAGAGCTATAGTCGCGATCATTGTGTAAGTAACAAATTAAATATATCGCACCTCGGAATGATTTTTCAGCTAAATGCATATAATGGTTTTTAGAGCTTTAAACACTTGGGATATGACACTCGGGAAAATTGACTGAGAAGGATCATGTCCGCGATATTTGCATAATGGATTCTACGTCAATGGAACTTTGCAGAAAACATCTCTGCGATTAAGACCTTCGTTGTATGCTGTATCATAAAATCGAAACAAAAAACAGATTAAAATATAAACACGCAGTGAAATATTTTCGACTGTAGACTGAGAAATCTGTAATGTAGAATATAGTTGAATATATTTTGCAGTAGAATATATTCGAGCATAGAATATTTATGACAAGGCATTTGTTGACTAATTCGAGAGATATCGATCTCTTTCGCTTTCCACAAGCTTCCACAAGGGTAGAAGATCGCCTCTCAAGGATCAAGTACTTTTCTTATTTTGCACGTCGTTTTTTTTTTAACAAAAAAAAAATATTCGAGATTTACGCGCCGGAGATGAAGAAGTTCCCGCGTTTACCGATGCGATTCTCCACCTGCCGTTTATATCACAATGCCTTGGTTCATTGATCGGGGAGAATTTATCTACTGAGGGGCGCGGTCGTCGACGGGAAGATTCGCGGTGTCATGAATGTGACGCTCGCATTTTTATGACGGCGGCAAACGGGACGATGAGTTAATCGTTTCTTGCGCTTTTAAGCGCTTGCTAGACTCGAGGAAAAGGCTCTCAGGCTAGTTCCCGATCCTCGACGATTTCATAGTGCAAGTTGTGGTGCCATCTCTTGGCACATGGTTATACCTTGCAGGTGTACCTTGCTTTCGACGGCTGCCGGCAGTCTCAGCCGGCGTCGATCGCTAAGATGATTAACGCGCGCTGTCCAATTGAACACCGCGCGGAACAATCGCGTTGTTATCGAATCAATTGCTCCACCAATTGCCGATTCCACCGAAAAGAAAGTTTGTGTCCGAAGTACGAACAGAGACGTGACACTTGCCTTGGCGCATTGCGCACCGCAGACGAGGGTCCACGTCACATTCGTTTATATTGTTTATTCATTGTCATTGTTGAAGCGTATAATTGATCTGACGCTTCGGGGAGTCCTCCTCGAGCGCAGATTGGTGCAATTAATTCCAAGTTACTGGCAGAAGAAGTCTCTGCAATATTTTCAACCTCACTCGCGTTGCATATAAGCTTGAAAAATATGCGTTCTGTTTATAGCGTTAAGATATGTGTCTACTACTTACACAAAATGTGATATTTTCGTCTTTCTTCATGCAGATGCAAATACCAGCGTGAAATTTGCGGAGTTGACGCAAGTTCGTGCGTCGTTGCAGTAAAATGATTCACATTAAATCTGCGATGAATATTTAGATTTGATTATTAATCGCTAACATTAGTCGATAATCGTCATCACTCTGAACGGAGTCGGTCGTAAACGTTCTATAAAATGAACCGCGCTCATCGAACGACTCTGTTTACGCAGCGCATTTACCGGGCCGTCATATAAGAAAAAAAAAATCGCGCGTTAGTGAGTTTTACATCGCTCTTCGTAGCCGCGTACATACATTCTTAGCACATTGCCGGATTATGCAATGTCAAACGTGTCGTTTGCGAGAGACGACACGTCGTCTTCGAGAGTTCCGCGGAATCGCTGCCGCGGATTCGGAGCAAGCGATATCACCGCGCGCGTGAAAATAAGGAGAACGAAGACGGCAAGATCCTTGATGTAAAGGACGTTCGTTCTTTCCGGCTGCCCCCCAGTCGCACGGCGACGTTGCTTGCGGCGATTTCGAGAGAAATTCCGCGAGAAATTACCAAGAGATCGCCGCCGAGGCACGAAATAATTCACGTCCTTTTGCGTCACTTTAAATTGTTCGAAACAACTTTTGAAGATTTCTCTCGCAGAGATCGATCATTTCCCAATTGAGCCCGCAACCACGTTGAACAAACGAATACTGTGAACATTAGAAAAAAAAAAAATAAACGTTTCGTTCCGCGATTTGTGCCGCGCCCATCTTGGATTTGCTTCCGAACATTCCGGTTCGCTTCTTCCGGGAGAGAAGCGGGCTGGAATATTCGAATGGAGACGTCGGAGACAAATCCGAAATGGATTCGCGCTACGAGCCTGGAAATCGGAACAAATATTTCCCAAAATATCATGAGTAAATGATGAGTGAACGATGATGATAAAATGACGATAAACATTCGAGAAATTGCTGAAATAATTCCATTCTCGACGCCCTCGTCGCCCCTACCTCCGCCGAAGTCCGCTACTGCCGCGAAGGTGTCCCGACTACGAGGAGGATGCGTTACGTACGGACGTGGGTGTTTCGCTTGCGTTTGCCCTTTCACTACACAATGCTGTACAGCTAGGCAAAACCGTAGTAGTAGTCCGGTCTGGCTGCACTTGCTCGCCGCGACCACTTTCACGCGCGATTGCGGACTCAGCCCCGTAAGCCGAAGTAAGTCGCGCACGAGGCTTCATTGCCGCGTAACTCGCCAGCTCCTACGACGGAAGCTGTGTTCGTGCAGGAGAGAAAGAGCGAGGAACCGATCGCGCGTGTCTGAAAAGGATCGAAGAGGTGGCCGGACAAGGTGGCCTCAGAATTCGCGCTCGTTTGCGCCCCGAGCGATTTCTCGTCTTCACCATCGGACGCTCGTCCGTGTTACATTGAGACGAGGACAGGCTACGAGACAGAGGTTTGCAAGATCGAGATTTTGCGCGGGAATTGGCTTGAGGCGCTGCTGATAAATAAGACGTGGGGGAAGAGGAAACGAAGAGGCGATGTGTAAAAACGAAAGTGTTGATTTTGCGTACACAAGATACGGGATGCTCGGCGAATTTTAGGAGCGGAATGCTACGTACTCTTGTGAGCCACGCTGGTTTATCATAAAACGGCCATCTGTATTCCGATCGAATTCGCGAATTCATGCACGCGTGCGTCAGGTTTTCGCAACGGATTACAAAATCCTTTTACGGACTCGCGGACCGTCACCGTTGCAGTTGCAAAGTCTGTGTCCTTTGTGTGTGTGTGTGTGCGTGCGTGCGTGCGTGCGTGCGTGCGCGCGCGCATGTGTAACAAGTGCTATTAATATCATCAATATCTTGCGTAGAATTCAAGTATATCGCGCATACATAAAGACCGAGGCCCGCGAACGTTTCGTCGAAGGCCAGCGCGTATTATGCATTCGCACGCGGTGCGCGCGGAGCTTTCTTAGAAATCTGCTGGAAGAAAGTTCCGCTGGACCGTAAAACACATCCGCCGTGTACACGCGAATTTCGACGCGTGTTATTTAGAGGCCTCTCGTGAGGCGAAATCGAACGCGCGAGATTTTCGTACGCATGATCGGCTCATTAATTCCGCGCCCCGCACGGACGTGTGTGTTGTGCAGAAGAAACCGGCTGGATGCTGAGTTTATTTCTTTTCGGACGTTTGTTTTCCTCCTTTCTCTTCCCTCCCTTCCGTGCATAGGCGTACATTTCGTCAGCATGTTATTTTATTTTCAGTTAGAATGTTATGTTACTTATTACAATTCCTGTATTTCCGTCATTATTTATTTTTATCGCATAACAGTTTATTCTTCTCGTAAGCGGCATTGAATTTTCGATACGCGTCATATGTATTCGTGACTTGGGTCGCGAAAGAGTTCCGCAATTACGTAAGTTTCTACGTCGAAGGAAATTGGAATCACGCGTTCGCGCGGGATTCAGGAGCAAGCTGTGATACGATTGCCAATCACGTCACGGGACTTACCTGATGAGTCCGTCGCTCCAGCTGAACATCTTCTTGATCCTCTGCCGTTGCTGCTGCTGCTGCTCATCGCTCTGAAATCCCTTATTATCCATCGCGAGGGCCGGCACTTCGCAATCGTTTCACTGCGAGAGGCGGATTAACGAGCGGATCGGGGGGATCTTTTGCGAAGACTCTCTCACGTGCGAAGATACAATTGTGCGGTTTCTTCTCAACGACGGTGCATGGTTTTTCTCTCGTTTCACTTAAAAACACCTCACTCCGTACGATCGGCGGCGCGCTGAAAGTTAAACAGATTACGTAGGCCTTCAGCGTTGCAGCGTTGCACGAGACGTACGACGACGAGTTATCGAGCGGGATCTCGCTTTTGCGAGAAATTTCTTTTTAAGAAGAAACGGATTCTCCTTCTTATCGTTGGCGCATATTTCGTACACGAGCTTTTGACGTTCGATTTTAAATATTTTATTGAATTGAAATTAAGTATCCCCTCCCTTGCTGCGGTTGCGACATGTGTGTGTGTGTGTGCACGCACTCGAACTATTAATTGAAATTAACATTAGTTGAACATCTTGGTCTATTTTTGCAAGTGAAAATCCGCGACACTCAATCTCCTCGCGTGTCACTTTTAACTCGGCGAATTGCGCCGAGGGAACATCCGAGACGTCGCATGTCCGTCACCGGACACGCGACGTCAGTTTCGCGAGGAACTTCGGCTACTTATCCGGTGCATGCTACAGTTACAGTTCCTCTAATCGCCGTACGTTCATTCATAACAACAGCGGAAAGTGAAACTAAACGCGACTCTGCGCGACCCTCGCCGTGCATTGTGCACGCTCGAGGTCATTAGGAAGAAAGCGTGGTGCATAACGCGTCCCGTCGGCCACTGGAATAGAAAATACGGTCTGTTGCTGGAAATAACGATCATTTGCCTCAATACGCTAAGATATCTTGCCTGTCATGGCAGATAGTTATCGTTGCGAATTTACGCACACGACGCGCCGAACGACGATCGAAAGCAGTGGATCGCGACCGTGCCGATCTACTTAATTTACAGGCGTTACTCAATCTTAACGTTATCGATGAAAACGCTGCGGTGGGTTCACTTTTGATAGCAGCGTAAACAAATCAGTAAACCAATTTGATCTCTCACGCAACGTTACAAAGATGACCGCGTGAGGACAGTTGGTATAATACGATAATTTCTTCGACATAATATAAAAACTGTTTTTACAATCGTATATTATTAAAGTCGAGAAAAATTGGCGGTTGATGGCTATGACGCGCGTGATTTTGTATAGTAATCACTGGAAATTATAGTTGTGCAAAAAATTGTTTTCTACATCTAGATTGCGTTGTGAGCGATCTGGAAGGAGATTATAATTATCTAAAATGATTCGTGTCAAAATAATAAGCCTCGCGAGCGTTCAACGCGTAATCGAGATATCGCGTGGGTTAGATCGAACGGGGAGTAACAATTAAATCGGCCGGTTGTTTCTCACGGAAATACTTCAACACGACGGTGCTTCTGTAAGTCGCAGAGTCGCGTTGTCAATCATTTCCCTTCCCCACGTTATAATCTTTCTTTCCTGTGTGAGGGCGAAATGTTCGATTCTCTGAGTGGATTACAGAAAGATCATTCCGGATAAAGAACCCGCGGAGTATTCGTTACCGAATCAGGCGCTTCAGCAAATAAACGAAAGCCGACGGTGATATCGTTGCTCCAACAACTGATCCTCCCATCTGTTGTTGGAATAACGACGTCATGGTGTATCTTCACCCAATTCGCGGCCAGCGTAACGCTAAGTGCAAAAACGTCCGGCAAACATCGAGTCGTCCGGTCAGTTATCGAAATCTTATTAAACGCACTTCTGAAAGTTGCGGCTGACGCAATGACCAAACCTGCTAAATAGCCGATAATCATAGCCCGTTACTTGCTAACGCTCGTACGTATCGTGAAACTCTCCGATCAGAAAGCACACACGCGTCTTCGCTTACAACACGCGTGACCCCATCCGACTTGTTTTTCCTGTAGAATGCCGTCCGAAAACTCCCGTAGACTCTATCCCCTTCGCTCGTGCTTTTGTCGCCGGGGAAAGGAATCGAGTTCCTTGACCCAAATAGAGAACCACCGAACGTACGCGTGCATTAATACGCCAGGTAGACCTTACCGGTCTTTGACCCGATCATTAGACTCGACTCGGTGTGCCATCGACTCTCAGGCAGATAGCATGAGAAACATTCTTTCAGGACGCGTAACAAATGATAGACGATAATATCATTAGCGTGCCGCGACGCGCTTTAACGATTCGCGTTTTCCTAACGATTTATCTCAAGCATCTGCTGCGTCTATCAGCGGTACTTATAAGCGTCTCATCTCCTCTATCGGATCGGAGATGGAGGGTGAATTTCATCATGAGATGTCCAGTGTATCTCTTGTCGTAGTCTCTTTCTTTCTCCCTCTCTCTCTCTCTCTCTCTCTCTCTCTCTCTCTCTCTCTCTCTCTCTCTCTCGTCTCGAAGTTAGAAATAAATTCTGGCTCGTGCGTACCAACGTGTACGCGCATTCACGCAGAAATTGAAATGAAGAAACTTCAGTCTCTGACATCTCTTCGTTTATACTTCATATTTTAACCACTTGCGCTGGAAAGACGTGCCACGCACATCGTAATGCTTTTGTCACAGAATCGCCAACGACGTGGTATGTACGTCGTCATGCGATTGTCACAGAAACAAAAAAACGACGCGCGTGGCACGTCGGGTGGGATTGTTTGCCAGACACAAATGCCAAAAAGAATCCACAGCGAAGGTGTAGAGTGTGTACCAAACACAAAAAACGAAGTGAAACTATATGGGAATGTAAGAAATGCCTTGTACCATTGCATGTTCCAGACTGTCTCGAGAGATACCACATTTTGCATGATTATTAATAAATAAATTAAATATTTATATTTGTATAATTTTATAATCAATCGACGCTCTATATTCCCTTCAGAAAGCTATTAAAAGTCCTAGGTCGAAAATAAATTAGTTTAGAAAATATAAATCTTTTTCCGATTTCTGTAAGGCATCGGACACTGTGTGACGCCTCTCAGCGAGTTACTATACATTGGACCGTTCTGGTACACGCGTGAATTTTTTGCCAGCGCAAGTGGTTAATGGGCGTTATTATGACACGATGATTGCGCGGCTATCATCGCAGCATCTTTTTTTTTAGAGCGACAAATAAATCGGATAATCATCCTCGTGTGCATTTATGCATACATGTGAGTAGAATTTACGTATAATCAATGGTAGATAATATTAGGTGGTAATAGAATTGCGCGGTTGTCGCCGGCTCATCAGCGGTTAATATCGCGGAGGAAAATTTTCCTCCGCGGCTATTTGCCGATAGAAAAATAAGAAAATGGCGCGCTTCTCGACGAGCGCGCCTGCGCGCGACCTTCTGCAATACTATCGCAAGAACTTCGTAGGACTTTGCACCGCGTTTGCCTTGACGTATCGCGCACGTACGCAGACATATCTCTCGAATGGCAGGGTTGCGTGCGTACAATGGCTGAAATCGATCGCTGATAGAAAAACTATGGTGGATATTTTTGTGAAAGTACATCGAAAAACGTGCGATACGAAAAGATCACGGCGGCGCAGTTGGTGACGGCAACCGATTTTTTTTTTCGAGGTAGACAAGTCAAGTGGAGAGTGGACGAGTCTGAGTGATTAAACAAAAAAGTAGAATTTCGATGAGGTAGGCTACGAGACGGAGAGAAATATTACAATGGGTACGATTGTTATTGTCAATTAAATCTCGATCTCTCGAGATTCTCTTTCTCAAGATTCTCTTGAAAGACGCTTGTGGACTTTCTTTCGCTTCTATACGTAATTCATATTTATCTTATCTATATTCGTTATCCTCTTTTTTCAATATGCTTGTAATCTGCCGTTTTTGTCAGTCATACGCCTACGTTATGCATCTTTAAAAAGTAATTTCACAGATTCCGCACGAGACGGAAGTTTTATTTCGCACGATATGAGGAATCGTTTTCTCATTTCCGGATGGAACGTACAATTGCGCGTCGATTTCCCAGATATCAATTAATTTGATGCTGTTATTTGATGGTCTTCCTCGTCAATGAAATCACCGTTATTGCGCTCGTCTACCCGATATCGATCCTCGCGATTGTTCGTGCGCCAAAGTGAAACTGCTGGAGGACGAGAGCATTACCGGAAGTACGTTAGAAACTGGTATCATCCAAGGAGGTCGACAGTCGAGCACTTGAGGAATTCGTCGGTATTGCGCGTCCGACTAATTAATGCGCGATATTATCCTCGGAGATCACGCTCTGAGGTGTCCTCGCGTGGTTAAACATAATCTTGGTAAATGAAACCTCTCATTACCGCGAACCACACACACGGCACAATAAGTGTTTTTAGCAAATGGATGTTTAAATCGCACAAGAACGCGACTGCCATTGTCATCGCTCGCGACTTGAGCGACTTTCGTCGATAAAATAAATATTTATTCGTTATAGCGACCCCGCGCGCGCCTGAAGGCCATTGGTGGCATAAATTATACTGGATTTGTCAATAATCATGGCATCAATGCTGTACCGTTTAAAATCTAATCGAGCATTTCGTTGAAATTTAAATAGGTAAATAGAAAGAGAGAGAGAGAGAGAGAGAGAGAGAGAGAGAGAGAGAGAGAGAGAGAGAGAGAAAGAGATATTTAAGGAGATCCCTTGAATTCCTTGTTTATATAACGTAATTTTTCTTGAACCTCTCGTCGTGTTGTGATATTTTCAAATTTTGACAGGGCTAAACCAGACATATAAAGATCTCTCTCTTTCCCTCTCTGTTTTTCTTTCGCAACAGTAGCGCATTCATTTACATTACTATTGTGTAATGCCGTGTATGGAATCCGAAAACAATGAACGTACGTGCTAACATGCGGAACAAATGAATTATACGCGTCACACGACCCGGCGAATAAAAGCGATACTCTCACGAATAATTAGACGACCATTCGTTAACAAGCGATTATTTGAAGAATCGCGTGAAAATCACCGTATCGCGTATAACGCGTTCTTATTCAACTACAGGTATCGAGCAAATTGCAACGGCGTTAGATAATCGACGAAATGCGAACGCGGATCTTTCATGTGTTGTTACGTAATCGACGTGAAATTTTTTCAACGGTCTCAACGATATTTGAATACGTGCGTGCGCGTTAATAGCCGCAGTAACCCGATCGTTGTTAAAACAAAACGTTAATCGCTGTACATTATGTGCCACGCAAAGAGGAAGATATATGCATACGTACGGGGCGAATCTAATTAACAGTTTACCATATTTTTCTTGCCAACTATGGATTTTAACTCAAAATGTTTCGAATAAATGTAAATATGGTTTCAAGGAGAACATCTGATGATGATATTCATCAGTTGATCTTCAGTGACTGCGAATTATTTTAAATTAATTAATCCTCTTATTATTCAATGTATAAAAATGTATAAAATTCAATGTACTAAAAAATATTGGAATTAAATCAGCGGATAATGAATATTTTCTGAGATACTTTCAATCCTGAGATATTCTGATACTTTTCAGTATAAAATATGAAATATCTCGTAAACGCGCTTTTTTCGCTACTCGATGACCTTAATAACTTGATATTTTTATACGCAGAATAATGAGAAAAATCAGTTACTGTTAAAAAAAATGGAAAAATTTTAAACAAAATTCCATTGTATTGTACAAATTCATTGATGCACCAATGTGCAACGATTATTATCTCCGAAGGAGATTTTCTCGTTATTTTACACATCAAAGTATCAAAGTCAGGTTGTCAAAAAGTGAATGTTTTGTTAAATATCAAGTATCTTGTGAGGAAAAATATCAAGATGTATTATAATATAAAGTATCTCGGAAAGTAGTGAATTGTTGTAATTTTACCTTAGTACCTTTACAGACAAAACAACCAGAGGAAGCAACTTGTGTTAAAATAATATATATATATATATATATATATATATATAAAGATAATAGCGTTTAAGAAATTAAAGATATTCGTTACATGAGCTTATAACAAAGGCAAATGAATAAGCTAAAAGTCAAGTGATTAGCATCGCTAGATCTTCGAGCCGTACAACTCTTATCTGGAACATTTTGAATTAAAATCTTCAATTCTCGGTAAACTTTTTATTGGACTCACCTTATGCACTCAACCAGTCCGTTGCGAACTCATCAACGGGATACCCGCAGGGCTCGCATTTTGCATTACTTAACACTGTCACGCAAGCGTGTGTACATATTGCGCTGATCTTTGACGTTCTCGCAATACGCATCGCACATGAAATTGTTGATTCATTGCGAAACTGCACGGCAAAGTGCACTGCACTCGACACCAATTTTACGTAAGCCGCAAGAATAGGGATTCCTCGATTATTTATCGCGCTTTCGAAAAACTCGGCTCTCGTTGCTACTTCTGGATCCGATCAAACACGCATTTTCACGAGAAATCACGCGATGTTTTCGCGATGAATCGCGAGAGAATTTTCATCATTTGCTCCCGTCCCGTCCCGTCCCGCCCCTCGAATTCGGCCCGCAATTCCCTATTATTTATATTCGAGCTGTCCGGAGAACCGCGGTAAGAGCCGCCGAAGAAATCGGCAGTACCTCTCACGTCAGGATACGATCGGCGGCGTCTTCTCCTCGCGCCTAGCATCTTCCAAGCAGCGAAGAAAGTGGGAAAGTGCAGTGTAACGCGCTCGCGAATTGGGATCAGAACTCTTACTGAAAACCGCGCGAGCGAGCGCACGCATTCGCGGAGATAATTCGGAGAAAGAGAGGATCATTTCCAACATATGTTCTTCTCGGCACGATAACACGAGCCGCATACGAGTCGGCTAATCTCGCGCGAGCCTACGAGATATATCGGCCTCTCTCGCCACGAGAGACGAGTTCTCGGAGCTCTCGAAGGAAAGGATGTCAAACGTCGCGTCTCGCGTTTACGGAAACGCATCCAAGAGCGCCTCTACTCGGTGTTCGATGCATTCTTCTTCTTCCTTGGCGTGCTGCTTCGGCGAATCTATTATCCCCGGTGTCGAGATTTATCGGACTTATTTGGGCATACACATGCTTAATATCCCCATATATATATATATATATATATCTCCCCATATATATATATATATATCGAGTGTCCCAGGCGTCACACATGCGCGCACACACACACGTACACTTTCTCTCAAGTCCATTTTCCTCGCGTATTCCCAGCTTTCGACGATAAGTACTTCGTTCCACTTCCTTTTCTCCTCTTCTTTTCCACCGTGACCTCGTCGTTTGCATCTAATTTGGCTACTCGTGTACGAACTTTGCGCAGGTCGTTACGTTCGCTAATTACGCCAAATGGTTACCCTCGCTCGTCGATTGTGATACGAAAAATGCTAGAGAGAACGAAAATTACGTTTTGGTCGTAACATTCGACGTAATAACTTTGCGACGAAAATAGATATTCTCGCGACAATGCGCGCCGGTCTCTTCGCGAACGCGACTTTTCCCCGGCCTGGAGGGCCCCAATCTTCCCGACTCGCCGCCCTGAAGCACGGGGGGGAGAGGGTTTGTCACTGCGACCGAATCCCTCACGACGCTGGGGCTTATCACTATACTCGCGCTGAATTTTCGCACCTTTGCTCGACGTGCACGCGAAGGGTGCACTCTGATCCACCTCGATCGATGACCTCTTCGGCTCACGCGCGGGGAACGTCCTTTTCGTGGATACACCGCTGAAGCGACCGGAACGGAAGAGACACGAAGAAGAAGAAGAAGAAGAAGAAGAAGAAGAAGAAGAAGAAGGAGAAGAAGAAGAAGAAGAATCGGTTCCGGGTCTCGACCGCGGCGGACGAACACGCGAACGCCCGATCAGTCTGAATGTGTTTCTCGCACTGAGGAGACGAGTTCGCTGCTTGAGCAACGCATGTATGGTCGCCAGCGGCCACACGTTCACGCTCCGACACACTCAGAGGCACCCGTTCACATATGTACACGGGAATGCACGGGAAAGGTGTATTCACAACGTCTTGCCGCTACGCTCACCTGACGTAAACAGACACAGCCGGCTCTCGGTCAGTCCGCTCGGCGAGTCCACAGACGCGGATCGCGCATACACGCGCACATGGATGTTGAACAATTTTAAGAGCCACTTGCGCATGGAGATTATAAAATATTAATGATATTAGATGGACAAGGAGAGTGTCGGCGGCAAAAGTAGTCCGCGTATTCCCGAACGTCGCAGTGATACCTCGGCGCGTGATAAGATCGAAGTTGATGCTTTGAATTCATCACGAGCTTTTTTCTCATCATAACCGTCACCTCGTTGACCACATTAATAATTTATCGGAAGGTCTCGGGGTGTAAGGTTTGTAGAGTTCGAATAAATCTTCTTGTTTGCATTGCCATCGTCCGTGTGATTTGTTTACTCGTTTATTTATTTATTTATTTATTTATTTATTTATTTATTTACGAGATTATTAATTAACATAGCAGTGTGACGATTACAGAGAATGATATAATACAATAGTACCATGCAGATTTTACGTAACATTTTATATTCTCTCGTCGTTATATTCTCCTTCCTTCCACACACGCGCGTGTGGAATTTCGCGGGGACTCATGTTGAGTGTGGACGAGAGGAGAGACAAGCAAGTCGTATGGGAGAATGAGCGATGCCGTGTAATCGCAATTAGTCGGTAGTCGCATAATTATGGTTATCGATCGAAAATCGCACGGATCTCCCCGTAATGTCGTTCATTTGTATAATTATCATTTATATAATTATCGTAATCATTTCGTCGTCATCGTTTAATTAAAGAGTTACACTTTGAAATTCTCCACATTGGAGTCCCGCCGTTGTGTCGTTTCCACGGCGGTTTTCCGCTCGCGCTCCGCGCTGCCGATGGATGGGAGTCCGCGAGAAGCCGCGATTCTCCTCCGTCTCCGAGTGCGTTAAATCTCCAAGGATGCAAGCTGACCCAGATCCGTGCATCTTGATCTCCAATTAAACAGTTATATAAGTATGCTTTTCTTGCACGTCTGACTGATATTTACCGACTGACATTTATCGTACCGCATTTGTTTCAGCCGCAACTTTTTTCCTCTTTTTCTCCGACTTATTCATGATTTCTTGGCAAATGATAATTCCCTGTATATCTATATATGTACATGGCAATTACAACATACGCAATAGCCCACCGATGACAATCACAAAACTCGCTCTCGCGTCGATCCGCTCTTGTCATCGAGGCTTGATATTTCTCGGAGTGATACGCGTATGCGCGCACGACGCGCAAGAAAAGAATACAGCGGTATCGTACGGCTTGTAAATGATAATGAATCGCGTCGTAGACCATTAGGTGTTACTTGCGTACGCCTAGTGCATCGAGCACCAGGAATAAAGGAATTAAAAAGAAATGAAAGGAAAGACAAATAAAAATGAGAACGGCAGGAAACCATTCTCGAGTTGCCGCGACATGCTAAGTGAGAAACTCAAGCGGTCATACTTTTTTCTCGTACTCACTATATCGTGTAAATCCTGTTTGCAAATATTCGTTGAATTGCTCTTAACGTTATTATTACTGTCCGATCCTTCTACAGGCCGCTAGCCTGAACGCACGGAGTAGCTGTATCGTTTTAGAGCTTTTCGTGAAAATTACAGTACGCGTCCCAGAAGAAGCTGTAGCTTCATAAGTCAAAGCTATCACACCGATATGTGTGTGCGGCAGAAGAACTTGGTCACATAGCAGACATGTTTTCAACAATTATCGCGCAAACAAATATTTATTTACTCGGTTCTTCTCGGCTCGTTTCTTAATCAGCTAAATTTTACGGGGCCTGCGTGTTTTCGATAAAAATAACAAAAACCAGTTACGAGGAAATCGAAACGCACAAAACACATACGCGTTAAAATAATACATACGTGTGTCTATAAATAATTTCGGGATAATTTATGAGCCATCTCGATAATCTGGTCGAGTTGTGAGTTAAGAAAAACGCGCTAATCGCTCCATCGGCACAGATGAACGCGTACGTTTACGAGAATGTGAGCGAGCGGTTATTAAACGTATACAGCTGAGGCTCGATTTATGAGCCTCATTCACATGTGTGTGTGTATGTGTGAAACCTGCTCTAAGCGTGCATACAGAGATACGCATGCATACGCACGCACTGTCACATCAGGTGCTTTCGTTTCGAATCGAGGATACCCGCACACGCACATGCATTTGCCACTTGTGACGCAAACGAAAGTGCACTACCTATAGCCTCGTGATCTTCCATGTAGCTGGCCGTCTGACAGGCAGGCAGAAGTCGTCAAACCACCGTCGAAACGTTCTTCGATGCTTTTCTGGGTTGGGTTTTCGCAGTATCTGTCACATCTAACGTCTCGATCACTCGAAACTTCAGAAACAAGTTTGACAGAGAAGCGATGGACTCCTGCCTGCCGTCGTCTAAACGGATGATGAGAATCAGCTTTGTCGTTTTGTATTTACAATAAGAAAAGCTGAAAAAAGAAAAAAGAAAAATTAGATTTACGATATTGTATTTTTCATACCGAAGGAAAAAAGTAATTATGATGTTTGTAAAAAATTGTTTTCCTCCGTCCTCACGTCACTTATTACTTTACGATGGACGATGGACGTCTCAATTATTTTTATTATTACCGATTGTTAATAAAAAATTAAGTGTGTAATACATACTACGGTATGTATTACACATTTAATTTACTACAGCCGATACAGTATGTACTCGTCTTTAACGTTACGTCGCATCGTAGCCACTGGTTAATTCTAAAGCTACTGGTTTGTCGTTAATTAAGGAGAGTCACTGGAAAAATTTATAACATGCATATATTTTGCAAACGGATTGTGCGGTTGCGAGTTGATTGCGAAATGCATATCCATTTAATGTGCCTTGCGTCTATCTAGTTCCGGCATGTTCTCGTCGCCGATACAATGTGTTACCTTTTCCGCCTACGTCCTTGTTACTTTGTCCGACAATCAGTGAGGCTGCCGCGCGAGTGCCGTTAACTTAAACTTGACACACTTTCTTGGCCCACTAAATTCGACAAAAATAAGCACCCGCGACGCATTTAATAACAGCAACGTCGTTTCTCGCGACGCTAACTCTCGGGCCGAAATCGCGATGACGGGATGAGCGAAATAAGCAACGAGGATCGCGCACATTTTTCTCGCGACGTTTGTTATTCCTCGGCGGGCAAATCGCGTGTCGTCCCGCTCTCGTTATCGATTTGGTTCACGTATACCGTGAATACGCCATAAACGCGCCGATCGCCTCGATAAACCGAGCAACGATCGTAACGAGCTTCGCAAGTCGCGGAATGAAGCCGTCGCAAGCCCGGCGACGGAGCGGACTACTCGGTGGCGATTCGCTCTCGCGTCTCGCTCGATTTTGTTTTTACGCATAGTTGTGCGGAGAAATTGTTCACGCTCTGTGCACGCGCGTTCAGACGCGTTCAGATTCGGTACGGACGTAGTGTAACAGGGCTTGACTTGCGACATTCCTATCGTTAGAAAACGGACGTCACGTGTGCGGTTTGACGAGCGTGAGTGGCGTCGGCTTTCCTCGTCAATCCATCATCGAAATCTCCCGCGTGTTCGGGAGAAGCGTTAGCGAAGCTAACGAACTGCATTCGTGTGGCGGAGGATTTTCTCCCGAGGCTTAAGGCCCACGTCACACGAAAGCGGGACATGATTCAAAAGTATATTTTTTAGGACAGGGAAGGGCAGGGATAATGTTATTGTTACATTTTTCGTATAACTTCTGAGCGAAGAGAAGAGGTGGATTTTTGTAATTAGCCCCGGACGCTTTGCGCCGCTTAATTTACTCGATATTGATCTCGATATTGATGCCATACGACGTTTGGAACGTCGACGTCGCAAGTCAATATACAGAATGTTTTTCGCTTTAACTTGACAACGACAGCAATGATCTCTAACGAACCTGCCGACGTGAACGTATAGAACATTTGTCATCGTGTACAGAAAACTTAGGTGGAAAATTGCCGGTGACGACATCGATATTTACGCAAATGTGTGAATTCGCGTCTCGTCCTCTAACGCGACAATCGCGTAATCGTTTCCTGCTTTTTGTGTTTCCTGAGTCTGCGAAACTCGCGTACTCGTTCTCTTTCCGCATGAGTTTCTCTTCTTTTTACTATAAAAGAATAGTCGAGTCCCTGAACGTACTATATTTAACGTGTGTAGTCCCAGTCGGTGATGAAAGTTTCGGCGAGCATCCAGAGTTCAAAAGTTCGATAAATCATGTAGAGAAGTATTTCGGGTCTAACTTGATCAATCGATAGACAAACTGCTCATTAAGAGGCTCATTAAGAAGCTCACCGACCATTTAAACTCATTAAGAACCTTATTATTGATCGCAGATATTTTTTTTCCTATTGTTATCGAGCCATTAGCCTCGTCGAAGGTAAGAAAAGAAAAAATGATGAGGATGGGGAAGAAATTTATTGGAACATTGTAGCAAAAAATGCAGCATTTATAACACATATTATAAATAATAAATTGAAATAATGCATTATTACGAGAAAAGGACAACCAGGTCGCCTGATGTAAATCAGGTCATCATCTGCATTGGTAATTATATCGCGTAAGCTAATTTAATAATTTATCCTAGTCTCGTATTAATTATTAATTATCCTTCATGAAACGTCATGGACGATATCGACCAACGTCTGCACTAGTTCTCGATCGGTCACATCGATAAAATTGTCCTTGGCAAACCTGTGGCCATTCGGGTCGACGTACACCTTCTTCCTCGCCGAGGCGTGAAATTCTCGGGCGCCGCACTGTTTGATCTGAGATATATTATCCCTCGCGATTCCCGCCCCTGGCATAATCACTATTCTGTCCGCGGCCTTATCCACCAAGCGCTTCAGCAGGCTCAATCCCTGCAGAGCGGTATCCTTCTGTCCCGACGTGAGGATCCTGTCGAAGCCGAGGTCGATGATGCTCTCCATCGACTTTAATGGATCGACCGTTTCGTCGAAAGCGCGATGAAAGGTCACCGGTAAGGGACGAGCGACGGAAACGATCTCGCAGCATACGTCGAGGTCGACGTGGCCGTCGAGAGTCAGTGCACCGAATACGAATCCGTCCACTTGGTGATCCTTGAGAATCCTCAGGTCGTGCAGCATGGCGTCGATCTCCTCGCGGCTGTAGACAAAGTTGCCCTTGCGAATGCGGATCATGGCGCGAATCGGGATCTTCGCAAAGTTCTTTATCTGCCTGACCAGCCCCGGGCTTGGGGTTAGGCCACCCTCTGAGAGGGCCGAGCAGACCTCCAGTCGTGTAGCGCCTCCTGCGACTGCGTTCCTCGCGGACTCCAAGCAATCGATGCAGATCTCCATCTGCAAAGCGAAGCGGTTGATTAGCAAAATTTCGTCACGCGTGTTCTTAACTCCGGAATAAATTTCATAAATATTTACATCGATTACAACTCTATGGTAAATTATTTTTCTATCAGCCACTCATTTAATACCGGTCTATTTAATCGATGCTTCTTAAGACATACGTACCAATCTCTGGACTAATAAGAATAATGTGAGACATTATGTGAAACTTGAAAATATTATATAAAAACTCATAGCGAGAATTTTCTGCGCAATTATACTGTTTAGTGAAACAGAAACACCACCAGAAGGAGACTAGCCATTTCCTGTAACTTCTTTAGCTCTAAATGCGAAATCGGTTTTTGGATCGCTCTCCATCATCCACCACAATTTAAAGAAATTTGCGATTCAAATTGCAAGATGCCTTTTTTATATTATATTTTATTTATATTTATATTATATTTTGTCATATTATAACTACGAAATATGACAAGATGGAGAAATCCGGCCGAATTCGTATTCAGCGTCCAAGAGGCTGCAAGAAATGCCTCGTTCTGGTGTCCGAAAAAAATTATTTTTGTCAAATTGTGATGTCAACAAGTTTAAGTATTATTAGGCTAATTATTGTTAGTCAAGTAAATCTTGGTTAAAGAAATTCTTAGTCCGTCACGAGGATTGAAAAATAAACTAATTATTTTACCTTTCGAGGTATAAGTTCACGAGAACAAGTGTTTGGAGCTTTTTTCTTTTATCGAAACGCATTATTATTCAAAGAATAAGACTGCAAGTGTGTCCAGATTTTGGTTGATGTTTATCTTGCGAAGTATATTTACAACGTATAGTTCGCGTCTTGATCGCGGGAGTTTCGTTTAGCTTTTAAATTTTGCTGCACACATACTTCTGCATGTGCAAATTAATGCGAAGTGTGCAAGCGAAGTATGCTGCAGAACGCTGACAGTTCAGCGGACGATAAGAGAAATTATCTGGAGAAATTATCGACCGCACAGAAAAAAGAGATCGGTAACGGTTTTCTATATATCATTGAAAAATTAATTTTTCCAATTCGTTAAAGCGAATGATAAATTGTCGTTCGACGACTCACCTGGATGAAACCGTTGCGTTTTCCAGGTGTAGATAAGTTGATGACTGTACAAAGTCGAGTAGCCAGACAGACTAGCGGAATCTGAGGCTTCGGTGACTCAAGTTTTATCGCACCTAACAATATGTAATTTATCGGGCGTCGACGATCAAGTTACATAATATATATGTTCACTTCAAGATATTATTACTTCGACAGAGCGAGATGTTTCAGCTCACGAGAACGTGCTGCGGCCATGACCGCAGCTGGAAGATGAGCGATAACCGCATCGTGATACCAAGCTCGATCTTCTATTTACTGATAGATCGATTGAGTTCTCGATATTTTGCAATTTTCGATTAATCTCGATGTCGATAGTCGTTTTAATTCGATGTTACTACGATTCGATGTTTCACGTTATTCAACTTCATCGAACGTATATCTACACGCATGTATGATGTAGTGCATACACGCTTCGTTTAAAACGTCTGGATACTTGTTCGGATTTTAATTCCTCATAATGTAATTCATCGTCGTTACAGCTTGTCGACTAGATGTAGTTTCAAAGTTTCCGCTACGAGTCGCTAGCGTTTCTTTCTCGACAAGCCGAAGTTGTGGTACAATTCAACGACGAGTCAGACAAACTTTTGCTCCTTTGAACAGTATTTTCAAATAATACTAGTTAGTGATAGAGGTGGTTCTTCTTCTTCTTCTTCTTCTTCTTTTCTCTTTTTCCTCCTATAGAGGATTACTAGGATGTAGCTCGAAGGTACAATTGATCTTTTTTTTATTGCATTAATATTTCAAAAAACAGATGGGAATTTCATTAAGATTACCTTTTCGCTGAATACCCGCTGAGTACTGTTCACCTTCGTTTTAATTGTACTCTCAGTTGAATCAACATAAACGTTATGACGCATCTATATCGATTGGCTCAATATTTCTTTGAGCCAATCGAGGTGGGCAGATGCACAGAAAATTCTTATTTATATGAGGAGATAGGATTGCATACGAGATTCGTGAAAAGCGTAATGAAATATTGTATTATACAACATATATATATATAATAAAATAATACCAAATGCGGTGCACATAAAATAATAATAATAATAATAATAATAATAATAATAATAATAATAAAATTAATATAATAATAGTAACAAATATCAAGTGAGTTTCGTAGTAAGCGCGATGACAATATAGTACTTCAAAGTGAAAGTAATACAACTTAAAAGCACGTTACAATTACATCGGATCGATCAGTTGCTCCAGGATCGTTTACCCGCTGGCGACTCACGAACATTCGAGCAGATGCGTCCGAGATACACATCCCGCGCATTTCGAATGTGCGATCATACGCGGCCAGCCGGCGGAACAAGAAAAGGATGCGTTAAAAAAGTCACATGCGTTAAAATAACGTTACTTTCATCGCTTCTTTGACACGGAATTATAATTTAAAATGCACTCGCATACTCTCTCTCTCTCTCTCCCCCTCTTTCTCTCCCTCCCTCCCTCTCTCTCTCTCTCTCTCTCTCTCTCTCTCTCTCTCTTTCGCTTCACAAACGACATGTCGATTAAAAAATACGATAGCGCGTCTCCTGTTCTTTTCCTTAAGCATTTATTCAGCGTGTCTGGCAAGATTACGCTACGAGAAAGCATTCGCGCACGGATCTATCAGCCGAGACGGTTCCGAAACGCGCACGTTTGATTCCAAAAGATACCGGTTAAATATACATACAATCGCGCGTACTTTCGCGGCGTCTATCGTAATAAAATAAAAATATACAGTCCTTTATATTTACCATCGCGCGTCACGACCACGGACGGATCCAACGGCGGCGGCTCTCGCGCGGCGAGAATGTCGAAGTCGCGGAAACAATAAAGCCTCGCCAACGCCGCGCCTGATGTCCACCACGCGTAATCGCGCGGGGTGGCGCGATGACGAGCGGGGAAGCTCAGTCGTCCTTGAGCTTCCCCGCTCCCCCTTTGCCGTCCAGATTCATCCGTGATCCGGCGACGATTCAATTAGCGACGTCTACACCCGGTCTCAATGCCTGACTTGGTCATTCTTTCCCCGGCGCAATTTCGGACGCGGCCGATCGCCCAATGAGAGAACTCAACTTCTGGGAATGAATCAAAAACGATTTCTCTCATCGAGCCGTTGGCGACGTTTCGCATCGCGTCTGGAAAATAGTAGCCGAACCGCATTGTGACGCCAGGTGTACAAGGGTTATGGGGGGGGGGAGGCTGGGTGGGAGGCGGCGGGGACGGTAGGTGGGAGCTGTAAAATCAGAGATCGCCGTTCGAGACCGCGATCGGCGACGGGCTCGTGGAATTGTTGGAGTTCGTGGCCGCCCATTTGTTCTTGTGTGGGTCCACGCCGAAGCCCTCGTCGTAATTGCCCCGCGTGATGAAGAGTTGCTTGAAGTGCGGGATGCAGTAGAGCTTGCCGTTGTTGAGCGTGAAGGAGTCCATTCTGCGCGAACAAACGACAATGATGTGATTTTCGATTGCGTCTCTGTTAGTTTCTTTCTTTCTCGACTCCGTTAATCGCGCGCGCGCGCGCGCGCGCCGTCGATTCGACAATCCCGCCCCGTCACGCGCGCTTTCTTTCCACACTCGCCGGTGAACGTTAGTTCGAGGCTCCGAACCGAAGGAAAGGAGACCGTTAATGAGAATTTACGGAACCCGAGAGAGAGTGATCGCGTTTGACGACGTGAGGCCGCGGTTTCCTTCGTTACCTTAAGATGCAATTGCACTGGAGACATCGGAAGCACTGCTTGTGAAAAATTTTGTTATTTGTCTCGACCTTCTCCAACGGGTAGACCTTCTTCTGGCAGCTCTCGCACACGTCCACGCAGGTCGTCTGGATCTCCTGTGCGATCGTTGCGTCACAAAAGACAAGTTATAGTCAAGTTTGTCCTCGCGAAGTGTCGGACACGCGCGATGGCCGAGCGAGAGCGAGCAGAGATTTCACCGGTCGCGTGTGTCATGTGGGATGCATGAGCAAGTGTTTCGGAAAGTATGCGAAGAAGAAGATGATGATGGTGGTGGTGGTGGTGGTGGTGGTGGTGGTGGTGGTGGTGATGGTGATGATGATGATGATGATGATGATGATGATGATGATGATGATGATGATGATGATGATGATGATGATGATGATGATGGTGATGATGATGATGATGATGATGATGATGATGATGATGGTGGTGGTGGTGGTGGTGGTGATGGTGGTGGTATTGGTGGTGATGCTGATGATGAGGAAAAGCGTGTGTCTCTCCCTCCCTTCCCCCCTCTCTCTCCCTCTCTCTCTCTCTCTCTCTCTCTCTCTCTCTCTCTCTCTCTCTCTCTCTCTCTCTCTCTCTCTCTCTCTCTTTCCCTGCTCCCCCGTCACCCTCGTTTCAATTCTGGCAGGCAGATTTAGCATCTCTTTTATTGACCATTTCTGTATATTATCGTAATAAATGTTACACGTGAAAGAGATGAACAGAACAAGATCGTTATACATCGATAAAAATGATACGTTAAAAGACGCAGTAAAATCTCAGATAAACTAATATGTGTGGGTGTGTGTGTGTGTGTGTGTGTGTGTATGTGTGTACGTGTATGTAAGATATTATCGCTAGCTATGCTATACAAATCAGAAGACTTCGAGAGGCCGTAACAAGGACTTGCAATTGTCACGCGAGATTGTCTCTCTCCATCGGTCAGTTCCCCCGATTAACAG